>NW_028277074.1:24078804-24384673 GCF_059951505.1 Python bivittatus
TCTATTAAACCACACAAGCACACAAAATGTAATGAAAGAAAGGCTCTTTGAGATTAAATTGTTGCAAACACAAATACCAGTGAAATGGACTTGAGTTGTTACATGGATTTTGCAAAATAGGACAAAATTGTAGTGCAATTTTTCATTATTTTACATGCCTTGTCTATAAATGTGGCCTATATTTGAAGCAGCGCCTTTGGGGTTTTCACTTTGAATGACTTCTGTTCCTTCAACAGGATATCCTTTATTTGTCTCCATGAACATTATGATGAGCAAAGCCTTTTTTGTACGCTGTGTTTAGTGATGGGTGGGCCAACAGCTGCTCCTAGAAGAGGAAAGGTAACTATAGCAACAAATGTTATCTGCATCCTCATGTATTTCCTTGTGCCCACCCTAATCCATGTTCCTTCCACCAAACCACTAAAGCTACCAACTAGTTGGTAAGAGAAAAACATTCTTGGTCTCTTGGACCAAATTCTTTTCTTTTATAAATGCTGTTCAGTTAAAACTGAAAATATTAGAACTTAGGTAGAACTAAGAAAGGTTAGAGATGTATCACCTTGGCTCCAAATTGCTGCTCTCTCTTCTGGGTTTCACTGTGAATTGCAGCCTGTTCTCAGAAGCAACAGTTGCCCCCTCTTCAGGGCCCCGAGTCAAAGCCAGCTACACTTTTGGTCGGACTTTTTTGGGACTTGATAAGTGCAATGCCTGCATTGGAACATCAATTTGCAAGAAATTCTTTAAAGAAGAAATAAGGTCAGAATCTCCATACCATATTTGGGGTGGGATGAAGGGAAAATGGGACTACTTTTTTGGAGGAAAAAAAAAAACACCTCAGATATGTAAATATGTCATTTACCAGATGCATCCTGGTGTGCATCTATATGTTAGCAACATATATCACTTTACTGAAATCATTAATAAATCCCTAAACCATTTAAAAATGCAGGCATCCATCTTTGCCCTAGAAAGACTTTACATCAATATTGTTTTAAAGGCTTAGTTGCTTATAAAAAAATCAAGTTCCTTACGATTTGCAGAAGCAAGATTTGACATTAACAGCTGTGCCATAAAATATAGGTAAAATTACCACTACAAAATGCCTTAATATGTCTTGACTGTTGTTTACTGATTGCTTTACATTTCAAACATGTTTGCTAAGGAAATGATATAGGGCAGATTGCAATGAGATATGTATTTTGAGTCCAATTAATTTCACATACTTAACTCTTTCAAAATGAAATCAATGTAACTTATTTTATTTATTTGACTAATATCTATGCTTGAATTACTAGTCTTATGGACTCTTGAAGCAGCTCCAGCTATGTGGTAGTTGTCTGCCTAAATAAAGTGAAAATAAAAGATATCAGAATTCCAATACCTAGCCAAGAGAATTTAGAGTTACAGCTGCTAAATTAATCCCAGACCCAGATGCCTCCCCAAATAAATAGGCTTTATTGACAATTCTAAAAATCAAGTCTAGGCTGGCTTGATGTAGTTCCTGAGATAAGGCATTTCAAAGGGACTCTGCAACAAAGAAGGCCTGAGACTTGCTGCTAACTGCTGAACTATTCTGTGATGGTGATACCAAGATAAACCATATCAGATCATCTTAAAACCAAGAAGAATACAGAGGGGGTGAGAAGGTAGCATATATTCAGCAGAGGGACTTGCTCCCTGTAAATGCATTAGATTGCAATCTTAGCATTCTTGAAGTTGGAATCTGTCTTTTTCAGAATATTGTAGATGGGCTTTGCTCAAATCAGTGTGTGCTTAGTTTGCATCGGTTTGAATTAACTAAAGTATGAATCAGGCTGAAGTACTTTTGTCATACTTCAGCTGTGCTAAAAGGAACAGGGCAATTTAAGCAAACATATTTTCCTAATTTTCACAAATCATTATTGCTCTTGCCATGATTTGTTCAATTTCAGGTTTTCTAAAAGAAAAGATATTAGGATAGATGTCAGCATGCTGAGAGAGTTATGGGAGAAATGCTCATTCTCTTCTAATGATTTATAGAATGTTAGATGCTTTAAAATAATTGGTAGCACAGCAGACAGTAATTGTTATATTAATAAACTACAGTTTTGCCAGATGCTTACTGCTACTCAACCAGGTGGATTAATTTGACTTTTTTTTTTTTTGGTCTCTGCTGCCATATTAAAGGTACTACAGTAAAATCATAATGAGCCTTGGTAAACCTTGGTCCATATATTTTTAGCTTTTTTGTATTTGTTTACTGAAACCCCATCATTATGGTTGCTAGACACAAATGGTTGGGCCCATAGATCGCAAGGGGCCCTGAGGATGTCTTGTGTATCTCTGCATTCTTTAAACTTTTGGAATTCTCTGAATGGGGTAAGGGATTAGGACATCTTTCCCTTCTCCTGATGTTCGATATAAAATGTTCAATGTATGATTGAAGGCAAACTGGGCTCACAGTATGTCTGGAATACTCTGAAAGATATCCCACATGAAGGAGAGTATGCTAAATGGCAGTGTGTGTATACATGCACGCATACACACACACACAATAGCCACTTTAACATTACTTTCAGATTCTAAATACCATATAGCACTATAGTCAGCCTTTGGGATGAGTTAAAACTCAATCCACAAAGCCTTACCAAGAAAAATATTATTGCTATCCTGCAACAACCATGGTTCTGTTTTATTTTATGGTCACAAATCCTAGCACCAATGACCATACTGGGGTACCAAGGGACACCAAGGCAAACAGGCTTCCCTGAACTAAGAATGCATCTCAAAAGTTCCCCTGAGTTTGTGAAATTATGCAGAGTTTCTGTGATCAATGTTAATAGATTCAGCAAGAGAGTGAAGATGGAAAGGATACTCTAAAAGCATTCTTCCTTAATCCTTAAAGGTATTGGGGTCCACTATTAAATTTCCAAGAATGCAGCATGGTGGAAAGTGAGTATTTTTTTCTAATCACTCTCTACTTTGCTGTATTGTTCAAAAACACACTGGATCTTTAGCTGATCTTCAGCGAGACGTACATTTCATAAAGGTTTTCTATCCCAATAAAACAATAAACTGCATGAGAGTTTTTCACAAACATAACTGTATGCCTGGTTGTTAGGTTCGGCACCCCGGTGTCCTCCAGATATTTTGGACTTCAATTACTATGAGACCTGAGTAACGACAAGAAACTCTAGGAATTGTAAACCACATTTGGAGGGCACCAGGTTGCTCACCTTTGCCATACTGAACAAGCAGAAATATAAAGCATATTATTAAAACATTTTGTGCCAGGGTTGGAGAACTTCTTTGTGGCTGCTCTTTTGTCAGCTTCCAAGGGTCACAGGAAGAATGTGCTACTATTGCTGGAGGAGCAAAGGCAAAACTGTTGCTCTCATGCTTTTTAAAAAACCACTTGGGGATGGGTTAGGCCAAATATTGTACTAGTTCTTCTTTTAAAACAGACCTGAAGAATCGTACCACTGAATTTTGGGAACTTCCCATCCAATTTCAAGAGTACAATTCTGGGGAGCTTTAGGGACTAAAAAAGAAGCAGGAAGCCACAGGATGCTGAGGGTTGCCTGTTCTTGCCCTTGGGTCAGTGTTTTTCCTTATGGAAAGGAAGAAGACTCTGACCAGATGTACACAAATCTTATAATAGCACTTTGAGGAAACAGATACCTCACTGGCATTGTAATAGATCACTATTACTGGACACCATTGGTCAATACTTACAAGTCTGAAACTTGGACTTCCAGAAAAGGTTGGGGGAAGTGATTCACCTGCACATGTTGTTTCACATTAACCCCTGTCAGTTGTGATCTTCTGTCAGCGACGTAGGCCAACAAGTTGTTTTGCAAGAAAATACAATGTGCGTAATCCAATCTTGCAAATCTTTCTATAGCAAACCTTCAAATAGCTGTACTCCAGCAAACAGGTTTTAAATTTTTAACTTCTCAGCTGGAATTTATCAGCAAACCTGACACTGTGTAATTTGATCATGAGATAGCTGGAAGTGGTACCTCACTACAGAAAGTAATTTTTTCTGAAATGGGATTTTTTATAGTATTGATCCTACTATACCTATTTTTAAAACGGTGGCAGCTAATCAGAATGGAGTCACACCAACGCTACTTGCATGGTATATAATATATTGATAATTTGCATAATATGCTGATTTATTTTGTATAAAGTTTAATCAAAGTTTATTGAATAAACCATAATAGGATTTGCACAGCACATCAAGTCATAAACTATAGGATAGCAATCACAATGACTGAGTTAACATAGCATATTAAATCAAAACTCAAAGCACCACTTTTTGGCTTAGAGTGAGATGAACCCATCCACTAAGTCACAGCTCTTACCTTCTCTTTTATTGCTTGGCCTTATGGCTTTTTTGTTTATTGAAAAGGAAATCTCTCTATACTCAAAGTTAAGATACCCAGGAACCTATTCCTCGTCAGTCCTATGCATAGTGACTTGATTCACATTTCATAGACTTACTACATGCAGAGCAGAATTTACCCTTGATGCGGTTTTACATGTCTCTGACTATTGTGGTTTTACTCTTAAAAACATATTTAAACTCTTGTTTTAAAAGGATTTAGGAGGGGGTTGGGGGTAAAAATGCGAATTAATAAGAATGAAACAGATTCATGGATGAAAATTGATAGCAAAATGACACAACTTAGAAATGACAAATTTGCTTATCCCTACTCAACATATACTATATAACCTCTCTCTTAGATAAATGCTTCATGTGTGCAGTGTCCTCATGGCCATGATTTGCTCTGTGTTTTGCAAGAGCATTCCAAGTAGAAGTCAGTTGTGCCTTGCTTGGATAGCAAGAAAGTTTCAGATGAACGAATGTGATAGAATAGTGAACTGTTTTCTAAATCTACCCTTGCTGAGTCTTCACAAAGCATCTCAAAGTATCAGTAAGCTTATAAAATATGGTACTGGAATCCAGTTCCATGCACGTAAGGTCAGGTTCTCATAGCATTTTCAGTTTGCCCTAAAGGATTCCAGTTGAAAGCATCTATTTGGGCTCAGCCTTTTTAGCCATTTGCACTGAGTGCTAAATGATAGGATGCAGCCATTTTAGCTGACTGCTGTGAATATTTCTGATTAAAAATACTTGCAGGTAAGCTTCCTTACAACCTTTATTGAGTTTATCCTCAATTACACATACTTTTGGAATTCCTCTGTATATATGTTGAAATGAGGCTAAGGAGGGTTCAGTAAATGAGAGATCATTGAATTCATGAATAAACCAGGGATTTTCATGCCCAAGTCTGACATGATCTTCATAAGATCACACTGACTTTTAGTTAGGCGCTATTTAAGTCCCAGGAATTCTCAAATTAAAGGTAGAAAGGTGAAAATAACTTTAAATGTGCCAGATCTTGAGAGTATACTTTTCTAAATTTAGGAATATATATATAAAGTTTTAATTGTTAAGAGAGTAAAATACAAAAGAAAAAAATTATAAATTGAATTGTGATAATACAGTGAAGAAAAAAGAGCTAAATATATAAAGATGATTAAAAGAATTAAATGTAGTAACAACAGCAACAACAGCAATCTGTATAATTATAAATACATATACAGGATTAATTCAACCATTAACCTAATAATTAGCATCACCATGTAGCATCACAATGAGGCATCTTCCTCATTTTTTAGAGCAAAGATTTTTCAAAGATAGATAATAGACTCATATCCTGGATCCATTCCTTAAAGTAAGGAGTATAACTTTCTTTTCTGTTATATCAGATTATGCTCTTTGCTGTATCCCAAAGCCCATAACTACATGATCTAGATCAGGACATTTTCAGTATCAGAACTGAGCTTCAAAATTCTTTTACCACATAAAATAATGTGTGGTTGCAACTGCCTTGGGGAGATAGGCTTTTGGACTTGCTGTCATATAATTACACACATTACACTGAGTAGGACTTATCTCTTATCTCTGAGATACACAGGATTGTACTGTCAAAATAGTCATTCATAAATACCACTTAAGAATTCAGCGCTTTTCCAAACTCAAAAACTTTGCACAGATTCCATTTTCTTTTGGAGTCAGAGGGCGGAAAAAAATCCCACAATTTTAAATAAAATTAGCATTAATGTAGTCAAGATCAAATCACCAACTATGAAGAGATTCTACTGGAATTGCTTTCTAAGTGAATATTGTAGCCCAAGGCTTGAAAGTTTTTAAATCAGTCTTGAAATTATTAAGGCTTGGAATTATTAAGGCAGTCTTCAAAATCATAGTCTTTCAATACTCGTTAAAAAGCAGTCAACTTAATTCAAATGAGTGATAAGTCATATCAGTTCTAAAGTAGTTTTATTGTGTACTCTAGATCATCTTGACTTCAAGTTTGAGCATTTAAAATATGCATTATGATAAGAGAAAATTACAATAGTTTCCCTTGATTTATTGGAAGCATTACAACATTTAGGACATTTTTGCGAATGTCTGCCACTTTGTGTGCACATTTGTGGGTGCTGCATGTGTATGGAGGCTCTGAGAGCACTATTCAGTCAACATTATGTGAACATTTTATAGATTTACAAACATAACGACCAGTCCACAAGAAAGAGAAACAAAATAGAAAATGCTCAAGTTTACATCATTTCCATAGCATGGAGGTTTATGAAAGCCTTAAAAAACTGAGGATATACTTAGTAAAATAATTTTGGTCTGCTGTTGCTTAAATCTGGTTTCAAAATGGAGCTCTGGTTTGCTTTACTTTGCATTTATTTATTTCTTCAATTTATATTGATTGATGGTTGATTATGTGCCATCAGGTTGTGTCAACTCTTAGATTTATATAGCTATCCATTTTTTAAAGTTCCAGATGCCTTCCCCACTGATATTGATACTGGTGGCCCTTTATAATTATTTGGACAGAATTTGATGACATCTCTATAAATAGCTTTGTCTGAATTTACAAAGCCAGTTAGATGGCAGATAAGTAGCTGAAGAATGTTTTAAATTTGTATTTTAAGAAGTATACCCCTCTTCAAGGATGGGGAACTTGTTCCCAGCAGCACCAGTTAGCACTGGGAGTTGTAGAGCCATAAGTGTCCTCTCTATGTCCTTCCTTCTCTATAGTTCTTTGGGAAATTTGCATGTGGTGTCCCTAGATAAGAAAACTGTCAAACAACAGAAGAATAGATGTGATTGTTCAACTGTTAAATTATTTCCAGTATTCCTCACAAAAGCACCATCATAGAAAAAGTCTGGAAAAAATCATTCACTGATTAAAATATAGATCCATACATTATAAAACTGTATACTTTCTTTTAATTCTAAAAGGAATTTTCCTCTTATGGAGAGCTTTCCTATGGGGGTTCAAGTTTAGGGCTTACAGGAAACTGAAACTAACCCTGCATAACAAACTTTAGTAACTGCTCTTTTTGCTTTAGACAAACTTCACAGAAGAGCCATTCTTACAGTCTAAGAAGCAGGCTACGATATTCAGCTTTAATCCAAAATAGATGCACACATCAGACGTCTTTACATACCTTTTTTAGTTTCCACAAGGGGATGAAAAGAAAGCTAATAATGAAGGTTGATGACAAATATCAACCACCTTATAAACCCAAAAGTCTCCCATGATGAAATTTATCAAGCTAAGCAACTATTAGCAAAACATACATATTTGCAGAATATGTGATCGCTGTCAATTGTCTACATCAGCCATTCCCTGCCAGGGGTCAGGTCCAATGGTTTCCTTCTCTGACTGATGCTGTTCTGCCAAAAGAATGGAGTCTTCAACTCCCAACCCACCCAAGAATCTGACTGAGAAAGCTAGAAGAAACTCCCAATCAGATCTGCAACATAAATAGCAGAGATGGTGCCAGTGGGTATGCAAAAGAGCAATGGGAGTTTTGCTAAGTGAGCATAAATATGTGTAATATTGGATGTAGTCAGATGCACTGAACTACAACTACCCTCAGGCTGATTGTGGTTGATTCTATGATTTGTATAATTTCTTTCCTCACCAATATTGTGAGGAAGGTGAAAAATGTGTTAGACTCTTCCAGTTACAGTGACACAGAGTGCTTGCCACAAAGTTAACATTCTTCAAAAAGTGGCTATTATTTAGCCATTTTATAGATCTCTTTTTGGCAGCCTACCTTATGGTATAAATTCGGCAAAAATATTCCTGTGGTAAACTGGGCAAAGGTGGATTAACACTGTTGTATGTTTGCGTTTTGATGACAGGTTTGACAGTTGGCTCTCTTCACATTTAACCCTCCCTCCAAGCTCCCTCTCCCATTACCCCGGGAACTATTCAGATGACAGCAAAAGTTGGCGGCCAGTTGAGATCTCCCGATTAACCACAAAATACCAACATGACCAGTCCGACGAGAGAATTTGCACTTCCCTTACTCAGACTAAAAGCTGTAGCATTGAGCGAGCTCTATGGAACACGGAGAGATTCCAGAAATGGCTGAAAGCAAAGCGCCTGACCCCTCTCTTGGTCCAGGTTTGTACAAAGTCTTCTGCAATGCCCAACTGATACGTAACCCGCAGTCTTGTTTAAAAGCTGCCTGTTGTTAGGAAATAACTATTGTATTATGGACTTTGGACCATCCTTACTTCTTTCTCCTCCTTCCCTACCCATGTAGATACACACAAACCTCAAAAGCCACAAAGCAATAAGGTGGATAAGCTGCTGAGAAGCCCCATTTGTCTAGCATGTGATTACTTTCATAGAGAAAGAAACTATGGAGTATAGCAGATTGTGCTGTTGTTATTATTAATGATTATGCATGTTGTTGTTCTTGTACTGCTACATGATTACCTTGGGCTGCCTGTGCATCATTCTTGAAGACTTAGTAGAAGTTACTGTTATGCAAGCAGCAAAAAAAAACATACTTCTGAATCCTGTTGTCTTGCTGATCAGTAGAAAAGACACAAGAGTAAAACAAAGTGAGACAGTTAAAAACAGACAAACTCAAAACCTTTCAAGCATCAGTTTGTCTCTCTGTCAATAAACTCACACCAAGAAACTTCATAATAGTATGCAATAGGCTATTTGATCTTTGGCTTTTCACTATGGATGCGATCACTTTATTGGTGGTCTACCCAAACTTAACCCACAGTGAGTTTAAAAAGAACTTGGCCATCTGTCATTTGGCAGGGTTCACTTTGATATGGTCATGTCATAAGCAGATGCCTTCTTCCTTTTCATAATCCCTCATGTACCAGTCTTTATCTTTTTCCAGTCAGGATATCTTATACCAGTCAAGAGATCCAGTGGCCTCCTTCTTTTGTCTGAGATGCATCTTGATCTATTTGGATACAGAGTCCTTGTCTTTCTTTCAAAAGGCCAGAACTTCAGTAATTCTGTGCCCTTTCTCTAAAGCAACATTCAGTTCTATGGTACACCATTGCTCCATTCAGGGCCCTCTCTTTGTGTCTCCTCAAAATGCTCTACCTGTGTTTCTGCACAGCTTGCACACAAGTAATTAACATGCCCCGCCTTGTAGGATAAAACTGGGAAATAGAGGCTTCTGGGTGGGTACACTTTGACCTTAGAGAGTCCAAAATACTGGTCTATGTCTCCCAAATGTTGATAGATTATCTGTGGGTGATCAATGGAGTATGTCCTTTTGTTGTTCACAAATGAACACAAACTGGTAGAATTGTAATTTAAGATTTTTTCACTGGGTTTGACTTGTAGTATAGACATGTGTCATTCATTCTATCTTCAAAAAGAGCATCTCATTGATTCAAGGGGGTTACGAGCTTCTTCTTAACCACTAACAGCTTCAAGGAAGCATCAGTTGCTAACTTAGCATCCCAAATGCGGTGTATAGCATAACCCTGATCCTTGAGGTATTCTTCTTTAACCTGAGTGCATTTGTACAGAAGCTCATAGGTTGAATTGAGCATGCTATTTTTGTCCTCTGCACGATGAGACAACCACAACACAAGCAATCATTAAATTCAAAGGCCATGGGGATACCACTGATGGCAGCAAAGCCATCCAAAAAATAATTACCAACTTGCTCTTCACCCTGCTGCAATGCATGCTAAATATTCAGACTCTTGCTATATGTTATATACATCCACCATTGTATGGAAGGTGTGGAATACCTTTGCCTAAAAGTGCTAATGCAATTGTGTTTTTCTCCAAATACATGATATGGTACTGAGCAATGCAGACAGATGCCTGTATAACATACTGGAAAGGGTTAATGCATGAATCTCAGTCTCTTCAGCAAGAAGTGTGTGCCTTTGGAGGCAGGACTTGGAGGAGAAAACAATTTGCATACTTAGTGTATTTTGTCCTCTCCATATCCACCTGGTGACAGGCTTGCTTCAGATCTGCACATCAATGGTATACAGATAGTCCTCGACTTACATCCGCAATTGGGACCAGAATTTCCATCACTAAGCAATGTGATCATAAAGTGAGATGTCATGTGACCACATCACTTAGTGATGGCAATTCCCCCTTACTGTCATTAAGTGAATTTCACCAGTCATTAGCCAAGGACACCCCCCAATCCAAGCCATTCTGGGTTTGGTCGCTGCCAGCCCCAAGCCTCAGTAAGGTAAGGGACTGCTTCCAATTCCCCACCCACCTATTCCCTCCCCAATCTCTGCCCTTTTGGCTGCCCCGCACTCTGCCTTGCAGGTCAGCAAGCAGCCCCAGAACCAATCAGAATTGCTTGCTGATACATTCAGGGTATGTGTGTACATGTGTGTTTCTAGTAAATTTTACAAAAATATAACGCTGGATTTAACTTTCAGAAAAAATGAAAAGCAAGTGTACCTTTAAAAGTTCTTTTTCCTGCACTTAAAGTATTGATTATATAAATTCAACAAAAATAAAACTTTATTAGGGCTTTGTTTATTTCAAAATTGGTCAAAATTGGGTTTGCTTCAAAATATAGATTTTCAGTATAGTCAAGCTTTAGGGTTACTAGATGTCAATGAAATCAAGTAGTTCAGTCCTTGATTAGGGTTTTAACTTTAGGACCAGCAAGCAGACTTTCCTAATGGATTTATAATACATCATATCCAGTAGGATTCATGACTTGGTGACATCAACCCCACATCCTGGCTCTACTTAACTTCTTAGCAGCTTTCGATACCATCAACCATGGTATCCTTCTGGATTGGATCTGGGGATTGGGAGTGGGTGGCACAGTAGTGTTCTGGTTCTCTTCTTTCCTAAGGGGCCGATACCAGTCGATGTTGATCAGGAGAGATCACGCCCTCGACCCCTACTGTGTGGGATGCTGCAGGGTTTGGTGCTGTCTCCACTCCAATTTAACATTTACATGAAACTGCTGGGGGAGATCACCACAGGGTGAGGTATCATCAATATGCTGATGATACTCAATTATATCTCTCCACCCCTGGTGAATTAAGCAATGCTGTGGATGTCCTGTCCCAGTGCCTGGAGGCTGTAGGGGTCTGGTTGGGGAACAACAGGCTTCAACTGAACCCTGGCAAGTCTGAGTGGCTTTGGGTTTTAGGGACTACTGAATCTGGTATTTCACTATCTTTGGTTCTGGATGGGGTGGCACTGCCCCAAATGGACCCAGTGTGCAATCTGGGGGTCCTTCTGGACTCACAACTCAAGCTCAAAGAGTAGATGGCAGTTGTGGCTAGGAGGGCCTTTGTGCAACTTTGTGTTATGCACCAGTTGCACCCGTTCCTGGATTGTGAGGCTCTGCTTACAGTCACTCATGCCCTGGTCACCTCCCAAATGGACTACTGTAACATGCTCTACATGGGGCTGCCTTGAAGAATATCTGGAAGCTTCAGCTGGTGCAAAATGTGGTGGCACAGGCACTTATGTGTGTCCATAGATGGACGCAAGTTACACCTCTGCTCATTGAGCTGCATTGGTTGCCAGTTTGCTTCCAGGTCAATTCAAGGTGCTGGTTTTGACCTTTAAAGCCGTATATGGCATGAGGCCAAGTTATCTGAGGGACCGCCTCTTCCCTATTACGTCCAACAGGAGAGGCAGATGTGAGTCCTATCCGCAAGAGTTCCATTTGACAGGACCTAGGAGGTGAGCCTTTTCTGCTGTGGCACTTGCCCTCTGGAACATCATCCCTTCTGAGGAGAGTTTAAGAGTTTTGAGAGCTTTATGGCCTTCTATAAAGCTCTCAAAATGTGGTTTTTTCCAGCAACCCTGGAGATCCCCTGGTAATAGGGAGCCTGCATGCTGGTTATTCTGTATGTAAACATCTTCCCTCTTGTGGTCTCGTTCTATCCACATTTATTGTTTTAATGGGTTTGCAAAATATGTTAATCCTTGATTTCATTGTATGCCACCCAGAGTCACTTCGGGTGAGATGGGTGGCCATATAAATTTGACAAATAAATAAATAAACAAACAAACATGTAAGTAGAACAGCTAATTAGGTCCGTACCTCAAGTAATCCCAAAGATTATAGTTTAAAACTCTGATGCAAAATTAAGTTTAGTCCTTGGCACAATCCCCTACTGTTACTATCCAAAACAACATAGAACTGCCTCCCTCTTAAGTGGTGGCTGATCGTTATCTTGGAAGTCCATCCACCTCTTTGAAGTTGATTGCCTAAACTGCGTAAGCTTACATAGAATATAGTGGGAGGCTAGTTGATGATGACTATAACTTTGGAGCTGATATGCAGGTCCCTTTTACATCTGTAGGAACTCTCCAACTATGCACAGAAGTAGCAATATTAATCTGTTAGAACCACCTCCCACGTGTTGATGCCAGGGACTTTCAAGAACAGCAAAGCATCACCTGTTGCCTCAGCTGATGCCAATGCAATTCTGAGAGTGCGTTCTATGGAGGCAGGAGATTATGCAGGATTCTTTGAGAGTCAAGCACAAAACCTTGCCTAGTCCTAGAACATCAGGCACATTCTAGTGGCCAAGTGCCCAGTCCTCTCAAAGTTCTTTAATCTCTTGCCTATCTATAGCAATATCTCTCATGCAAAAGGGAGTCTTTTTACTGAATTCCTTCAGAGCCATAGAGGTTGTTAGGAGAGATAAATCTTGCCTTTGGTCCTCACATCAGGTACTTCATAGCAGCTGCTGGGCAATTTCTGGTCTCCAAGGAACAGTAGCAAAAGGCTAAGGGGGAGAGAACTATGTGGGAATACGAATAACCATG
The DNA here is from genome assembly GCF_059951505.1 of Python bivittatus. Classification (NCBI taxonomy): domain Eukaryota; kingdom Metazoa; phylum Chordata; class Lepidosauria; order Squamata; family Pythonidae; genus Python; species Python bivittatus. The sequence goes on from NW_028277074.1 coordinate 24,091,932, forward strand.
GGAGTGTTGCTCCATCCAAATAAATAGCAAAGGAAGACATTCCTCTTATGCATCAGAAAAAATAGAACTGCCTCTTTCTCCTACTTCCCCAGCCCATGAGAAGGCTTTATTGTGCTGAAAGATGCCAGCTACCATTTGCACCAGAGCAAAGTACAGTGATTCATTTGGCCAGTTATTAATGCCAAAGGCTAAAGGACTGGCTCGATATCTGAGAACAAACATTACATAATTGTGCATTGTTATAATGATCAGTGCTAATGCAAGTCAACAATGGCCCCTGGAAAAAAAGTGGGTGGGGCAAAGACTCAGGAAGTGAACTATTAAGTGAATCAAATCAGTGATCCAAGGAGGCATCAACATTAGCTATGAATATTCTACACATGGATATGAATTGAGAATTGAGGTAGCTTGTGCATGTGTGTGTGCGCGCGCGCCTTTGAGTGCCTTTGACTAGTCGCTGCAGTTTTTCTGGCAAGATTTTCAGAAGTGGTTTGCTGTTGCCTTCTTTCTGAGAGAGAAAATGACTGGCCCAAAGTCACCCAGCTGGCTTCATGCCTTAGGCAAGACTAGAACTCACAGTCTCCACATCTCTAGCCTTAACCACTATACCAGATTGGGTCTCTGAGGTAACATTACACAGAATTCAAATTGTCTCCCCCCCCCCCACACCATTGGTTTCTGAATTGTGAATCATTATAGTCAGATCCTGTTATTAATTTGAACTTTTCTTTATTGTGACTCATGTTTTAAACCATTTTTGCAGTGTAATTTTAATGTCAACATAACCTCTTTGTTAGTGCACAGCAAGTAGGAGACAGGGCTATGCATGAGAAAACCTTTGATTCAGGACTTGCCTTTGCCGTGAGCTAAGCTGTCACAGGCATCACCTTGCGCTCATTCCCCTCAACCCCACAAAGGAAATACAGTAATTCTGAGCTGCCTTACAGGGTTGCTGTAAGAATAACCATGAGATATCTTGTAAGAATTACTTTAAGTGCTCAGAAATGGCACATTAATATTAGCTATGTTATTATTCTTAGCTCATCTTTGTAAATATATTTCCCTCATTGATTTGTTACACCTAGACAGAATTTCATCCCAGTGGGTCACTGGATTAGATTCTTGCTTTTAAATTGGGACTCACTAGATTTATAAGTATCTCAGGCTCTATAAAGTTTTGGGCTTTAAGAAGCTCTGTGACTGGTTGCTTAACCACAGTATACTGAGTAACCCCCAAATGGCTGGATATGCAAAAACATTAATCATAGATGGCTTTGGAATCCATGTGGCATTCAATACCCCTTTTGATGCCTCTAGAGTACCTTTGCAATGGGTCAGATCATCTCTGGAATCACACTCAATGTTGCCTGCAAAATAATGAAACTGTAGAAAAAGTGACTGAGTAAAATAAATCAACATAATAAATCAATATAATATAACCTAATTTTGTACAGGAAAGTGTCCATCATCTATGCAAGATAAAGCAAGGGTAGATAACAATAAATAAAAAAATTAATTAGCAACAGAATGAATTGATTATATGTTTTATAAATTTTAAATATATTCAGTTGGATTATATAAGAGTTTCTTATGAATGAATTTATTGTGTATTTATGGTAGGTTTAATATATAATATAATTGTAGATTATATTTGCTAGAATATTTTAGAATCCTATACAAAAAACAAAAATGAAACAAATGGACATTTGTTTTGTAAATCAATGGGTTTTGGATAATGTTAAGACAACTATTTTCCAAAGAGATTATTCTGAGCAAAAGTATAGTGACTCCTGGAACAGTGTTAGATTCACAGTTGTGTATTCTTTAATTTGAAGGGAAATAATAAATACTATAAGTACTTTTATCTAGTGTTGTCCCCTTACCCCCACACCCCAAACTCTTATTTTAACATGTAACAATTTTAACATACAGCATGATTTCCACCCACCACTCATACTTTCCATGGATTTCTCTCTAATCACCACAAGATGGCAGCATGGAACATTTCCAACTTTAGCTGTAAGGAAAAAAAGAAGTTCCATCTGGAAACACAAGAATTCATCTTATACACCATTACTTCCCCAGCAGTAGAGTTCCATTACTTTAAATCAAAGACTATACACAGGTTTCTAAAAAATTTATAAACATTTTACTTGCCTTGTTGCTTCTCTTTTGTTCTTTGGTAAGTTTTATTTAGCAGCTTGCAAGAGGTCTTTTTAAGAGAACTATGTGCTTCCCATCTCTCCACTTCCTTCTGTCCCTCTTCAGTTTGGAAGAAACCCTCTCTCTGCAGCTGGCTTGTGCCACACAAAGCTCTCCCAGAATCCAAAACCTGTCATATATGGAGTCCCCTCCATTGGAGCACTTTGATTATGTGCTGTCAAGTTGTGATCAACTGTTAGTGACCACATAGATAGATTTTCATCTTGATGTTCTGTCCCTAATCTGATCCTGTAGCTTTTCCAATGGTGTACTCATCGCCACTGTAACTGAGTCCATCCACTTTGCTGCTAGTCGTCCTCTTTCCTTCCACCTTTCCCAGCATTTGATCCTTCTCCAGAGAGCTAGGGTTGATTTCAATGATTCATTGGTTTGTGTTCTTGGCTGTCCATGGTAGTTTCAGAAGTCTTCTCCAATAACAAAGTTCAAAGTGTCAATATGCTTCCTGTTGGAGCACTTGGTAGAAGCTAAATTCTTATGTAGGCTCAACATTTGATGAAAACAAAGGCCATATTTCTTCTTCCTAAGCTTAACTAGAAGAAAATCAGATAGAATCATTGATGGGGGGAGTTGGCCATTTGTTAAAAGAATTAGTACATCAGGTTTTTTTTTTCTTCACATGCCACATTATTTGATGTGACAGTAGGTAAAGGAATATATTGAGTTAGAAATGCAATTGTATCACTAAAGCTATATTTTCTTGTTTGCTACTATTATATAGGATTCTCACATCTGAATTAAAATTTTAAAACTGGAAAATGGAGATGTCACATTTAAAATATACAGTTAATTCCTGGCCAAAGGAAATGTATATTTTGAAGCTCTATCTTCCAAAATGATGTATTGCATTCTTTATTTTTATCTGTTATTCAGTTCTCAAGACTGAGAACAGAGATAATGTTCATTTAACACATTTTTGTTGTCAGGTTGCTTTATTACCTTTAAAGTATACTATTTATATAAGTATACTTATATTTAAGGTCTACTTAAATATAAGTTCCACTGAGTTCAATGGAACTTTCCCCTAAGACAGTGTTAGTTTGTTTGTTCTGCCAAACTCCATCCTGATTCTGGGTGGTGAATAAGACTATAGCTAAGTTTTTTGAACATTGCAGAAACTTTTAAGCGGTCCATTCCAATTCCCACTTCCACTATGAAATAAACCTGAGGCCTTATAAAGCAGCCTATCATTTTAAGACTGGGCAATCCTGTTTCAGGAGTAGGTTGCATGATTCAGGGCTCCATAAGATGTTATGTCTCAGTCAGTTTGAGTTTGATACCTCATATTAAATAAGTTCAACAGTGCAGATGTGGAATCCGTAACCACAGCTTATAATTGTGTTGATGCAAGATAAGTGCATTTAAATTTCCAGCATGTGATGCCACATTATTAGAAGCTGGGCTTGAACCAATAGCCCTTGGGTTGTAGATAGCTTCCAAGGAGATGTCTAAGCAGCTTTAGTTTTCTGGATCAGGAATGCTGTTTCCCACTCCGGCTGCCCACTGCCTATGTAGACAGGAAGGAATATAAGAGTCCCGTTCAGCTTTGCTTGAGCAATGAAGGCTCTTTATTTTTGTATTTGTTGATTGTCTCTTTGTCTTGGTTCTTGGCTTGTTTTTGGTCCCACTTCCTGGTTTGTGTCCTGTAGGTTTTTATATAGTTATTATGTTGACTGCTTCACTTTGAGAATAGATTATGCTTACTCCAGCTTATTCTCCAAATGCTTCTTCAAATTTTTGCAGCCAGGATATCCCACTAGAAAAGTCAGTGCACACCTGGAACCCAAAATGCAACTTCCTTCTTTGACTGCAGTTGTGTGTGTTATGTTCATGTTACACAGCAGATAAGTATCACACTACCTTTTATCATGCATCTACTGTATAATTAATAAAAGTACTGCCAAATATGGCGAGAGATGTAATGAAAATTCCGCCATGGCTTTTTCTTCAATCCTGATTTTTCTTTGATTCTGACAACTGGCACTTCTCCTAAGGCTACCATTTTCAAAATCTCCTCACACATCCAATCTCCAACAGGACTGTGACCCTTCACACCATTACACCATTGGGTTTTTTTTTTTCTTCCATAAACTGAAGGCTGCTGTGGGATCCAGATACAACATCAACTCATTTAAGAATGCCATGATTCCTCTCTCTCACACACTCACTCACTTTCCCTCTTTTCCTTCCATTCAAAATCTCACGAAAAGCCTAGTCTTCCTCTCCAAACTAAGGATCATGGGAACATGCAAAGGTTTAGTCTCCTTAGGTTCCTGGTGCCATGTGGCTATTTCCTTGGTTTGTTACCACAACGTAAAGTAAGCATTGATGCCCTTGCATCACCTAGCAATCAGTCATCTCTTACTGACAAGCAACTGCAGCAATGTGGTATTTTCAGAGTGCAGACTCCCATTTCTGCATCAAAGCAGTTGAACTTCTCCAATAACTGCTTCTTCTCCTCTGTGGTTTTTGGATATATAGGAGACTTGACTCAAGTTATTGGGCTCAAGTAATTGTTTTATATAGTGCAAAGAATTATGACATGTCTTAATATACTTGAATCAAAATGACAGACTGTGAAATAAAGTTTTTCATTTATGTGGATGGTCCTACCTGACCCAACTACCAACTCAGCAGCTGCCACAATGATTACTTTGTGTGTCACGGTGGAAATCTTTACTGAAAATTACAAATGGTCCAGGGCTGAAAAGCTTGCCTGCCCAAGAGATTTGAGTTTACATGCATCTCTTGACGAAACTGTCACTGGCAGAGGAATGTTACTCCCCATCCGTGCCATCCAGGCTGCCTACATTTCAGTTCACAGTAGCTGACACTTCTCTCTGAACTATTTTTTAAAGTGTCTGTATAACAAATATTCTCATACAGAGCAAAAGGTTTAATACCAGTAACAAACAAGAGATGCCAAGTATACCACATATTGTAACAGCAATTATCCATATTCAAGATTCAATGTTCAGAGTTTTAGAGATGCGTATGTAACCTCTGCCTATGTGAGTCTTATAGAGCTGTGCTGAAATGAAAAGCTGCAAAGGTTTAGATTACAATTTTTTTCTTTATCATAACAACAGCATAAAAACAATTTAGCAAACATAAGGTCAAACAGAAAGATGGTCTAATTTAACCCAAACGAAGTAAACCAGACATCTTCTTTGGTCAAGGAAGGTTATGCTGATCTTGTTTTCAAATTTATACTTAGCCACTTCCAATGCTTCTTTGGTTTTTCAGGATCCTGATCACTTCAATTGTTACCTTATAGGCAACTCAATTCTAAGCAACAGAATAATAACAGCAATTGGGAAGTTAAAATGTGCATCATAGAATCATAGGTGACAGTCAATACTGCAAATAAAAATAGCCAGAAATACCGAAATTGGTTCCTCATTCCTTTATATCAGTGTTTCTCAACTTTGGCAGCTTGAAGATGTGTAGACTTCAACTCCTAGAAGTCCACACATCTTCAAGCTGCCAAGGTTGAGAAACGCTGCTTTATATAGTAATTCAGCTACCCACAATATATCAGTGCAATTTACCATATTCAATGTAACAGTCCATAATTGTTATAAATCTTTTATAATTATCACCTTCCTAGCAAAAACTTTTTCCATCTAAGCTTGTCTTTGGCTGATGACTTTGCCCTTCTGTGGCTGAACCAAACATTTAATGAGGGCACTTCTGCCAATCTGCAAATTTAGTCTCGTTATTAGTTGTTTCTTATACCAAAATATTTACCAACAATGCAGGCAATAGGTTTACTCGAGCCTTTTTTTTTTTTTTATGCCCTCTGTTGATCTTGGCTCCTGAGAGTGGCATAGGCAAGTCTGTCAAGTCCATGCAGTTTTCTTAGCAATATTTTTCGGAAGTGGTTTACTATTGCCTTGTGACTCTCCAAGAACCTTTACTGAAAACATGTATTAAAATCTTTTTGAAAGTCCAACTTCACAAAGTCTACTACATCACTGTTTCAATGTACTTATTGATACCCTCCATGAACTTTAAAAGACTACAGTTCTGGCAGTCCTAGTTGCATTGTTAAGCAAGGACCTCACATGACCACTGTCTTTGCTCATTGGAAGACAGCAAGGAAGATCGCAAATCACGATCGCATGACCATGGGGATGCTTCAACAGCTGTAAATATGAGGTCTGGCTGTAGCTACTACTCGTTCAGTGCTGTCATAAGTTCAAACAGTCGGTGAATGAGTGGCCATTAAACGAGGACCACCTGTATTGAATTAATGCAGCAGTACTCATTTTCAGAATCTATTCCAGAACATACAAAAGGGAAATAGGTAACAAACGGTCTGATTTTATCTAAGTCCTTGTGATAAAAGCAGAGAAAAGACTATGCGTGTCCACATTTTTCTTTTAGGGCCTCCGTACACCAATGCTTCACTGTCCATCACAAAGACTGTTGGACCGAATAGTGCGGCGATATGCTGAAGTGCCAGATGCTGGTAGTGTCTATATGGACCATTTCACAGACCGGGATAAACTGCGTCTCCTCTACATGCTGTCTGTTAATACACATCCCATTATGTTACAGGTATAACGGCATCTGCCTTCATATAATGTAAATCATCCTTCTGAGTCCCATTTCAGCTCACTTTGAAGGTTGAGAAAAATTATGAATAGCTTGGATAACCCTCATGCTGGATCCACAGAATTTATATAGGGCATGAGATTCTAGGCTTCTTGTAGCACTTAAGTTTAAAGTGGCCACTCATTTGCATGATTATTTTGTCCTTGCAAAGTTCAGACTTCCTCAAGTCTGAGTTCTTAGGTATCAGATTTACAATTTTAAACATACAGCCAGTATGGCCAATGAGTGGAGGCAATCAGAGTTGTAGTTCAGCAATTTTTGGGCCCCAAACTGGGGACACCTGTGTTAAATCATGCCCATGCACTGAGAGTTAAATTGACACAAACACTGTTTTTAACATAAATGGCTGGATCTGCACTTAAATCTGTTTTAGCTAATGTACAAATCATATTCTAAAGGGTTGGGGCCAACCATATATGGTTACATGGCTCTTGCCTGGAAATGGATGTTGCTAAATTATTTCCATGTATTAAAAAATGTATTTACTCTCATCTATGAAAAGCAGCAGAAGCATTTTTATTCAAGACATCCACTGAGGAGCAGCTGCTTCAGTCACCAGCCAGCTGCTTGATCCTAGTATTTCTGGCAAAATAAACACCAATAAAATGTATATTTTACTATTTACAAAGATTAAGTTCTTTACTAATATAAAAACATTGTTGTAAAGCAACCAAACCCTTCATGGATCACTGCCTTGTCGTGACGAAGAGGCTTGCATAACTCAGTGAAGCCATGAGCTATGCCGTGCAGGGCCACCCAAGACGGACAGGTCATGACAGAGAGTTCTGACAAATGTGGTCCACTGGAGAAAGAAATGGCAACCCACTCCAGTATCCTTGCCAAGAAAACCCCATGGACAATGTCAAAAGGCTAAAAGATATGACGCCGGAAGATGAGCCCCTCAGGTCGGAAGGTGTCCAATATGCTACTGGGGAAGAGCGGAGGGCAATTCCAAGTAGCTCCAGAAAGAGTGAAGCGGCTGGGCCAAAGCCGAAAGGACGTTCAGCTGTGGATGTATCTGGAAGCGAAAAGAAGGTCTGATGCTGTAAAGAACAATATTGTATAGGTACCTGGAATGTAAGATCTATGAACCAAGGCAAGCTGGATGTGGTCAACACATTCAACATGAAATGACAAGGTTGAACATTGACATCTTGGGAATCAGCAAATTAAAATGGACAGGAATGGGTGAATTTAATTCAGGTGACCATTATATCTACTACTGTGGGCAAGAAACCCTTAGAAGAAATGGAGCAGCACTCATAGTCAATAAGAGTGGGAAAGGCAGTAATGGGGTACAACCTCAATGACAGAATGATCTCAGTGTGAACCCAAGGCAAACCATTCAACATCACAGTAATCCAAGTCGATGCCCCAACCACTGATGCCGAAGCAGCTGAGGTTAACCTGTTCTTTGAAGACCTACAACACCTTCTAGAACTAGCATCAAAAAAAGATGTCCTTTTCATCGTAGGGGATTGGAATGCTAAAGTAGGAAGTCAGGAAATAATCAGAATAACAGGCACGTTTGGCCTTGGAGTGCAAAATGAAGCAGGGCAAAGGCTAATAGAGTTCTGTCAAGAGAACAAGCTGGTCAGAGCAAATACTCTTTTCCAACAACACGAGAGACGACTCTACACATGGACATCACCAGATGGTCAATACCGAAATCAGATTGATTATATACTTTGCAGCCAAAGATGGAGAAGCTCTATACAGACAGCAAAAACAAAACCAGGAGCTGACTGTGGCTCAGATCATGAGCTTCTTACTGCAAAATTTAGGCTTAAATTGAAGAACGTAGGGAAAACCACTAGACCACTCAGGTATGACTTAGATCATATTCCTTGTGAGTACACAGTGAAGGTGATGAATAGATTTAGGGGATTAGATTTGGTAGACAGAGTGCCTGAAGAACTATGGACAGAGATCCGTAACATTGTACAGGAGGCAGCAACTAAAACCATCCCGAAGAAAAAGAAATGTAAGAAAGCAAAATGGCTGTCTGATGAGGCTTTACAAATAGCTGTGGAAAGAAGGAATGCGAAAAGCAAGGATGGAAGGGAAAGATATAAGCAACTGAATGCAGATTTCCAGAGAATAGCAAGGAGAGATAAGAAGGCCTTCTTAAATGAACAGTGCAAAGAAATTGAGGAAAACAATAGAATGGGGAAGACTAGAGATCTCTTCAAGAAAATTGGAGATATCAAAGGAACGTTTAGTGCAAAGACGGGCATGATAAAGGACAAAAAAGACAAGGACCTAACAGAAGCAGAAGAGATTAAGAAGAGGTGGCAAGAATACACAGAAGAACTCTACAAGAAAGATTTTAATGTCCCTGATGTCCATGCTGGTGTGGTCACTGACCTTGAGCCAGACATCCTAGAGAGTGAAGTCAAGTGGGCCTTAGGAAGCATTACTAACAACAAAGCTAGCGGAGATGACAGTATTCCAGCTGAGATATTTAAAATACTAAAAGATGATGCTGTTAAAGTGCTGCACTCAATATGCCAACAAGTTTGGAAAATGCAACAGTGGCCACGGGATTGGAAAAGGTCAGTTTATGTTCCAATTCCAAAGAAGGGCAATGCCAAAGAATGCTCAAACTACCGCACAATTGCGCTCATTTCACATGCTAGCAAGGTTATGCTCAAAATCCTACAAGCTAGGCTTCAGCAGTATGTGAACCGAGAACTACCAGATGTACAAGCTGGGTTTCGAAGAGGCAGAGGAACTAGAGATCAAATTGCCAACATTCACTGGATCATGGAGAAAGCACGAGAATTCCAGAAAAACATGTACTTCTGCTTCATTGACTATGCAAAAGCCTTTGATTGTGTGGATCACAACAAACTGTGGCAAATTCTTAGAGTTGGGGGTACCAGACCACCTTACCTGTTCCCTGAGAAATCTGTATGTAGGCCAAGAAGCAACAGTTAGAACCAGTCATGGAACAACCAATTGGTTCAAAATAGGGAAAGGAGTACGACAAGGCTGTATACTGTCACCCTGCTTATTTAACTTATATGCAGAGTACATCATGAGAAATGCCAGGCTGGAAGAATCACAAGCTGGAATTAAGATTGCAGGGAGAAATATCAACAACCTCAGATATGCAGATGATACGACCCTAATGGCAGAAAGTGAAGAAGAGCCTCTTGATGAGGGTGAAAGAGGAGAGTGCAAAAGCTGGCTTGAAACTCAACATTAAAAAAACTAAGATCATGGCATCTGGACCCATCAATTCCTGGCAAATAGAAGGGGTAGAAATGAAAGCAGTAACAGACTTCATTTATTTGGGCTCCAAGATCACCGCAGACGGAGACTGCAGCCATGAAATTAAAAGACACTTGCTCCTTGGGAGGAAAGCTATGGCAAACTTAGACAGCATATTTAAAAGCAGAGACATCACCTTGCCGACAAAGATCCGCATAATCAAAGCTATGGTATTTCCAGTAGTAATGTATGGCTGTGAGAGCTGGACCATAAAGAAGGCTGAGCGCTGAAGAATTGATGCCTTTGAACTGTGGTGTTGGAGAAGACTCTTAAGAGTCCCTTGGACTGCTAGGAGGTCAAACCAGTCAATCCTAAAGGAAATCAACCCTGACTGCTCATTGGAAGGATTGATAACGAAGCTCAAGCTCAGATAGTTTGGCCACCTAATGCGAAGAGAGGACTCTTTGGAAAAGACCCTAATGGTGGGAAAGATTGAAGGCAAAAGGAGAAGAGGATGGCAGAGGATGAGATGGTTAGATAGCATCACTGAAGCAATGAGCATGAAACTGAGCAAACTCAGGGAGGCAGTGAAGGACAGGAAGGCCTGGTGTGATATGGTTCATTGGGACATGACTTAACGACTGAACAACAACAAAGCAACCACAAATTTCATTGAAACCCACAAGAATATTTTACCAGTGTACTGCAATAACTTGAAATCAGTAGAGCTTGTGACAATACTACGTATGACATTAGCTGTGTATCCACATTGGAAAGAACGCAATGGCAGCTGCTGGAGATGGGGATGATAATAATTATAGGGATCCTTGGAATAAGGGAAGGGTTTTATTTTTCTGCGGTGGCCCTGATGAAATCTTTTTTCTGGAACTTCTATTTGCACAGGGAGATAAGTTCTTATATATCCATCCACGCATATTTCTGGGGTAAACAGTGTTATGCTCAGAAAAAGTTTACAAAATAATAAAAGAAATTAAAAGCAGGATATAAGGGAAAAGGAAAGGAAAATGAAATCTGTCTATATCAGCACCATTCACTATACCTTTTCATACCTTTTTAATCCTTGGAAGTCATCCTTGCTTCTATCATGTCCATACTATACACTGATTCATACGATTTTGTGAACCAGTATTTGTTCCCTTTTACAATTTTACAATTTTGGACATCTTTGCCACTCAGTGTTATCAGAGTTTCATGTGGGTCTTACTGATATATAAAGGGAGTCTGAATGAAAAAGTAACACCAACAATTGCTTGCTTTATTTCAGAAACCAAATCAACCAACATGCAACTGCCCCCTAGGTCACTCAATGCAGTGTAAGAGATACCTACAACCACTTAGACAAGAATTCATTAATAATCAGGACAAATATGGGTATATGCCCTATGTGAATTTCACAAATTTTGGCTTCCCTCATCATTGCTCCTAGAGAAATGCCATGCTTCTTCAAAAGAAATATCTGAAGACCTCTATAGGATGTAATTGAGGCTTATCAGTCTGTAACAGGTTACAAAACTGTTTCTAAAGCTCTAAGGCTCCATTCATCCATAATAAGAGACATAGTCTTGAAATGGAAAAGATTTGGGACAATAATGAATCTTCCCAAAAGTATCCTATCAAAATCAGATCAAATGCACAGCACAAAATTGTCCAAAAAGTTAACCCCATACAAAAACAACCAAACAAAAATCACCCTGGTCATTCAGGAATCTATAGATGGCTAAAGTGTTCATAATTCCATAATCATAAAAGTGCTAGGTAGAAATAGGATTCATGAAAGAATAGCAAAATGGAAGCCATGGCTCACTAAGAAGATAGATGCTCACCTCAAGTTTGCCAAGAAGCATCTGGATGACTCTCCAGTCTTCTGAATGTTTTATGCGTAGATGAGACACAAGTGGAACTTTTTAGGCTGCATGGGTGTTTTATGTCTACAAAGCCAAACACTGCATTCCACAATAAGAACCTCATATAATTTGTCAAGCACAGATGTGGTAGTGTTGTTGCTTGAGGATGTTTTGCTACCTCAGGACCTAGACAGCTTACCAACATTGAAGGAAAAAGAGTTCTTCTTTGTGTCAGAGAATTCTACAAGACAATATCAGCTCATCTGTCCATCAGCCAATGGACAGCTGCAAATGAGTCATCTGGCAAGACAGTGATCCCAAACACACAAGCAAGACTATAAGAGAATGGATGAAAATAAACAAATTCAACATTTGGATTGGACGAATCAAAGTCCAGAATTAAAAACAATATAAATATTATGGCAGGAACTAAAATGAATAACTCATTCTAGAAAACCCTTTAGTATCAATGAGTTGAAGCAGGCTGCTTGCAGGAATGGGTCACAATGATGTCAGAGATTGATCATCAATTACAAGAAGCTGAAGGTAGTACAGCCAGTCACTAAATCTAAGGGGGCAATTACCTTTTCACTGTGTTGCATCATATGTTGGATGATTTTGTTTATAAAATATGAAACAAGCACTAAACTTTGCTGCTATTTGTTCACTCCCTTCCTTCCTATATCACTAGGACACACCTGAAGCTCTGATAACATTTTGTATCAAAGAAATGAAAAAAAAAAACCTGAAAGGGAACAGATACTTTTTTAAAAATAGAATTATTATACATTGCTTTTTGTTCTTTAAACTTCATTGCTCTAAAGTAGTTGACAACTACCCAAGGCATTTTTATGTGAGGGCTGAAGCTGGGAAGTCCAGAAGGAGAAAGACTGAGAGCAGGCATGCTATTATCAAAGCAAGTGTCAAGAAGTCTTAATTTAAGTAAGAGATGTAAGGTTTAAACCCTGGGGCTGTTATAAACAGAAGCCTTGACTGCTTGATTCTGCAGTAGCTGATCTTCATTATTAGGTCTTAGTATTAAAACAAAACAAAACAAAACAGCAACAACAAAAACAGCCTGTCTATAAGAACTTTGTACTTGAGGCTTCACTGCTAGTTCCTGAGTGAAGGTTTCACTTCTTACAGAGAGATATATTGCTGAGCCCTGGATGACACCCTGACAGCAGGCTCAGTTCCCACCACTCTTGAATGGGGAACTGCAATCCCATCCAAGGTTAAAGATGAAATATCCCCAATGGCTAGGGTGTCCCAGAAACACACTACTGTGATAATGGAGGATTTCAACTACCCTGCATCAACTGGAAATCAAACTCTGCAACAAGTGGGAGATCCAACAGGTTCTTGCCATTACTTGCAAACAACTTCATCATCCAAAGGGTGGAGAAAGGAACTAGAGGATCAGCTATATTGGACTTAATACTTCCTAACAGGGAAGAAGTGGTTGAAGAAGTGGAAGTGGTAGGAACCATGGGAGAGAGTGACCATTTAATAGTAGTATTCACCATATAGCAGGGCAGGAAGAACTGAAAGCAGCCAGACTAGTATTCTAAAGTTCAAGAGAGCTGACTTAAAAAGCTAAGGGGAAAAAGTAGGAAGGATTCCATGGATGGGAAATCCTGAAAGGAAAAACAGTTAAGGAAAATTCTGAGAAAGAAATAATTAAGGCGCACACAAACTATACCAGAGAGTAAGAAAGACCAAAAGGGAGACACACCTGTTGAAACCACCATAGTTGCACCAAGATCTGCCTAATAAACTGAAAAACAAAAAGGACACATTTTAAAAATGCTAAGAGCAGAATATCAGAAAATAGTCCGAATCTTCAAGCATAGTGTCAGGAATAAAAAGCCTAAAATTATGTGGCTTATTGAATTTTTTTCTAGCGGCATGCTCCATATGGCACTATAATAAAGAGAAGCTCAAATTTTAGTTAGATAAGGATGGTAGAATTTAGCATGTTACACTGATTGTAGGGAATCTAAATATTGGCACTGACTTGTAATAACAAATTGGTTAATGGACTAACATTCTTTAACATTAATGGTTTTAACATATTTAAATATGTTAATATTTCAAGCAATATTTTATCAAAATAATATTTCATTGTTAATTAGCCTACTGCATAATTTTATTCACTTAGTGGATAAGTGAGTAAATAAATTAAAATCACTAAATTTAACAGTTGAGAAGTTTAATATTTTATACACAAAGCAGTTTTATAATTTAAGTCTTAAAAAACCTAATGTACTAGAACTTGCACTTACAGGGTCTTTTATTTTCTCCCAAACTTGTAAGAAATTTCTTTAGAAATTATTTAGAAAAAATATAGAAAAGAAGAGATTTGAAAAAGGATAATTACATAACTGCAGCAATGTTTGACTTTCCTGTTTCTGTGCTGGAATCAAGTGGTCATCTGGACTTTTGCAACCCAGCCATGATAGCCCTACCAAAACTATACCCAACCTGATACATATTCTTTGATTACACTAGAATTAGTCATTTTTAAATAGAGGGGCAATGGGAGTGGAAGTGTGTGATATCAGGAGGCCATTAACGTGAGGGAAGCTAGTACAAATAGTTCCATATCATCATGGACACATTTCACATTTCCTTTCTTTGGCAGATTTTCCCTGGAGCAGAAGGATGGCCCTTTCCAAAATATTTTGGATCTTGTGGCCGTCTAATAGTGACAGCCAGTACTAGACCTCTGAAGGAATTTTATGGCTCATCTTCTGATGTGACAGCAGATCTAGCTCTTCAACTCCTCGCTATTATTGATTTTATGATGAATAACGACCTGAACTATTTCTTCTACTTTACTCATGTTGATGCTGACACATTTGGTGTTTTCAACAATGGACAACTCTTTATCCAGGATGCCAGCATGCTAGGAGTCATTGACAAACAAGAAGGTACTCAGATGCATCTTTGAATAATATGTCACAACAGGTTAGGAGGCCGTGTAGAGAGTAAGGAAGATGACTGACAGAAATATGCAAGAGCTGTTACCTAAGTAAAGGAGGCTTAAAGATTTTTAAGCCTTGAGAAATAAGATAATATTCAGAAATAAATCAGGCAGATGCCCCCCTGATTCACTGGAGTATAAGAAGGGGTTGGGAGGGAAGCACAATCAGACTTGCAAGTTTCTGTTATTATAGCCAGTCTCAATAAACGTAGTTCTAGTCTTCCTATGGAGTTGATTTCCTGATCTGGTCTATCTAGTGGGGCTGATAGGTGGGCTGCAAAATACATTCAATTCACTTTTTCTTCAGCTTAACTCATATAATGATAGGTCAATTAATTAATTATATAGGCAGAAAACAGTGTCAAAATGAGCATGTGGCAGATTATAAATATTTCTGTTGAAGCCAGACTAAAGAATTGATTGTCAAAATAGATGGAATTATACACTTTAATACATCTTTAATAAAGTCTTCTCACAATGATGCTTTAAAAGTAACAATAAAAGTAAGTCCAGTAATTAGATACATCATTTGTCAAATAAATATATGAATGAGAGAATGAAAGTAATGTCAAAGTCAACACTGCATGTGCTTATAATGAAAATATTTGCTTACAAGATGATATTTTTAGTATTATTTGCTTGTATATTTATAGTCTGCTGCAATCCAAATTGATTCTTGGCAACATCAGTATCAGGGATATGTTTTTTGCCAAATAGTTTAAGAACTTTTGAGTGCCTTTAGATCTTTGTATTGTTTTATATATTTGTTGCTGGCTTTTATTTTAATGTTATTTTGTACTACATTGCTTTTACTCTTTGTTTCTGATTTATTTCAGTTTTATTCAATGCACTTTTATTATCATAACATTGCTATTATTTTTGTATTTTAAATTTCTCTGTGCTTTACCCAAAGAAAACTGCTTATTGCCTCCTAGTAAATATAATAACAATATATTTATGTTTGTAAGCAAACTTTTTCATTACTTTTTAATAGGCAGAGACTTGAGGAAAAGAGAACAGAAATACAAGGATATATTTAGCTGTTTGGCTGCAGATTGTGAGTCTGTGCTCCCCTCATGTAATTCCATCAAGGAAAGCCAGAGCCTCATCATGGTATGTGAGAAACTTTTGCCTAACCTCTTAAAAGAAAAATTCCAATCACCTCTGCAAGAGAAGATTGACAGCGCTTTGAATATCTGTGCAGAGAGTTTTCTTACTGACCAAGAGATTATCACAGCAACTCAACTGCTAGTCAGCATTTTGAAACCTTTGCAGATCTGTGATTCCCGCTTTGTTTACCGATATCCTGACTGCAAATATAGCACACAACTCTAAATGAATATTTTCTTGGAATGTTGGAGCTATAAATACATGCTTCTTCTGTGGTGGAAGTTGAAAGAATGGACTCACCCAACAAATTCTTCAGAATGTGAGCACTGAATTTGTTCTGGACATTCACTGCCTTCCAGATTAAAAGCCTGTGGCTATTTGGTTTACTTTTTGAAGGCTCACAAAGTTAGAATTGTAGTATCCATGTGATTACATATGTCAAAACTACATATTATTGGTCTTATTCTATCATTTTGTATTTATTTCTACTTTCTGAATTTCAAGAACGTATATCTCTCACAGGGTGTCTTGGGGAGCCAACATCTTTTCAAAGATATATTGGACCTTTCTTAAAGCATTCGCTGCTTCCTATCCATTCTATTCAATCATTCAAAGCAACTATAGATTAAATTCCAAATGATTTATACAAGATCATTTATTCCACTCAGGATAGCAGCCTCCCCATTCTATCTATAAAAATAGGGGAAAAAAATTAAACCCTACATTAGAAGGATAAAACTACACTTGATCTGCAGCAGTGTCATGTCCTCTGTTTGAATTAGTTCTTTTTCAAAGGGGGTAGGGAGCAAGGAAGAGGAATTGTAGGTAATCTACCTAGCTGTCCTTGAGTTCTTCCATTATTACATATTTCCAGGGTTGTTCTTATTCTTTTCTTCCTTTTTAAAATATTAGATAATACATATGTTTATCTGTTAACATTTGAAATGTATTAAATGTGACCTCAAGTTCTGATAAGAAATAATTTTGTCCAATCACAAAAAGTATGAAAAGGAAATTTTGGAGTCCTGCTCTTCTGGAAGATGAGAAAGAGAGAGTACACAAATGGAAACAGTTTAATATTAAATATTGAGGAGAGAGAGAGAGAGAATTTTATGATGGTCCTAGACCAGAGTTACACATTGAAAAAAATAAAAACAAAACATGATAAGAATGTTGCAATTGGTGGTGGGTTCATCAGTGGGCAGTCAAGGTATGTCTAATTTTACAAGGAGTATAACAGAATTTGGCCACGTTCAAGGAAACTAAATCATGCTGGTCTGATAACAACAACTGTACATAAAAAAAGTTCCAAATTTCCTGGGTGTTTTACCAGGTAAGGAGTTATAAAGCAAGTCTGAGGATCTTTATAGAGGGTACAGTATAGCAGGACATGAGCTGTAGTTTCAATAGTCCCTTGTCTGCAGGGGCAGAATTTTAGCTCATGGGGAACGTTTTTATATCGGTCCTCCAAAATTGCTGTGGGGAAAACATTGAAGCATGCTAAATTTAGTGCTCTTTGGAATTTGGAGATGGTTATATGATGTAAATATCTTAATGATTTGAAAAAGGGGGTTTGACATCTCAGAAAAACATTCTTGGGTAGAGAAGACTGGTCCTGTTGGGTTTCACGTCTTTAGTAACTTAAGTATACTTTATGGGATGAGGTAGGAGCATGACAAAAGTGGTTTTGGGCTAGAGGAATTATGGACTACAATTAAAAGAACAGAATGGAGGTAGGGTAGTCAGGTTTGATAAGGAAGATGGGAAAAGCCAGAATTTGATTTCAATAGGAAGGATGAGTAATTTTAGAAAGCTGTTACTAATGAATTAATTCTGGCAACAATAGAAATGGTTTGATGCTGAACTTAGGAATAGTCCAAATACATGGAGCAATAATGCAGAAAGCAGTGGACATGAGATAGAAATTTTTAAAAAGTTGACAAACACATTTGCATTTCTTCTATAATAATAGTAACACACTTAAATATAATGTGATTTTACCTGCAATTTGGAATACTCTAAAATACTTCACTGACACAATAACTTGGTACTATTTTTCTAGAGTTTTTTCTCAAGTCTGACAGAAGGTTGAAGCTGAGAGATTTCAGCATGGATATGGTGCTTAATAGGTTCACAGCGGAGGTGGAATTTTAATGGGAAACTTCTTCCTGACTCCCAGCTCATACTTTTGACCTTTTTGTGAACTGGATTTCAGCTACATTCATCACAGTGTTCTTTTTAATATAAGTAACATAGAATTCAGCTATTCAGTTACTTTACCATCTACTTCTGAAGCTGCCATCTTTCACTGCCTCCTGGAAGAATCCTTTACCCCTGAAAGCTGTGATTGTGCACTTTTCTCCATCCTACTTCTCCTATACTGAAACATACTATTCACTACTTCTAAAAACACAAGAACCCTGTCTGACATAAATAAAAGAGAATCCTGGATGTAAATGCTCAATCATTTTGCTGGGAAATTATTAATAGAAGGAAATGGGGGCAATGCTAAAGATCAGGCATGAAAATTGACATGTTTATATGTATAGTACACAGAGTTTTCATTTTAAAAGCCATACTTGGCTCCAATTAAATACATTTTCTTGTACTGCAGATAATTCAAATGGCCTTTTACCTGTAAAGAAATAAGCACATTTTAAAGTTAACATAGAATCATCTTTAGCTAAAACCCTGAAATAAACTATGCTGGTAATAAAAAAAATTGAGCACTATTATCCGTTTATGAGCTGAAATTTAGCATGATGCCACAAGTATTTTCTCACTGACAGGCTACACTGAAAGCATAGTTTTAGTGTACTATTCTAATTAGAACCAGATATAAAGTAAAATAGAAATAGGATACAAAATATTGATAACAGTAAAGCTTCTGGATAATATACCAGCAGAACTGTTTAAAACCTTACAAGATGATTCGGTTAAAGTGTTATATGAGGCTTGTAACCAATTATGAAAAACATAGCATTGGCAAAAGCGCAGGAAAATATAGATGTATTTTCAATACCAAACAAGGAAAATGGTAAGAAATGCTTAAACTACACTTGCACTTAATGTTTAAGATTTTGCAGTCCAGACATCTACTGTATCTGGAATGAGAACTGCCTGATGTACAAGTTGGATTCAGAATAGGCAGAGGCGTCTGAGATCACATTGCTAACATCTGGTAGAAAGTGAAAAAAGGAAGAGAGTTCCCAAAATACATTTGTTTTGTTAATTATAGACAGGCTTTTCACTTTGTGTGTTTGTGTGTGTGTGAGTATGTGTATGTGCCTTTGAGTCAGTTTTGACTCCTGGCAACTGCCTGAACAAGTCCCTGCAGTTTTCTTGGCAAGGTTTCAGAAGTGGTTTGCCCTTGCCTGCTTCCTAGGGCTGAGAAAGAGGGACTGGCCCAAGCTCTCTCAGCCCTAGGAAGGAGGCAAAGGCAAACCACTTCCAAAAATCTTGCCAAGAAAACTGCAGGGACTTGTTCAGGCAGTTGTCAGGAGTCAACAGTGACATCAAAAATAAACAACAACAAAAAAAGTGGGAGATAATTGCCACAACTAGCTTATGCTTATCAATGCTCTGAAATATTCCCAATCACAGAAATGAATGGGGACTTAAATTTGTCTTGCTGACTAATTGTCTTACTGGAAATTCCCATGAATAACTTATTCTGACTGCTATCCCCTAAAAGCACAGTAATCATGTAGCCTTGAAAAAATAGCTCCCTAAAACTGAGGCTGTTTTATTTCATGCCAGCCAAATACATTTCAAAATCAGGAAGTACACTAGAGAAAAAATCAATTTCCCAAATGTTATACCACTATGTAAGCATTAAGGTTGAGCACTAAAAATGTAAAATTCCTTTTCAGGTTGTACAATATAATCTTCCCTTGGAGATCCTGTCCCCAGAGATGATCTTTAGAGAGGAGGAGGATCCCATGTAGCACCAGTTTTAAAAGGATGGTCTGTTCACTAATTCATAAATAATCTCGACACAAAACACTGTATTGCTAGGCAAGTCATACAGTCTAAGTAGTTTATTGGGATCTATCAAATCTTTGGTTCCCAAGAGTAATATATGAGTATATAAATGTGACAAACAAACAAACAAACAAATAACGGAGGACAAGTTGATCCTTTTTGGTAAGTAGTAGATATTCAAAATGCTTTCAACTAATTTATATCCCATCTAAGAAAAGCTTGCTTGCGTATTTATTTATTCATACATACATACAGTCGTGTGAAAAAGAAAGTACGCCCTCTTTGAGTTCTATGATTTTATGTATCAGGACATAATAAAAATCATGTGGCCCTTAGCAGTTCTCAAAAGTAGGTAAATACAACCTTAGATGAACAACAACACATGACATATTAGACCATGTCATCATTTATTTTACAAAAAGCCAAAATGGAGAAGCCATGTGTGAAAAGCTAAGTACACCCTTACTGCTTCCATAGGTATGGAGAGGCTAAGTAGCAGCCAGCTGCTGCTAATCAAATGCCCTTGATCAACTGATCATCAGCAAGTGTGACTACTTCCATAAAAGCCAAGGTTTTAGGAGTTTGTTGGTCTTGAGCACTGAGGTGTGTGTTAATACAATACCAAAGAATAAAGACATCAGCAATGATCTTAGAGAAGCAATTGTTGCTGCCCATCAATCTGGGAAGGGTTATAAGGCCATTTCCAAACACTTGAAAGTCCATTACTCTACAGTGAGGAAGATTATTTACAAGTGGAAACATTCAAGACAGTTGCCAGTCTTCCCAGGAGTGGAAGTCCCAGCAAATTCACCCCAAGGTCAGACCGTGCAATGGTTAGAGAAATTGCAAAAAATCCAAGAGTTTCATCTCAGACTCTACAGGCCTCTGCATGTTAAATGTTAAAGTTCATGACAGTACAATTAGAACAAGACTGAACAAATATGGTTTGTTTGGAAGGGTTGCCAGGAGAAAGCCTCTTATCTCTAAAAAGAACAGGGCAACATGGCTTAGGTTTGCAAAGTTGCATCTGAACAAATCACACGATTTCTGGAACACTGTCCTTTGGACAGACAAGACCAAAGTGTAGATGTTTGGCCATAATGCACAGCGCCACGTTTGGCAAAAACCAAACACAGCATATCAGCACAAACATCTCGTACCAACCGTCAAGCACGGTGGTGGAGGGGTGATGATTTGGGCTTCTTTTGCAGCCACAGGACCTGGGCACCTTGCAGTCATTGAGTCGACCATGAACTCCTCTGTATACCAAAGTATTCTAGAGTCAAATGTGAGGCCATCTGTCTGACAGCTAAAGCTTGGCCAACACTGGGTCATGCAACAGGACAATGATCCCAGGCACACCAGCAAATCTACAACAGAACGGCTGAAAAAGAAAAGAATCAAGGTGTTGCAATGGCTCAGTCAAAGTCCAGACCTCAACCCGATTGAAATGCTGTGGCGGGATCTCAAGAGAGCTGTGCATAAACAAATGCCTGCAAACCTCAATGAACTGAAGTGATGTTGTAAAGAAGAGTGGGCCAAAATTCCTCCACAACGATGTGAGAGACTGACAAAGTCATACAGAAAATGATTACTTCAAGTTATTGCTGCTAAAGATGGTTCTACAAGCTATTGAATCATAAAGTGTACTTAGTTTTTCCCACATGGCTTCTCCATTTTGGCTTTCTTTTTGTAAAATAAATGATGACATGATGTAATATGTCATGTGTTGTTCATCTGAGGTTGTATTTATCTACTTTTGAGAACTGCTAAGGACCAGATGATTTTTACTATGTCCTGATACGTAAAACCATAGAACTCAAAGAGGGTGTACTTTCTTTTTCACACAACTCTATATGCACACATACATATGCACACACACACACATGCATACACACATACAACCCCTGCCTTTTATTCAGGGGTTCAAGGCGGTGGTCAGTGTTCTCTCCTCCACACAAGAACCCTACATGGCTGAGAGAGAATGACTGGCCCATAACCACCCAGTGACCCTCTGTGGCTGAACCTGTGTCTCTCCCCCCACCCGTCCCTGCCCTTTACTGACACTTAACCACTATATCACACTTCCATGGTTTTCTATTCCTGATTTAACCTTAATGTGTGAACTCTCTTGAAGAATTCAGCAGCAAAAAGGTAGAAGTTTGGAAATAAAAAAAATCAAGTAATTGCACAAGGTACTATGGAATACAAAAAATCAAAATAGGAAATAATTAAGCTTTTGTAATTCATGATCATGGTGAAGCAGAGATTCAAGTCTATGAGCTAAATTCCATCCCAAAGCCACCGTGCTAATCCAGACATAGAATTATACAGCTGGAAGAGACCATTTAGGCCAGAGTCCAATCCTTTCTCAGTGCAGGAATTCATAATAAAGCCTCCCAGACAGACAGCTGTCCAGCCTCTATCCAAGCACATCCATTGAAGAAGAAACCACAATTTATCTGGCTCGTTGGTTCCAGTGTTAAACAGTTTTGGTGTTTTTTGTTTTTAAACTTCAATTGGAATCTGCTTTCCTGTAACTGAAATCTATTGTTCCATGTCCTATACTCCAGAATGAAATAGAAGTCCTATTTGATATTCTTGCAGGCTTTTGAAGAGTTTCTAGTTCTCCGATCCTCTCTGTAGCCCTTGTCTGATCCTCTGTTCTGATTTCTCTAAATCTTTTTTTTAAGTGTTGTGCCCAGACCTGGACATAGCAATTGAGGTAGAGGCTAGCAATGAAGAATAGAATGCAGTGATTACTTCCAGTGATTTGGAAATGATACTTCTGCAGCCTAAAACTGCATCTGCTTTTTTCCCCACATTACACTGCTTGCTAATATTCAGTTTGAAACTACTATTTGAAGAACTAACCAAGCCAGACATCCCCCATCCTATACCTGTTTTTGGTTTTTCCTATGTGAAAAACTTTGCACGTCTCTCCATTAAATTACACTATTTTTAGCCCAATTTTCCACTATATTATTATTTTTTTAAATCAATCTTCCAGGGTATTAGCAATCTTATGGAATTTTGTTTCATCTGCAAATATGACTAGCATCCCCTCAGACCTCTTCATCCAAATCATTAATGAAATTATAGAAGACAGAGGACTCAGAACTGATCCCGTGGGATCCTTTTTAATACTCCAATTTAATGAGAAACTCTTTGAATACAATTTTCAAGCCAGCTACATATTTATTTAATAACCATGCCATCCAGCTATACTTAACTAGTTTGCTTATCAGCATGTCATGGGGGGGATTTTGTGAAATAAAGTCAATATATGTATGTCCACAGCATTTCCACAATCTGTTAGGGAAGATACGTAATCAGAAAATGAGATTACTCTGGCAAGATTTGTTCTTGGTAAATTGATACTGATTTCTAGTGAAGACTGTAGTGTCTTCAAGGTGTTTACAGATCAAGCTCTTTAATTACATGCTGTAGAATCCACCCAGCTATTGAGATCAGACTGATTGCTCTTCAGTTTACTGGATCCTCTTTTTGCTCCTTTTCAAAGTTAGGGACATTTGTTCTCCTCCAATTATCTGGCAGTTCACCAGTTTTCCAGGAGTTCTGAAAGATGCTGGGAAACTTTGATACTGGATTTGAATGTTAGTAATTTGCATTGGTTTGCTGTGCTGTTTTAGTTTATATTGTTTGATGTTGGCACTTAAAAGCCCATTTTGGAACTGAAACTACTGTATACCTCCCTAAACCTGCAAAGCTAAAAATTGCAATCATCTCTGCTAGCCGATGAGAAACAGGAAACCACAAAGAGCTGAAAGTCTACAGAATTTCAAGGATACAGAAAACGGGTGAAGACTGCAGCCCAGGAGGATGAAATTTACCCCTACTCTCAGAAAATTACTGAGTTGCCTGAAGTGGACATAAGTTACACAGCACATCTTGACAAATCCTGAGGTGAGGGCTACCGAGATAATCATTCTGGGAGAAAAGAAGCAAAGATCAGGCAAAATACAGAGTCAGGAGGAGGAAAGGTGGGATCATTGGCCTGGATACAAGAAAATAAAAGGTACTGTGTTTCAGCTAGAGCCTGCAGGACACTCCATCCTTGCTTGTACTCTAGTCACATGTTCAACCTTGCACCCCACTTGTTTTCTGCACCTGCAACTCACCTTGCTGGGAATTAACAAAGGATTACCACCCAGCCTGATCCTGCATCTTGGTAACTTACTTCTGCTTTTAAGTATAAAGGGCCTTTCTTTCTTACCTCTGTACTTGTCATTTACATTGTTTCCACGTATAACTGCTTGCTTGCAATTTCTGTAAAGATTGAATAGTTACAACTCCCTGGTTTCTATTAATAACTTTGGTTGTAATTATGCCATAAGAGGAGGAAGTGGTGGTTAGAAAACTTTTCCATGTCTGCACCTGTCTGAGTGCAGATGTCCAAGCAGCTTCTACTCAGAACTGATCCAACTGATTATAAGAAAAGTGAAAGTAATTAAATATTCTGGTTTTCTTGGTGGCAGATTATCTGCAGTGAGACATGGTTAGTTGAACATGGTGAGGTGGAAATGCTCTTTGTGCAAAGCACATCATAATAAATTGAGCTAAGTGTTTATTAGGCAGCCCCAAAATTAGTTGAATGATTTGAGTGTGAGCACTGGAAATCCACCACTGGCATAGCTTTAACAGTAAAGCATACATTTGCCTTCTTCATCAATCAGCTGCAATACTGATTCTGTTCTGTTCACTTAGCATCCTTTTCTCATTTCAGCTTATTTTGAGCTTTTGCTTTCTTGAAACTAACTCTTCAGTTTTGGGCTAGTCAATTTCTTCCTGTATGTCTTTGATCTCAAATCTTCATTGAGGCTTTTGTGCAGCCCCGTCATCATTTTCTTCTGTCCTCCAGTTTTTCCTCAATGGGATTACTTGTCATTAATATTTCTTTATGAACTCCTATCATCTTGAGCTTCTTTTCCCTTTACCTTCCTACATATCACTGCTTTGAATTCATTAAAAGTTGTGACTTTTAAGTCCAAACTAAGAGGAACAGTTGTGAAATGGGTGGCCATATAAATTGATCTAAATAAATAAAAAGGCTTAACCACTCTTTCTCTTAAAATTAAGAACCTCAGTATTACAGTCACTTCTCTTCAAAGTTCTTATACTTTCTCAACTAAATCTTTATTAAATAGTAATAGATCAAAGACAGCTGATCCTCTTGGCATTCCTCTACTCTTTGAAGGATAAAATTGTCATTAAGACAAGTCAGGAATCTCCTGGAAGGGCAATGTTTGACTTTCTAGTCTGCCAGCCAATGTTGCAGTAATTAAAGTTATTACTTTATGCCTCTTTGAAAGATTTCCAATTTGCTTTTAGAAAAGCATCACCCAAATATTATTTATTTGGTGATAGTAAAATCCAACAATAGTTTTATTTGCTTCTGAATTTACTTTAACCCAGATACTCTCTACAGTATAATCAAGCCCTTTCATTTGAATTTGTGAACAGAGATGGGTATTTTTAATAAACAAGGTACCTCCTCAAACTTGAGTAATCTCTATCCCTTACAGGATACAATTTACAGCACACTGAACCTCTTAGGCCTAAGTGATGGTGGACCTCACAGGCCTACATCAAAGAAAGGAGATGATGAAGACATCTGCCAAGAACATATGTGACAGCAGATGATAAGCTAGTAGGCATGGCCTATGGACAAAACCTAGATAAGGTATTAAGAACATGGAAACAAACTGCTCCTTCCTAGAGTAAAGGAGGATAATTTCCTAGAACAATTTAAAGCAGTGGAGAAATCAAGCAACACTAATTATTTGCATTCTTGGCAAACTGCCTGTCAGCCCCACAAGGTAGACAAGGCTTGAAAAGCAATTCCACAGGAAGATTAGAACTACAGTTTATTGGTAGGCTATAACAACAAATCTTGCAAGTTGGACTGTGCTTTTTCTCTCTTCTCTCTTATACCCCAGTGAATCAGGGAGGGGCCAACCTAAGTCTTTTAATATTATCTCTGTTCTCAGGACTTAGGGAATGCTTTTGTTCTTTTTGCTTACATAACAGTTTCTGAATATTTATTTCAAGGCTTCCTCCCTGGCTTAATACACTGCCAAAGTAAATATCATGTTTATTTGCGAATTATTGTATAAAGATGCATATTGACCTGATTGCAGAAAGTTGGTATTTTATCTTATACATGCCTTCCACTGCTATAGAAAACGGCACAAATTATCAGATTCTCACATTTCTTTTCCTGGATCTTGCCTTTAAACAAGACAGGCCTTGCAAATTCATCTTAAGAATTACCTATTAGAAATCAGATGTTCACAGGAAATTAGGAAATTCATGTTATGCCTAAGCTTTTTATTTTGGGAATATCATTTCATGCAGGTTATGGAGGTTAAACATTGTGTTATATTCAATAGTGGAAGACCTATAGTTTTATCTCAAAACAAATATATATTATTTTTTTCCTGAAAATGCACAGGTTTTAGATTGCTCCATTCTGTTACCTCACAAAATCTATTTTATTATTTTATGTTTAGATTAGTTTTGTTTTTATTTCAATCCTAAAAATAAGTGGGGTATATGGAATGGGTAAAAAAAAAGCAATGCTGAGTCTGCAAAACAGAAATTATTTGGTATCATCTGTGACTATGGAAGATACCTACTATTACTTGGGTCAAATATCTTTAGGATTGCGCTATGATAATTCTATTGGAGCAAAGGAACATTTTCTCACTGAAGGGATATTTTACCTATAGGATTTCAGCACTGAAGCTCAATAGCCTCTTCACTGGAAGTATGCAGAATAGATATTACTTTAGTCCTTTGTTCACTTTGTAAATTGATTCTGTTATCACATCAAATGAAACATACAGGAAGTACTAAGGCAGTAAGAATTCTCCCTTGCCAAGTAAACAGTTCTGCTCTTGGGCATTTGAAATAAACCATCTTTGTTTTTATAAGCAGTTTCAGTTTACTTATTGAACAGTACAAACCATATCTGTGGGGCTAAGATAAGTACCAGTTCCCTTTTGCACCATACTCAAAAGTGTTTGCTGTGCATTAGGTTGATTCTGAAATTATTATCTGAAGTACTGTCATAAGGTAACTCTGTTTTGAACCCATTTCTGGTCTTAGGATAATTTCGGATTTTCCTCTGATCCTTCCAGAAGCATGATCTGCTGAGAACAATGTAAGAACCATTATTTCAACAAATCTTGATTATTTCTTTCAACAACATCAAATGTAATATGACATTTATGGAACTTAACAATTATCAGTTCAATGCAGAAGTTTATGAATCAGTAAACTAATCCACTGGGATGAATAAAGAACTTGGATTTCAATTTAATGGGTTTTCATGTGACAGCTGAAGCAGTATGGGAGCAACTGGATAAAAAGAAATACTATCAATTTTAAACAAAGAACATGCCCTAAAGGACACTAATGCTTTAAAAATTTATCAGTGATTTGAATTACATAATAAGCAAAAATATAGCATGATTTGTACTTAAGACAATGTAGCCATATGCTTGCTAAAAAAAACAACTGGAATGTACATTTCTTATTTTGGTTAGGTAAAGATATCATTCTCAAACTATTTCCTGTATAACTCCTTACTAAATTTCAAGGTGCCTAAATTGAATCTTCAAAATCCCATTAAAGGTATATTTCATTGGAGCTGCTAACTAGGTTATTTCATTTATTACTTCTACAATTTGGCATCAGCTATTAGTCTGTCATTGCAGGAAGTGCAATTTAACAATAAATCAGTCTGAAGGACATATATCTTGAGGATACATACCATATATATATATTTAAAAATAATCATACTTTTGTAAGCAATATTTACAGTAGACACCTCAATTCTACCATATATATGTAAAACTTAAAAACAAGAAAATTTTACGCTCTAATCTTTATACATATATTTATATTCAGTTTTATATATATTTATATATATTTATATATATATATAATATATATACACACACGCAAAAGAGTATATATAAAATATATATAACCAGATTTTTAAAAAATCAACAATAATGGGGCCATGTACATAATTTTTTAAAACTCAAACAATACAAAACTTTAAACATTAAACAATTTTAATAAAAGTTTCTGTACAATGCTAAGCAGTTTTATTTACATATAGAAAATGTAATAGGAGTAGTGTTTGAAATTACAGAACTCCTTAAAATTTCAATGGCAGGTAATCTGGAAAAAATAACAGCATTCCATTCACAAATATTTTCAAGCAATAAATATGTATTTATAAATAGTGTAAATTTACATCAAGATTAGAAACAAAATCACAAATCTGAAGTTTATTCTTTAGTCTATGTGCAACCCATTTATCTTTGTGACTTGGCTGTTAATTTTTTAAAATTTTATTTAGGAAACAAAAAGTAACCATCATGGTTTCAAAACAAGACAGAATAACATAAAAGCAGTAGAAAAAAAGTATCACCTAAGTTTCACATTAAAAAAAAAAGTAGCCCAAAGAAAGACATAAAATTCTAACTACCTTACACAGAAAGGACCAGCTAAGCCAGTACTTTTCCAAGAAGAAGGAAATAAAAATGTTTGAAGAGGAGTCAGGTAGGGAAATTGATGAAACCAATTCATCAGCCCAGAAACAGAGAAATAGAAAAAAGGTGGTCTTCAAGTCAGTAGTCTGTATAATGGTGCCAGTTTTGTCAGATATATACAAAACATGGGATTTTTTTTTCCAATTCAGCTGAATGAGCTTTCTATTTTTTAAAATTCTGGAGTAGGAGCTGTGCTCTCTCCTGTCCAGTTGGTTGACACTCCACACTTGGAAGGTTGCATAGACACAGCTTTCAGCCAGCAGCCTTATGGGATCGCTACAAAAATCCGTGGTGCAGAACTGGGTCACTTCCTGAATATCAGAAAAGGTTTTATGTAAATGTCCTTGGAAATATGTCAAGATGAAGATGATGGCAATGGAGGTGCCTGAAAAGAGAAAACACATCACATTTACCTTAAAAAAAACCAAAAAACCCCAAACCCTGATATGTGGCAAGTGTCCAGTCCATACAGATGATATTGACCTCACCTATAGTATTTTTTGAAAAACTATTCTGGATGCTGCTCCACTGGAGTTTTTCAAAATACTTTACAATTTCAGTGCTGACAAAGTTTATGAACCTTTTAGAACTATCTGCAATCCTGAACTAGTTTAACCCATAATGCAATTAGAGCTTCATCTAAAAGCTATTAACAGAATCTGATTAAACAAAGAACACACAAAATGGCGTACTGTACTGTGACATGTGCAAACATATTCATTATCTCTTTGCTGGAAAAAGGATAATCAACTCCTAAGGATTAAGTTGAGTTAAGTGTTCTAATTTATGAGATGACCATCAGATGCAAGTTTGAGGGGCCCCACTCCATAAGACACACACACACACACACACATATTTTGGTTGTCACCATCAAAGTGTGCTCTTCTTGACATATTTCTGGAAGTGAACTGTGCTCCAATTAAATGAGATCTCTGTAGACCTCAAAAACATATTGTCAATGCTCACAAGACTGAAAAGAGATACAAACCCATAGCCAAAACTATGGTCTCCATCAGTTCAGTCTGTCTGACAGTATACAAATGGAGAAAAAGTAACGTCACTATTACTCTTCTCAGGACCAGTACTTCAATAAAAATCACCCCAAGAGCAAGGTGTACAATACTCCAAGAGGCCAAAGAAAACTCCAGGGTGATGGCAAAAGATCTGAAAGCTACCAGAGTGATGTATTCATGGAATGATACCAGGAAGGCAATCCCTGCTGGATGATCCAGCAGGCTATTGGAACAATGTTCTGTGGACAGAGGAGATGAAAATGATACTTTTTGACATGAATGAGAAACATTGTGTTTAGAGAAAATAATACATTCCATTCCAATAAAAGAACCTCATCCCAACAGTGAAGCATGACAGTGGGAATATTATGGTTTGAGGCTGCTTTGCAGCCCCAGGACTTGAACAGCTTGCCATCGTTGAGAAAACAATGGATTCGAAACAGTACCAGAAATTTCCACAAGATAATGTCATGATATCTATCTGTCAGCTAAAGCTTAAACCAATGTGGATCACACAGCAGGACAAAAATCCTGAACACACAAAGCACAATTTTTACATTTTGGAATGACCGAGTCCAAGCCTTGATTTTAATTCAAGATACTGGCAAGGCCTAAAGTGAGTAGTTTATGGAAGACAGTCCAAAAATATCAATGAGTTCAAGCAGTTTTATAAAGAATAATGGAGCAAAATACCTCCAAGTCAGTATGTGGGAATGATCAATAGGTAAAGAAACATTAGGTTGAAATCTGCTACATGGGGTACCATCACTACTAAATCAAAAGTTTCACCTACTTTTCCCAAAACAAGCAGTGAATATTGGCTTAATATGCTCTATGTGTTATTTTTCTAACCAGAATCTCTGTATATGTTAATAGGACTTTGATGAAGCTCAGATAACACTGTAGGTCAGAGTATTGTAGGATTATGCGTTAATGCAGGATTCTAAAGAGTTCACAGTTTCTCTAATCCCCAGAATCAGAGGACATTTTAACTTTTATTCATTTGCTTCAGTTCATTTAGAGACATATATCCTTCAAACTTCCATAATCTTCCTAACTTCTCATGTGTAAACAAACAGAGCTCTCGGCTTTCTTGCTTCTCTCCTCTCTGGTTCCCTGTCTACTTGAAATTTTATTCTTAAGAGTTCAGAAATGACCTGAATTACTACAGGAAATTATTTTGAAGGATCCAGATAAATAAAGGTGATGGTGGAAATCACTGAAACTTACACTTAAGTACATTAGAAAAAGTTAGGATTTAAAGTCAAGTGCTTGAACCAGAGGGGATATGAGCTTGTTTTTCATTTTCATTTGACAAAACTGGCCACCCCCCGCCCCCAGCTTATCAAGGAAGATAGGAACATCTTAAAGTAGACACAAAGAGTATTTGCAGAAGGGTAACAGCATCAACAAACTTCCCAGAAGATAGTAAAGAAAACCAATGGATGGGAGTGAGAGATGGAGGAAAGGCCCAAGTCAGTCAAGAAGAGCTTCTGTGCTCTGAAGTTTCACAATATATTCCAGGGTCTCAGTATAAATAAGTTTTCTGGCCCCAAGATGAAGAGTAACTGCCACAAGATTCAAGGTCTAAGAAAAAGGACTCTAGAGGCTTTGAAGCTCTTGCCTCTGCCCTGAAGAAGAGACAGTGATGGGAGTATTGGAGACTCCCCACTGAGAGTATTGGAGACTCCCCACTGAGAGGGACTAAAGTTTACTTACTGGACAGGCTATAAAGAAAAGTCTTTAATGATATAGCCACACATTGCCTTAAAGTCACCTACAAAGTATTATGAAGCACTTGCCAGGAGGCTAAGCATGCTGGAGTTACAGGTGGTGATAATGGAAATTTTCCAGATGAGGAACTCCTGGTAAGAGATGGACTGCCATCTAATGAAAACTGGGGAAAATACACTTGAAAGATGCTTTGCAAACAGAGTTCTATAACCTGAATTGTATGGGGGAAGGAGAAGAGGGGAAATAATAAAGTACTGAGAACAGGACTGAAGGGTTATGCAGAATATGGAAGGGCCCAATAATGAATACATAAATATAGGAAAGAATATGCCAAGTCACAAGACCGAAGAATTCCAGTGATACAAATGTAGAATATGGAGAACAAACAAAAATCATAATGCCAGGAAGCCAATAAGATTTAGCAGGCATTACGGAAACGTGATTGGCCAAAACTCATGAGTACATTGAAAGAATTGAAAGTTACGACTTATTCAAAAGGAATAGACAGACAAAAATGGGAGAAGAAATGGTGTTACTTGTGAAAAAACAGCACGCATGTATTGAAATCCAGAAATCTGAGAATGAGGTCCTGCTGAAAGCATTTGTATACAACTACAAGCAAAGGGAAAAACAAACCCAAACATATTATTGTGGGCATATGCTACTGATTGTCAAGCAGAAGATTTGGTATGTTTCTACTTTAGCAAAGTATTTCATAAGATTTTAATAGAGAAGATGATAAAATGTGGGCTGAACTAGGTTATCATGAGCTGGATATAGAGCTGTCTGAACAGTTGTAGCTAATTGCTCTGAGTCAAGTTGGAGGAAAGTGTCAAGTGCCAAACCACAAAGTTTCTTTTTACTATCAAGATCAAGAGAAGTCACATTTTCTTTGTGTTCTGCATTGGTCAGACTTCATGCAGAACACTGCAAATGGCTCTGGACCCTGCATAAAGGACAGACATTAAAAACTGAAGAGTGTCCAGAGGAAAGCCACCAAGATGATCAGGGGACTGGAAGGAAAAATTTGTAAGGAATAGTTGGGAGGAACTGGGTATGCTTAGTCTGGAGATGAGAAGACTGAAAGGCGACATGGGGCAGAGTTGTTCTAAAAGACAGATAAGAAACAATGGGTTTAAATTACAAAGTAGTAGTTTTTTGCTGGACATGGAAAAAAGATCCTAACAGTAAATGTTTCTCAACAATAAACAGGATGCTTCAAGAAGTAGTAGATTTCCTTCACTGGGGGGCGGGGGTGGGTTTAAAAAGAATTTGGATAGCCATTTGTTGGGGATGGTGTAATAGTGCATTCTTGCAATGGGTAGAGTTGGGCTAGACAATCTCCAAGAATCCTTCCAGTGCTTACATCTATGAATGCATGATTCTCTAATTTTCTGTTATGTTACTTCCATGAGAAAGAGGCTACTGGCTGAGTTAGGTCCTGGAGAATAATTTAGAATCTAAAAATACTGTAGGAAATATTTTTCTATGGGGAAAGGGGAGCACAGCTGGTTGCAGTCAGGCCAGTTTCATGCTGCATGAAGAGAAAACTCTGCTGCTAAGTGAAGCAGTCGCTAAGTGGGAAATCACATGACCACGGCTGTGCTTTCTGGATGGAAAGAGACAAGACTACCGTACTCAGTTTCACACCTTCGGCTTTTGTTTGCCTCCTAACCACTCCTTTGCCCTTTGGAATGCTCAAGTGCCTACTTACTGTCTTGCACTCATCAAAAGCAATGTGACTGCACCGACAGCCTGGGACTGGGAGCTGCAGGCGCGCTACGCAAACAGCTTACTCTCTCGCAATCCCTTCCTCTTCAATCTCTCCACCCTGTGAGGGGTGGGGAAGGAAGCAATTTCTGTAGGTTTGCCTCACCTTTCCCCCCTCCTGCAGAGTGGAGAAAGCAATGTGATCAGGCTGGGAGCTGTGGGCATGCTACGCAAACAACTTACAGTACTCTGAGATTGGAGAGAAAGGGATTTCAGGAAAGTAAGCTGTTTGCATAGTGTGCCCATGGCTCCCAGCCCCGGGCTGCTGGAGCAACTGCACTGCTTTCATTGTGCAGAAGAGCAAACAGCTTACTTTCTTGCAATTCCTTCCTCTCGAATCTCTCTGCTCTGCAAGGGGGGAAAGAAAGAAAAAAAATGTAGGTCAGGCACAGGACAATGTGTACTGACTGTAATGGCAATCATGTGACTGAGGGGCACTGCAAAGGTCATAAATTGGCTGTAAAGCTATTTTTTCAGCACAATCGTAACTTTGAATGGTTGCTGATCGAGTGGCCAGTAAGTGAGGACTACTTGTGATCATAAGCCCCATCAGGGAAGCATCTTTCTGTTTACTTTTTAAATGAACAATATGTAACATGTTGTATTATGTATTTATTGAGTATTGATAGAACCAGAACCAGAACCAAGCTGTTTAAAAATGAAAAAAAGGCAATTTTGATATGTGTGGAATTTAAGAGAAAAAAAATAACTGAAGGGCTAATCACTCTTTGGGGTGAGTTCAACTCCCTTCAACCACTTGGTAAAAGCCATGGTAATATCTGAAGCTTCAACTAAGTAACTTTGCAATTTATACTCTCTGAGCTCTATACACCCCTGCAATCTCTTCCTGACATGCCCAACTGCCCTGCCGCTCTTAGTACCATTTCCTAGAAAACAAAAAGACAGAGATGTCATGGGCTGTATGGCTGTCACTGGTTTGGCTGATCTTCAGTATCATCATTTAGCACTCAATGAGTGAATTTACTTTCTAGAAAGAATACAGGTGGACACAAGTTAATTTGGCACAACTAAAATGCTTTAGCTTTCTGAAAATAATAGCATTACTTAAAAATGTTTTATTTACAATAATGCATTCAAAATATTTTGCATCTTTGTCACTTACTAATGTAAACTGGTCATAGATTTGCATTAGATCCTCCATTCTGTATTGTTCTAGCACCACAAAGTTTTCCAGGTTCCCACTTATCTTTCGTGCACAGTCTAGGCAATTTACAACAT
Organism: Python bivittatus; assembly: GCF_059951505.1. NCBI lineage: Eukaryota > Metazoa > Chordata > Lepidosauria > Squamata > Pythonidae > Python > Python bivittatus. The sequence goes on from NW_028277074.1 coordinate 24,126,277, forward strand.
AGGTTTTTTGAGAATTACTCTCATTTGTGACATAAAGCAAATTGAAGACTTCTACCTGTTGATCACAAAAAGTTGATAAAACTAATGTTAAAATAGTAGGCAAAGTTAGAGAGGAAAATCACAGCAATTTAGGATATACATGAAAAGCCTAATCCTAGACATGGCATCACTTTCATACTCATATTACCATGTAAGTGAGAAGAATAGGAGCTGTGGGGGCATGGGGAGGGAGAAAGAAGAATAGAAACCTATGTTCTGAATTAATAGCATTCCTCTTTTAGCTTCTGGTGATGCAATTCCTCCAAAACTGAACTTCTAATCAGTGCCCATAAGAACATTCTATTTTTTGAAAACACTATGTTTTTTAACTATAGTAGGTTTACACTTTTAGTTATAAGACTTTTTTTCTGCCATCACCAGAGGTCTTGAAATAAATAAACTGGAGAACTGAAATAAAAATTATGATTTTTTTAGAGTAATGAATAAAATATTTACAATATTAATTACTGAAAAACCTTTTATTCCTCCCAAATGTTCTCCAAAATCTTAACAAAGAAAGATTTCTCCATGCAGAATAATTAAAATTTCTATGCTGAAGTCTAGAAGTATTTGCATCTCTAGGAGGTACTGCTATTTTCACAAACAAAGGAAGAAGCCTTCTTAGTAATCTGGTATTTTGTGGAAATATCGTATTAGTAATGCACTTACCAAGTTAGCAACATGCTTATATTTATGAATCAACTACAGTTATTTTTAATATATTAAACACTATGATTTATAGATTATAGAACCAGCATTCTATTTAAAAAATCCTTCTTTGTTTTTAAAAGAAGAAAATAATCTTTTTTCTAACATTAAAAATCCTGGAAATTTTATTTTTCTATCTTAGGATTCAGCAATACAGCATCCAAAATGCTACTAGGTAGAGTCCACTGATACCTCATCATTCCCCTCCCAAATTAAAAAAAATTAAAACTAAAAATGGTCAGAATGTCATGAGATGTTCCAAAACTCACAAGATTTCTGTGTCCTTCCAGATCTTGGCCATGTAATTTTTTTAAAAAAAATATTTTTTATTTTGTGGTGCTCATGGTATTTTGTGTAATTGTGCAAAGGAACCAGCCTGAACAGCTTTCTGAACTTCATTTTAGATTTACCTGATGAGTTTCTGTATTTGTTCATCAAAGCATGCTCTTCACAGTTCAAAGAATACAGATCTGAGATTAGCCTCATGATGAATTACGACATGAGATTTAAAGGCAATAATTTCCTATACTTCACAAGGTGAGTGAAGCACTGGGTCTTTCCAGTGAGTAAGGGAAACAACATAAAATAGTGGAATGTTTGCTTATAGCAGGGACAGTCAGGGAGTATATTTTTAATTAAAAAAAAAAAAACAGTTTGGGGGGATTCAGGGTTTATGACCTGAATGATGACTTGCAGCCAGATTTGGTGACAGGGAGAGATCAATGAACAAAATGATTATCCAAAGGTTCCTCAAATTCCCTTGTTGATTCTCCCCACACATACTTTTTTAAAAGCAAAGTAACTGAATAATTGCACCACCCAAAATCTGTTATTTCTGTGGTCAAATTTCAACAATACAGTTTAGTAGTGCTCTGAGCCTGACCTGCAAAATGGGTTGTTACTTCTGCTCTATAGGAATTGTAATTCAACAATAAAGGTTTTGTTCTTTGTTGTTGGCTACATTTACCTCAGATGTAGGAAATACACACACACACACACACACACACACACACACACACGTGACTATCTCCTATATTACTTCTTTTCAGTGACAGGTTAAGGCATTTATTTTCCCACTTATTTTACTATTTCATATTGTTAGTTCAGTTCTATTATTGTTAGGCTCCTTTTTATACATGTTCTGTTAAATGTCTTAGAATTTACAGGATAAAGGCTAAAATGAAAATTACTTTATATAATTAAATTATTTGTATCATTTGTAATTTTGCATAATACCCTAAGAAAATTGGGTTTTGACCTCATAAAAATGAAAAGCTATATGGAAGAATTAGTAAAATGTGTAACTGCTGACTGCTTAAACATGTCAGAAGGATGTGTATATCTGGTTTTACACCTTGCGTTAAATAGAAACCTTTGATAGTTAATGTCACTCCTAGAAATATAATTTGCTACAGCTAGGTCAAACAGAAGAATCTAATATTGAATGGGCTAAGGGAGAGTTTGAAATTACCACCATCTATAGAGAATACAGGAGAAATTTAATAGAAGCATTAGGAATATGTTTTCAAAAAATTTCAACGAATATTAAACCACAGCATACACATTTCTTTACTGACCTCACATATGCTACAATAATGAGCTGGTTCTTCTTTTGTTCTCCCATGCCATACAATCTCTTTTCCTGCAGCAATTAGAGCTTCCCTCAAAGTCTGACATTGCTTGAGAGTTCTCAACAGGCAATACCTTAAATATTAAATTATTTTAAAAAAATATGGAATGTGATTATATTATATGAATTTGATTTTGAGCATTCACAAAAACTCTACAAGAACTTACTGGATTAGGTGATCCCATTTTTCAAACCCTATGCAATCCTCCCACTGCATACACCCATCCTGACTGTCCTTCCTTGTTTTTCTAGTGGTGGGATAGTGAAAACAGTAAGATTTCTCCACTATCCCAATTCCTCTATCAGGATTCCTAGATTCCTTATTATTCTGGACACCATTCCAGTTGTAGTCAGCCCTGGAAAACATGATTCTCTAGAGTTCTCAAGATATGGATTAGAACTAAGAAGTTCCTGCCTCCTAAGTTTGATGGTGTTCTAACAGAGGAAAGCTTTCTGCTGCCTTATCCACATCTTCCCTGGCACAACTAGAAAAAAATAATAGGATGGTGATAAACAAGGAAGACTGGGTAGAAGTGAGTGCATGTGTATAAAGACAGATTCATACTGATAGTTTTAAACTTTGATCTCATCACCGTAGGTAGGTAGGTAGGTAGGTAGGTAGGTAGGCAGGCAGGCAAGCAGGCAGGCAGGCAGGCAGGCAGACTGATCTCCTAATGACATAACTTTGATGTGGTACCATGCCTCCAATCAATAGTATAGTCAAAGAGTACTCATATAATTTTTCCAAGTGATCCTATTCCAGAACAGTACTGAAATATGATACAACATTAAGCTTTGTGGCAGATAAGATGGAATACAAATTTGATTTCTGATATAAATATATCCTCATCTTTCCTTGATATTAACCAATTACATGACAAAATCCAATATTCCTTCAAGTTTTTAATTAAAAGTCTTAATATTTATTTATTTATTTAAATCAATTTATATGGCTGCCCATCTCACAAATGCAACTTTAGGTGGCTGACAAGAATTAAAAATGCAATATAAACACAATATATAAAACATAAAAATATATTGATACCATCACTGTAATATTTTTAATTAGGTTTAACAGAAGCATTCCACCTGCTTTGTTTCTTTGCAAGTATTCAAGAGCCAGTTTTATTCTAGTTAATTAAATTATAAAAATGGTAATAGACACTATCTCGATCATAAAATGTGGGGGACTAGATGATCCAACTTGGAAAATATAGCTATGAATGGTCAGTAACTTTTTTATAATTTATAAAATTATAAAATGCAATTTTTCCTCCTTTTGCTAAACATTTTACTTTTACATTTTTGCTTAAGAATTCATATGCCACCTGTCAAAACAAAAGCTTTCTCAAAGCAGTGGCTTTGTGAAAGTATTAGAAATGCATGTTAAATTTAAAAAACCCTGATCAGACTAATAAAAAAGTATTCAATCCATTAAGAGAGCAATTTAGGCCTTTGAGAGGAAACTGTATGCATGCGAAGCCTTCCTAAAAGATTGTTTTTTTCAGTCATGACCACCAAATATGATGGACCTGATTGCTGTGAAATTACAGCACCAATTTCCAGCAGTGGAAAAAATGGGTTCAAGACAAAAATAGGCTGCCTACCACAATTCTTCAGAAGATTTTCTTTTAGACCCTAAATATTTGCATTCATTTCATTTTCTTTTTACCCTCCTATCTTGCCTTTCCTATGGGAACTCGAGATTAGAATCAGTCTTCAATGTATCCTCATAACAATAATTTATGATCTATGAGCTGAAAGTTTGTAACTAACCATGGGAAATAGCAATAGGCCTCAAAAGCTCAGTTTGTCCATCTTATTTGTTAGAAAATTATAAAAGTAACATAGGAGCTCTGGTGCTTCAGACTGAACATCTCTTAGTAAATACCTGACATGATTTCCTCTTTTTTTGCTTTGACTACTAAATTTAGAAATAATACCTATTTAATTGATATATTATGTTTCAATTGATCATACATATCATTCTTGCAGCATCTACATCATAGAATTATGACAAAGAATCTTAAGTGTTGCATTATACTTGTAATGCAGTGGCTGTAGGGACCTCCTGGTAGAATGTCTTTTTATAAGCATTATCTACAAGTTCCTAAATCTAGCCTTTTCTGTTCAGCATTAACAGAAAAGATCTTATTTTTCTTGACATTGATGTTTAGCTTGGGTTTCCACTGTCTTTTGTATTTCACTTGGTTATTGAAACACTAAATTCTCCCCTTTTTTAATACTATTTTATCTGTTCTTTATATTTCTTATTTCTTTAAAAATATTGCTGCACTGTATTTTGTTTTAATGTATTAATGTCACTTAAGTTTAACCTAATTTGAAAACATGTTTGGATTCATATATAATTTATTCAGTAATATTCTGATAATGTAAACACAGGATGCTCCCTATCATGCTTCTCCAGAGTTGCCGGACTATACAGTACCTTCAATGTTATAAATATAATCATCACAAACAATTTGGTCAATTAATTCATTCCTTTCCTATTCCTTCATTTCCATCAACAATCAGCTTGACAAAAGATTTGAGTGTGTATATTGCTACATTTACGTGGCAATCTGGAAAACAATGTAATGATTTACTATATAGCAATAGTGATGAAATAGATTTAGCTCTTCTACCTCCTCTATAGACCTGGAAACTGAAGAAGAATCATGCAATAATAAAGAGGGAGAGGAAATTGAGAAAAGTGTGCAATATATTAGCACAGTCAGTTACTCCTTGAAGAGAATCAGCAAACACGTCATCATTCTTCACAATGTATACTTTTGAAAGGAGTGAAAAAGAGTGCACTCTATTGAAATGTAGCTTTGATGGCTTAAACTACAATCACATTCACTTCCTCATCAGTACAAAATTATATATAACTATCATGCTCCCAAAGGTTTGATCCATAGCTCAGTATTAGAAATGTGCAGTATTCAAATTTGAAGCAGGAAAAGGTCCTTCAGATATGGCATGGGTATGCTCACTGAATCTGTTGACAGTTCCTTAAGTCACACCTTTTCCTGGGTTTACACACAGTTGTGTGGTCCTAGAAAAAGGCATGGGTTAAGGAATTCCCCATACGTACAGCAAGTGTACCTATGCTGTATTCAAAGCACCTTTCTTTGGATCCATATACTGCATTCTGCATGTTAGTTACAATTACCCACATACAATACTTAATCCAAAAAAGCAAAAATATCAGGCATTATTGTAGGGGTTTCTGATCTTTTATATAAAGAGAAATATTTGTTAATAGATATTGCAAAGCCAATAATCAAGAGCAGGTGGTTTACTGCTCTTTATCAGAGTATTAGATATACTGTATTATCCTTGTTTTACTTAATTATAAGGCAGTGGGAGACTATGTTTTCCATGTATTGCCAAGATGAATATTGTCCTTTTACAAATCAGCCACATTCAACAGTAGCGATGAGCTTTCTTCAGTATTTAAGCTATAATATTTCTATACCAGGAACCCCTAATTTGTTTCACTTAGAGATTTGTTCTTTCTACAAATAATAACCCAGTAAGTAAACATATATTGATTTAAAATGGACTTACTTGATCATTTCAAAAAGCTTTGGATCTGGTACTTTGATATTTCGTGCTATGTTCCAAGAAAGATGAACCATAGGTACTACTGACTTCACACTTTGCAACTTATTCCACTCGTACCGTTCCACAGCTAATTTATATTGACAAGCTACAAAAAATGAAGGAAAAAAAAATATGGGGACCACCTTCCTATGATGATTTCCCCCTCCATCAAGAAAATTATCTAGTCATTAGAGACTTTTAGCACTGTGGAATCACTTTGCCATAATTCTTTATTGCATATGCCAAAGGAGAACATAAGAGACATAAGAGAACATTTACAGTGAGGCATTTTACGTTAAGCATATTTTTATGTATTAAAGGCAAATAAAAATGAATGGGATTTCAAAAAACATTTAAAAAAAAAAAATCTATGCAGGGCCTTTTGTGATGAAACCATACCGACAAAACCAGTTTTGGGGTTTAAGTACCAATAACCTAAGACATATGGCTGCTTTCAGGTGACAGATAACAAAAACCATGATTTTGAGGATCAGAAAAGATATCTGGTGAGTTCACATATCATGCTAAGCATAAGATGTTTGGTTTGGTTTTGGTTTAGCATGTTTTGTGAATTCAACTATTGTTGTATGCAAATTATAGCACAGGAGTTAATATGTTTTGTGTATCCCAAGCATTACTTATTCAAAAAACCACAATTAACCAACTATGCCTTAGCAAGGTATGTGAACCCAGTCACAATTAAACAGTCCTCTTGCACCTGTTTAATAAGACTTCCTGACTTGACAAGCTGCCATGGGAAATAATGACTCAAGCTTTCCTTCAAATTAGGATTGCAAATTATTATTCAATCAAAGTTTGTAAAAGTTGCTCAAACCTGATGTCAAGGGCAAATCAGGGTCTGATAAACCAAAAAATGTTCACCTGGGTCAAGGGAAAAATATGTACAAATGAAGGAGGGAACAGCTTATTTCTGATCATCAAAATCGTGGTTTAGAAGAAGACAGTGCTGAATATTATTTATGATACTCTATTCACAACTTGCTCAATCCGTCTATAACACTTCCATATCTTTTCTATTGCAAGATATTACTTTGAAAACATATTTTAAAATCATTTTGATAATTGTCCTAAAACAAGTTTTGTTTCATCTGGACATTTTTCAAAATGGCTATTAAAGTATCAAATTATCTTATCTATTACCATAATTTCCACTGCTTCAGATCAGTCTAGTTTGGTGTTTTGTAAATATGTTACATACTTAATCTATTAGAAAGTTGAAATTTCAGAAATATTTCTAAATTATTTTCCAGTTGTAAGATTTATCAGTCTCATACCTGTAAGAGGGCCAACATTCCAGGCAATATTATTACACCAGCCAACAGCCTGAACCCAGTGAACAGTCCCAGCATTTATCCACACTAGATCTCCAGGTCGTTGAATAAATCTATAAACCGGAACATTGGCTTCATACAAATCTTCCAGATTAGGCCACCAAGAACCCATTAGAAAATTCATATTGTTTCTGTAAAAGAACAAGGTTTAAATATTTGTCAGAAGAAATATTCCATAGTTCAAAATCTTAATAATCTAAATATTCTACACAATTGACAAAATGAATACTACAGTATATATACACATAATTGAATATGCTTGTTTCCCTAGACAATAAATTTTTTTTTTTAGTAAACTTCACTGTAAAAACAAATGACTATATCTCAATACTTGTACAAAAAAATTAGAAGGCAAGAATATTTTTTTTAACACAAATTATGTTTGCCAGGAATATGGTTTCAGAAATAGCCATTACTTGTGGTATTACTTTGCTTATCCACAGCTCTGCTGTATGCTGTAGTACTGCAAGTAATTGTGCTGATATTTTCTAAGACCACTTATCCTCAGAAAATCCTGGGTATATCTAGGCTTCATAATCCTGTGCACAGCTGTATCACTGATAGGAGAAGTTGCAACAATCATTAGTAAGCTGTCAGACTCATGAAACACTATTATCTGTTAAGAAGCAGTTGCAAGTGGTTCAACTAGATGAAAGAGCACCAGTTATTGTTATGTGAATGTTACAATCAGATATGTCTGGGGCATACAGTGGTTTCATTATTTATATTTTGTGGTGTAAGAAACAGCCATGTAGTGTTATATTGCTATAGTTATGGGATGTAACTTGTTTGCAGCTTACTACCAATTGCTTTTCAGGATAGTTCAAGCCATTTACTATTGCAGCTAAGGATTCCAATGGAAAAGTTTAGTTATACACAAGTGCTTGCTTATGCTCAATAGAATATTTGTCTTTTTCTAAAAAAAACTATGAATAGCACATCCCCTTCATCACATGTGATCCTCTAATATAAATGCTTGCAGCATGGTATGACAAACTCCTTTCTAAGAAATTACAAATTGCAAGGCTTAAAACATAAGCATATTTTATGCTGATTAATTAGATTCCAGCTAGGATGATAATTTTTATCTATACTTGCACACCAATATTGCTATTACCAATAGAAGAGAATATATGTAGCTCAGGGTTGAATTGTGGAGTCCTTGGGGTTCTCTGAGCTTGTTTTCTTGCAGATGTTTCGTTACCCGGTTAGGTAATATCTTCAGTGCCAGAAGGGAGTGGAGTTTGCTCTCTGTTTATATACCGTAGCTTGCCCTGTCAGTGTAGGTGGGGGTGTTGTTTTCTCCTTGGTTTGCAGACAAAATGTCTGCAAGAAAATAACCAAGCTCAGAGAATCCCAAGGACTCCACAATATTGCTATTACCTTAGGAGTAGCGTTAAGATGGCAGAAAAAGAAAAAAGACTATAGGAGACAATGACAAAAATACTGAATATAATTAAAAATAGGATTGTTTTAGAGGAGAGGAATCTATAGCTTTTCAATTCAGAATATCTCACATAGCCATGCTATTTGGGGCTGCTGAGAATTATAATCTGGCTGCACCTGGAATATTACCACTTTCCCATCTCTGTTTCAGAGAAAGAGAGAGAGAGCAACACTTACTTTTCACAAAAATCATTCATGACACCCCAGTAATTTTCTGGAACAACAAACCATTCACAATCACCTGGACCTATATTTATATTGACTGAGCAAAAGTTGTTATTTTCCTGATGACCTAAAATTAAAACAAAATAAGTGATGAATTATGTTTACAATGTACTATAAAAACACAGAGCAATATACAAAAATGACAGAATCTTAAAGATTAAGAAATATATTACAGCATAAGATTTCATAGCAACAGACTATTCTTGTTTGAGATGATAAACATGTTTATCCAAAGCACTTTATAAAGAATGAAGCAGAAGCAAAGTTCTTCCTAAATGAAACAACAACAACAAAAAAAGGATGGGATAAAAAGTGTAAGTTTATAAATTATTATGTTAACCATACTTAGGCTGCTATACAGTAGCAGATCTGGGGATCTAGGGACTGTACTGGAATTTTTCTACAAAAATTAGGCTTTGAGGGATTAGAAAAAGTGAGAGGTGGCATCAAATACTATTTTTGAAAGTAGTTTTATGAATTAAAAATAGGCAAGGAAAAAAGCAGATTTCCATATCCATTTCGGCATCTTTTCTAATTTCTCACAATCCAACTGGCTGTACATCCTTATCCTATAGTCTAAGCATTTTGACCTTCCCTTCCTGACCTTTCATGTAGCAGGTAGAGTGTGCCCATTCCACCATTCAAATAATTTACTACTTTCTACTCCACTACTAGCTCTAGCAGGCTCCTGATTTCTGCCATCTGAGGGCATCTTCCCTCCTTTAGCCAATTACTTCACCACTACTCAATTCCTTTGTGGCAGCTTCCTGCTTTTGTTGAGGTGGTAGAGATTCTTGGCTTATGCACTGGTATGGGTGGGAGGGAAGGAATGCATCCTGATTGTTACTTCCATTTTAAGGCTAGCAGCAGATGTTCAAGAACGCAGTTCTTTGGTAAGCTAGTTTTATCGGAGATACTAGAAAAGCTGTTATTAGAGCAGAAAATGAGCAACTGCCAACTATCAGCTTCAAGCCTTATATCCTCAGGTTCAGATCTTGCATCTGGTTTCCCATCTGGGCACCCCAGATGAGAGATGGTTGTTTGTCTGTGGGATGGGTGGCTGACATCTGTGCTATTCAATTGACCTATATGGATTCTGGCTCTTTGCCTCTGACCATGGTCCTTCTAACCATCATGCTACCTCCTTCCCACTGCTTTTCTCCTTTTTTCCCCTAGCTGTGGATGCACACCAATATTGCTATTACCAACAGAAGAGAATATATGTAGCTCAGGGTTGAATTGTGGAGTCCTTGGGGTTCTAGTAGCTTAAGTTCCTCCCTTCCCTGCGTATAACAAATTGGAAGAGCCTAGAGTCAATGACGTCTCATGCCTTCCCTCCTCCAGTCCAAGGGAATTGGAGGGAAAAAAATCTCCAGAGACTATACAGAAACAACCTGCCAGTAATAAAAATACAAATACTTAAAAGACTCTGGGCAGTGTGTAATAAAACGCTGACATAAAAAAATGTACTAAGATGACCATACTTCCAAACGAAAACTAGTAACAACAACAACAAAAAAACCTGAATAATTGGTTACTCAGTAATAGACTGTCAAAAAGCTGCTTAAAAAGAAAGCCTTTTAATGCCTTCCTGAATGCCAAGAATGAAGGGGGAAGTATTCTATGGTGTAGAGGAACCACAGACAAGGCCTGCCATTTGGTTCATGCCTTCTTACCTCTTGTGGAGGCAGAATCTTAAGTTGGCCCCCTACATGCATTTTCAGAAAACAAGAGAATCATGTTGGGTAAGGTTCATTTAATGTCCATCTCTTCTCAAGAATGGCCAGACAGAGGGGGAAACGTTTCTATCCCACATCTTTTTATCAATAAGCCCCCCAACCCTTGAACTCTCCCCCACAGCTTTTTTTGGGGATGTTGGTGGTGGTGGATAGGGAACAATACCCCTCTGTAAAACTACTCATACAAAGTAATGGGATCAGAGCTAGCAGTGACTGATGAGGAAAGAGATCTTGGAGTAATAGTAAATAGTTTAATGAAGGTGCCAACACAGTGCATCTGCTACAGAAAAGGCCAAAAGCATGTTAGGAATAATAAGAAATGGTATTGAGATACCAATATCATAATGCCCTTATATAAATCAGTGGTGCAATAGCATCTGGAACACTGTGCATAGTTCTGGTCACAAGACCTCAAAAAGGACAGAGTATAGCTAGAGAAGATTCAGAGGAAGGCAGCTAAGAGGATCAAGGGGCTGGAACAACTTCCTATGAGGAAAGGTTGCAACATTTGGGGCTTTTTAGTCTAAAAAGGGGGCGAATGAGAGGGGACATGATCGAGGTATAAAATTATGTATGGTGTAGTCCAGTGGTCTTCAAATTTGAGATACCCAACGATATGTTCCAAATGTGAAAAATCAGTGCAGAACCCATTAAATAAATACATTTCATGGAATATATTGTATTTGGATAAAGCGTTACAATTAATGTTGCAGCAATACATTTTACATGATGTAAACAGAAACTGTCATGTTGAACTCCTGGAAGATTCTCATGGAACCCTGGGGTCCCAGGGAACACAGTTTGAATACCATGAGTGTAGATAAAGTAGACAAGGAGAAGCTATTTTCCTCTTCCCAAAACACTAGAACCAGAGATTACCCAATGAAATTGAATCTTGGAAGAATTAGGACAGAAAAAAGGATTTTTTTTTTTCTTTTATGCAATGCAAAATTGAACTTTGGAATTCACCACCACGAGATGTAGGGCTGGGTACCAGCTTGGCTGGCTTCAAAAAAGTGCTGGACCAATTCATGGAAGTTATAGAAAATCAATGGTTAGTAGCCTTAATGGTAGTATAAGTGCCTCTGAAGGCCATGCTGGGAGACTAGTGGTTAGCCACTGTGAGAACAGACTGTTGGACTACATAGGCTATGTAATTCATTCCACCAATGTTTTCTCCCCCATCACTAAAAAGGTTGGGGGCACAGGTCTGCAAGGGGCATTCTAGGAAAACAAGGGAATGATGGAAACACAAAGCATCTTCATTGTATCTGGAAGCTTCAGGTAAAAGGCAACAGAATTGATCTGTCTTAGTATAGAGAATGGCCCAGGAATCCAGCTTCTTGGCAGCTGTGTAGAAAGAAGAAATCTGATAGTACTAGCTCCAACAGGCAGTTTGACAGGGGGTGGGGTGGGGGGCTTCTTGGTAATGTTGATCAGTCACTTGTTTGTAGGAAGTCTTGACCAGATTCAAGTGTTCCTTTAGAAGATGCTGTCCTGCTTGGAGGCTTCTGGAACAAGATGGGACAAGGAGGTGTTTGGCAGGAGATGTGGATGGTAGCTATACGTCGTGTTGATTTGTGATAGCAAACATAGACAAACTCAGCCATAAACAAACTACCCGGCCAGTTATGTAACAGACAGTTAATATAGCTCTGAGGTAGCATTTGTTTTCTCAAATCTGCCACTGGACTGGGTTGATGGGCAAAAGAAAAATAGAGTTTAACATCCAAAATCTGAAAGTGAGCCCTCAAAAACAGGGCATAAATTGAATTCTCTGTCTGAAATCAAATAATGCCTATGCCTTATTGCTGGGAAACATGAAGGAAGAGTCCAAGGAAACTGTATTCCAACGCCTCCAGAGGTTGCAACAGGCTTGTTAGCTTGAAACTAAGGAAACACACTGACACATATCACAAGAAGGAACATAGGCCCTGACATCTGCTTGAATGTGGGGCTACCAAAAGCCATGGAATAGGAGATGGGTAGCTTTGAACACTCCAAAAAGTTCCATTGACCAGCTATCATAAAAAGCCTGCTAGAAGTCTACCCTCAGGAAAAGAGGGATATGTAACTAGCTGTGTGATGCTGTTGTCTGCATCCCAAGAAAAGGGGGAAGGCAAAATGAGTTTTCCTCAAGGTCATCTCTTGAGCCTGTACATGCGGGTAATTCTTGCTGTGTGTAAACTTGTTCAGTCAGGGAGGAATTTCCCCTTCCAGCTCCTTTCCCATGTAACATGAGGCTGGTATGGAGAACAGGGGAATTTTCGGGTCACAGGATGGAGATAGGAAGAGAGTTGTAGGAGAGGAATTATTCAGGCTTGCATAATAGACAATCACCCTTCTTGTTTTGCTGGCTAGGAATGTAGGAAATACAAAAATGAGAAAAGACTGGAGCCTACCTGATCTAGCATTGTGTATACTTGTGAGAAGCTTGCAGGTGTCTGAACTGGTGTGAAATTCCTTCCAGAAAGTGGCATCAATGTCTCTGATCATCAATAGTTCCTTGCTAAAAATAGTGTTTCTTTCTGTTGGCAGAAGTTGTCTAGAATAAAAGGCAAATGGCAGGCTTTCCCCCACGTGATCAACTGTCTGTGACTTTTCTCACAAAGCAAAAACATCTATTTGACAATAGAGGGGCATATTGGATCAGGGTCTCAGAGGTAGAGCTGCTGAGCAAACGTCTGAGGAAGACAAAAGCTTGTTGAGCATCAGATTCAAGGAGACCTCTTTCTTAGTAAGGAGTAAGAGAGTTTATAGGCGTTGCAAATCAAAGGTGAAATGCTGGTAGAAAGTTTCTGATTTCTAAAGTGGTATCAAGACAAAATGGAATCCATTTTGGCTGGAACTATCTGGATGACCTTGGAAAAAATATGATAACCCAAATAATAGACATAATACAATAGTCCAAATAATTCAAGTTCAAAGGCACATTTCTCTATTTTACCATATAACTGAGCCGATGGAGAGAGAAGAGAGAGAAGAGAGCGAGAGGGAGGGCGGGAGTGAGGGAGGAAGGAGAGGACAGAAAATGTCTATGCATGGAGCGAACAGAGTGGCTGGAAAGCAAAGTTGGAGAGAGAAGTTAAGTGTGTGAAACAGTTGTCGGTTCCCGGTCGGGAAGGGAGAAGAAAGGTCTATGGGTAGCTTCCTTGGAAGAAGGGAAGTGAAGGCCCAGAGGGATGAGAGCTCCACCTAAGACCCAAGAATGGGAAGGAAGGGCCTAAGCTGTCTGCAGGAAGCAGCTTCACCCAAGCCCCAAAAGGGGTAGAAGGGGATCAGCTGTTGGCGGCAAAGCCATGGTCTCTGGCGAAGGACTGGCAAAAGACCCTGAGAGAAGTTCTTCCCCAACAGAAAAGCAGTAGGTGTTCGGCTGAGCAGATCCAGGAGAAGGTCAAGCTGTGCTGAACACACTACGGTAATTCCAGCCCATTCTTTTTTTTTTTTCCCCCCCACTCTCTCTCGTCAAGCCCAGAAATGGTGAAGGGAATTGGAGAGAAAGGGGGAGGAAGTAGGAAAGATAGAGGGGGATAGTCTCCGGGAGGGAGATTTAGGAGGAAACCTGACACCAACTGAACAACATTATTGTGTTGTATACACCTGTTGTAAATACCTGCTGAAAATAACGTCACTGTAAACAGTAAAAAAGCATAAAAGCCTCCATTGTCATTTTCTGTGTCAATTGCCACCCTTGAAAAACAATACACCTCCAGTTCAAAAAAGAACCCTGTCACACTGTGACAGATAGTGATCCTTATCTGTGACAGAATTTAGAAGCCAATAATCATGAATGATATGTAAAGGATTTCTTTTAAACAAAAATTGTGGAGGCAAAGATTGGTGAGGAAGATGGTTGAATAAGTCCTCACTGTAGATTGTTATAAATATATATATATATTAGGTGCACTATTTAGACTCTGATAAGGAATAACATCGCTTGACAGGAATTTTTACTCCAGGAATTTAGATTTACAGTACAGCTACAGGATTAGCAGAGAGGCAAGGTTCCTACTTCCAGGAAAGTCGATGTAATGGTCTGAGTGAATATCTGGATTTTGGAATTAAAGGAAATTCATCTTCAGTACCGTAAGAAAATATTACAATAGCAAAAGTGGCAGAGATTCTTGATGAATGCAGATGATGAGAAGAGGATATGTGGGTTCAGAAACTGGTCCAGCTGACAAGAAACCAGCTGCTTATGGTTTTCACTGTCACTGGGGGCAAGGTGTGCAAAGCATACTTGTATGCAGTGGAAGAGTCTATGAAGTTGCCTGTGGCACCAAAAAATGATCATGGCCTGAAAGTGTATTGCAGAGCCAGTCTGATGTGAAGAATAACAAGAACCAATTGTTGGCATTCTGTATCAAATATCTGAGCCTCACTTAATTTTTGTTTTTCCTGCTTGAGTTTCTTGAAGAGGGGAGGTTTCCCAACAAACCAGCACTGGCACATTTAAGGCATTTATTTGCAAAATGTTCCCACCTTTTCCACAAGTATAGCAATAAGCTGCTGCCTCAGATGGGGATTTTAGCATGGCAATTTGGTTCAAAATGGCCCAACCTTTCACAATGTGTAACCAGAATTTATGTTTTGATGCTGCTTGTCTTTAGCCAACAGTGGAGTTGATTTCAACTGCATGGGTTCGGCATCCAAAGTATTTTGATAAGCAGGGGTGAGAGGAGGAAATGAAAAAGAATAACAAAGTCATCAAAGTCAGCCTTCAGTGTGGCTATAAAGTTAATATAACTGTTGATATCGATGCTGTTCTGCTGCAGTTGGTTATCCATTTTGCAGCTCCTCTAGTCAAAAGGCAGTTATAAATCCTATTCAGAAGCAGATGTACGACTCATGTTGAATGATGAAGATCATAGATATCCCTGTGTTTCCATCATATTCATAAGGCAAGAAGCCAGAAGATTAGAGCACAGCAGATGCTGCTGCCATTGTTCTTGCTACATCATTAGGGTCTTGAACATGAAGAAGAACTGCATGACAGGTGGGACCTGTTTTTCTGGCTCACCTGCTAAGCTAGTAGATTCAAGCTTTTGCATATGACTTTGGTCCTTATAGCTCTCCCAGGGAGATTGGGAAGATAAATGTGTATGTTAATGTTTTTATTAACTTCATTTATTACAGATGTGGGAAATCAACTTGTTTTATAAGAGATGAAATGGAAATACATTTATTTTACATAACAGGAGGAGACTATCAATTTATTACTACTATTATTGTTGTCAGAATAAGAAATGGGGGGAATGCTGAAGAAGCATATGAATGAGTATGCTCCCATGGAAGTCATTAATTGGTTATGGTTTCAACAATTCCTCATAATTCCAAATGTCTCAAAACCCAAAATTCTGCTGTTGATTTATGAATAATGATTGCAGTCTAAAAAATATAAGCATAAAATCTCTCAAACTAGATAAGATATATAATTCAAAGGGGAAAAAAACAGAATTAAGGAATTTAATTTTTGTCAGCAGGTATTTCTTACTACCTACCTGGTGTTCTGCTGCCTGGGACTTTCATATACAACTGAACTGTATTCATTCCCAAGACTGTATGACCAACATGACTAAGAAGGTTTCCTGCTGATACCACTCGCACAAAAGCAGGAAGTTTTGTTAGTTCATGTAGCTGTAGCTTCCATCTGTAATAAAACAGCAAATTAATTGATTATATAATATTTTGGGAAGCATGAAGCATTTTCATTCCCTGAAAAGTTTTTAATAACTGAATATAATCACAGTAAAAATCTAAGTTGATATTCTCGAGTATACCAATTGCAGCCCATGATGAGACTAATGGCAACCAAGTGGAATAATGACATTTGGAAGGAAGAATGACATAGGTGAGTGAAAGAGTAAATTATTAAGTTGTCACAATGTATCAAAGCAATTCATCCAGAATAGGTGTTCAAAATGAGCAAAAATCATAGAATTTTGACACATACAAATCCAATTTTAATTAATAATTATTATTTCTCTTAAGTTACCATCCACCCATATCAGCCCTACAAAGATGAGCATAAATTATTATTTATGTATGTGTTTGGTTTTAGTGTATTTTTATACTGTTTTTATTGTATTTTAACTAAGATTTATTTCTTGTTTTTATTGTAAACCACCCTGAGTCACTTCCTTGTGAGATGGGTGGTGTCTAAATTCGAAATACAAATAAATAAATAAAAATAAATAAATGTCCCTCTAGGTCTGTCAATTGGGACATAAATATTTAGACTTTCCACCTTCAATCTTTTAACAGCTAAACTGCAAAAATGCAGGACTTCCATTATAACTATAGGTTATTGCATAGGTGAAGTATTTATTCTTCGGATTGGTCAGGTTACTGATGGGGTATGTAAACTATCCTGACGTATTTAATAAATATTACCCACAATAGATAATCAGATGAGAATAGTGCCCTTTTGTAATACTAATGAATCTGGCTGATATTTTGGTGTTCTGTGAAAAATTTGCTTCCTGAATGCCTTCGGAGACCTTATTCCAGTTATTTCAGGTGGAATAAAATTTTAAATAAATAAAATAATTGTCATCTATTGAAAAAAATGATTTGAACTGAATGAAGGTATTCTTTTAAAGGAAAATAAATAATATCATCTATACATTGGAGAAAAAAATCTTTGAATTGAATTTCTCTGAAGAAAAGGACAGATCTCTTTTGTTCTAGATTCCATGGATGTATAAGCAAGAGCATCCAACTTTTTATAACTAAATTGTCTTAGTGTGATACTGAGTAACTGTATTTGTAGCAGAATTTGCAACACAGTGTTAGAAACAAGATGATGAATTCAATGGGCTGTGGTTTAATTAAAATGTCTTTTTACTTTTTTTTAAAGAATGCTAATAGCCACCATTGTAATCATACTACCTGAAATAATGTAGCCAACTATAACTGGCAATACAATCTAAGAAAGGTTTGTAGTAAAAGGAAAAAGTTTGATGCTGTTTATGTGGCTTTACTTACTTCTTGTCATCTGATAAATCAATGTTGGTCCCAAATTTGATAGTTTTAAAAGGTCCCCTTTTCCTCTTCCCAGAACTGTAAATTAAAGGACAAAATAAGAAGACACCAATAAATATATATCCAGTTTTTTATTTAAAAAGATTTTAAACAAATTATTTTAAAATCTTTTAGTACTAAATCATGACATACATTTGAAAAGTAAGACAGTTTTCAATTTATTTAGGGCATTCAGTCAGACAAAGAATGCAATGAGGCAATGAATTAAAGCCCAGATTATATATTTTTACCACACACACAAAAAATAAAACCTGATAAAAACATAAATAAATTTAAACTGGCTTAAATGTCTGGCTAGCTATTGGTAATTAATAGGTCTGGTTCTGTTAAGTGAAATAAACATACACTCATATCTCTACCGGATCAGCAGTTCCATTGTTATGAAGCATTTATTCATGCTCCAATTAACTGCAAGCTTAAAAACTGTATATATCACTCATGCAAAAATACCACTGGATTCCTCCTACATATTCTTTCATATTCAGAGTCACTGAATTAGTAAGCTGGGAGAAAAAAAAGGAATTTGCTAGTACAATTTAAGATAAGGAAGAGAGGATCGTGACCAAACAAGTTGTGTATCTGGAGAGACTATGTGCAGGGGGTAAAACAGGCTTTTCCTGCATAACTGCTGCTTATAAGAGGTCTGTTAAGAGATGTAGACTGCCAATTCTGGGTTATAGTGTCTGCTTTCTGCTGAGTATGGAGAGCCTGAATAAAAAATACAGTCTGCTGTTATAAACCTTTGAGTCTAAAAGACTCGGTGGCATAGAAATTTGTTAAATAAAATATAAGACAGAAAATTTCCAGGGACCAAATTTGCTGAGTGAGGGAAGTTAGAGAGCTAACAGGAGTCTGACAGCTGAGTTAGCTGAGGAAAGTCCTTAAATTCTCCCTTTATATAAACTGTGTACTTGGCTAGTTTGAGAGCTTAAGAGAAAAAGAACTAGTAACAGTCTTCAACTGGTTGTGCTTTTAGAAATAAAAATGAAGCTAAACAGAGAGTCCTAATCTGTAATGCTTATGGCTGGTTTGAGCTCCTGTTTGAGCACAATCTGACATATACTTCCAGAAAGTGCGGGTATGTACCAATGCTTGAAAAACAAAGGGTGTGCGAATTCTAGACAAACACACTGAAGAGTTTAAATAAAGATTTATATCCTATGAAATAAAATGCCCAATGAAAATTCAGAAAAAATGCTCATTAAGTTTATCTAGGCAGTAAAAGTTCAAGTTATGGAATTCAACAAGATTAAACTTGAATTCTTTGAACAAGCAAAAAACTGGATTTGATAACAGAGAGCTGATGGTAGGACTCCTATGACTGGAATATACCAACTGAAAGACACATTGTTTTCCAATGCAGCTGCACAAAAAGCTTAGTAAAGATATGAAAAGAGAAAAGAAAGGACAGGTTCCAAAGAAAGAGTATATATAGAGATCTGGAACAGTATAAATAGTATTAGTAAGGCTGAACCTCAGAATGAGGGTCAGGTTACCGAGAATTGCTAAAAACAACAAAAAGGGCTTCTTCAGATCTAAGAGGAAAAGAATGTGTATGCCAGCTAAACAGTCAAGATGGCAAAAAACAAAGACAAAGCAGAAATATTTAACTATTTTGGCTTAGTCTTTTCCAAAAGGAGGTTATATGTTCCATCAGGCAATTGTGAATAGCAGCCCAAAGAGGAAGGCTTGAAGCTTGAGATTAAGAACAATTAAGGTTAATCTATTTACTTCCAATTTAAATCTCCAAAGCAAGATGAACTGCATCCCAGATAGAGAAGGAATTTGCTAATGGTCTAGACAAAGCATATTATCCTGGAGAAACTTTGAAGAATGGAGGGTAAAGGATGTTCTACAGTTTAGAAAAGGGAGAAAGGAGGACCCAGGCGGCCTACAGATGTAAGGTAATGAGCTGGATGAAAAGGTGAATATCAAATTTGCAGATGATGCAAACTGGATTGGATAGCTAACACCCTGGAAAACAGAAGTAAAATGCAAAACAATTTTGGTAGGTTACAGAAATGCCCGGGAAACAAAAATGAGATTAATATATTTAAATGCAAAGTTCACTTTGCACAGAAATTAAATAGGGTACAGAATGGGGAATATCTGGTATGACAGTACTAGGGAAACAGATTTTGGAAAAGTAGTTGATTACAAAATGAATATGAGTCAACAGTGTAACATGACAACTAAAAAAGCAACTTTAGGTTCTATCAACAGATACAGTAGTGCTTAAAAGTTTGTGAACCCTTTTGAATTTTCAATATTTCTACATATATAAATGTGACATATAAATAAATAAATATGACTTAAAACATATGATCTAACGCTGCCATGCACACCATTGTTGTTCAGTGTTCTCCTGATGGTAGTCTCATGAACACTGACATTCGCCAATGCAAGTGAGGCCTTTAACTCCTTAGACAGTACCCTGGGGTTCTTTGAGATCTCTCAGAGTATTACATGTCTTGCTCTTGCTGTGATCTTGGTTGATCAATTACTCCTGGGAAGGGTAACAATGGTGTTGAATTGCCTCCATTTGTACACGATCTGCTTGACAGCGGACTGGTGGAGTCCAAACTCTTTGGAAATAGTTTTGTAACCTTTTCCAGCCTGGTGAGCATCAACAACTGTTTTTTTGGAGGTCTTCAGAAATATCCTTTCTTTGAACCATGACACACTTCCACATACCTGTCCAAAGATCAGACTTTGATAGTGAATACCCAGCTCACATCTGATTATCATCCCATTGACTGAAACACCTGACTCTACTTTCCCTTTCAAATGAAGTGATAATACTATTGGTTCACATACTTTTGCCACACACAAATATTAGCTTTGGATCATTTCCCTCAATAAATAAATGAACAAGTATAAAGTTTTTTACTTATTTGTTTAATTGGGTTCTCTTTATCTAGTTCTAGGACTTGTGTGGAGAACAGATCATATTTATGCATTAATATTGAAAATTCAAAAGGGTTCACCAACTTTTAATGAACTGATAATCCTATTGGAGATCAGTGGGAAGTAACAGTTTTACTTTATTCTCTATAGGTCAGACAACACTTTAAAACGTACTGAAACAGGTTCAGAGAAGGCAAACAAAGATGGCAATGAGAACAGGAATTAAATCTGGCCAAGAGAGATTCATGGTAGTGGGAATATTTAGCCTACACAGGAGAAATCTAAGGGGAGATACAATACGGGTGGTCCTTGCATAATGACCACTCATTCAGCAACCATTCGAACTTACAATGGCGCTGAATGAGTGGTACTTACGACCAGTCCTTGAAGTTCTGTTCACCGCATCATCTCCACCGTCATTTTTACAGATTTTTAAAAAAATTAACATTTTGTAATATGGGATACAAGGTTTGCTTTCTTTCAAAATGCTAGCATTATAATTTTGAAACAAAATTGATTGTCTCCTGTAATCAACTGACCGTCTCCTATAATTAATACCTTCAAATCAATACCTTCAAAGATTTAATTCCAATTGGTTTTGCATTTAAACAGTATGCATATGAATTTCTAAAATTCACCCACATATATATAAATCATATTTTACCTGTTTAAATAGAAATACATTTAACTCAAAACTGACCATAACAATATCTTTTATATTTAATGCTATAGTGAGCGCAATTATAGGGCTATGTAAAATGTATTTATTTTATATCCTGCCTTTCTCTTTATACAACACTCAGCAAGAAGCTGCATTCTTAAACTCTTCATGTTATAAAATGTGGAATATTAATTAATAATAGATGACTCTAGAATATTAACAGATGAATATTTTTATAATTCTGATCTAATTATTTTCTGTTTAATCAATATATGATAACATGTAATTTAACTTTGGAAGCTTATTTAACTGTGAAATTCCAGAGATTATTTTTTTAAGGCTCAAAAATGGTTTTTCCTGACTTTAACCAGCTTTAAAACATTTATGAGGCAATGCCTATCCAAGCTATTTCACTGATATTTTCCTTCTACATGACTCCAGCAACATGAAAACTATTTTATATGCTTGAATGTACCTGCATAAGTTTTAGCAACAATTAATCACGCACAGAAGAAACAGAATGTATAAAGGAAGTTAGTATGACAGGAGGAAGAAACAATATTAAACAGGGTAAAACGTTCTATATACTCACTTATCAGAAGATGTTGATTCACTATCTGAATGGTCCTTATGATGACTCTTTTTCTCGTTTTCCTCCTGCAGATGTCAAATATAGTTTTTATAATCTACCATAAATATACAGTATCTGAACGGTGTGAAATACCTACAAATATTTTTAAGATAAACCTATTCAACTGATTTCTACTGCCACAATCAATACCTTATCTTCTGTCCATTAACTCTTGTCATGAAAGATTAGCTTTCATTGTAATTAACCTTTAAGTTAATTAAATTATATCTTTTTCTAACCTCACTGTTGGTATCTGTTCTTGAAAACATCAACAGTGATGTTATAAAGGTTATAAAGATATATATTACAATTATATATAAATGTGTATGCATATGTATACACATACACACACAACTGTGTGGATATAATTGTGTGTGTATATATTTACACATATATATAATTATACATATATAACTATATGTGTTTATGTGTGTGTGCAATACGGAGGTCCTCCTGGACTCACAGCTCCTCCACAATTATTTTTTATTTGACTGGAATACAGTAAAGATACTGTACCTTTCTCTAAATTCTTTGCCTCACAAGAACAGGGCTTCTGTTATGAACCATTACAAGTTCCAATTGGCACATGACTGCTTTGCATTTTATGATAATTGTAACTTTCATTTTGCTCCTCAGAATCAGAAATGCTTCATTTCATAATTAGAAAGTAGAAATCTTCAATAAAAATCCCTTTACCCCCATCATTTTTGGCATTTGTATCCCTGATTAGCCCAACCAAGTACTGTCAAGATTTTGATACCTACTGATCGATTATTTATTTTTTTGATTTATATAGCCGCACACCTTACCCAAGTGAATATGGGAGGTGTACAAGGATTAAACACACACACACACGACATATAACCCCAGGTGCCCGAGGATAAACAATAACCCAACTCATTGGGCAAAAGGACATTAACAACAGCAGAGTTCACCTAACCACCTGACCCAAATGCCTGGATAAACAGCCAGCCTTTCAGCACCTTACAAAAGGCTAACAGGATAGAGGCCATCTGAATCTCCAGTGGGATGCTATTTCATGGGACAATTGCTGCCACTGAGAAGGGATGACTCGAGTCCAACAAGGTGACACTGTTTGATAGAAGGAACCCAGAGCATTCCCTCTCTACTTGATCTGGTGGGGTGAGCAGAAACAATGGCATAAAGGCAGCCCTGCAAGTAACCTGGCCTTCCTGGTCCAGGAATGGGCGCAACTGGTGCACAAGACAGACTTGTGCAAAAGTCCCCCTGGCCACATCTGCTACCTGTTTTCTGAGCAGGAGCTGTGAGTCCAGCAGGACTCCCATATTGCACACCAAGTCTGGATAGGGAAGTGCCTCCCATGCAGAGTTAAAGATGAAAAATCCCTAGAACCGGGTAGTGGTGATGGTTACAACCCACAGCCATTCAGTCTTGCCAGGGTTCAGACAAAGCCTGTTCTCCCCCATCCAAACCCTCACAGCCTCCAGGCACTGAGAAGCATCACATGGTTGGCCCAAGTGATGGAGATGTACAACAATAATCATCAGCATACTGATGATACTGCACCCTATGCCAGTGGATGACTTCACCCAATGGTTTCATGTAAATGCTAAATAAGATTAGGGAAACGGTGCCAAGCAGGGGCCTCAGACTCAGCCTCTCCCTTCTGACCATCAATGGCTGGACCCAACCCCAAGGAAAGGAGGAGAACCACTGTAACATGGTGCACTTCCATTCATAACCCTGAGCTGACCCAGAAGGATACCATGATCAAAGTCCAGTGATGATCTCTTAAGGAGGCAGTAGACAACCACCTCCTTCAAGGCAGATGGAACAGCCCCCTCTCATGGAGAACCATTCACCACCACATGGACCCAACACCTGCCATCTCCCAGCAGACCTTAATTAACCAGGAAGAATAGGGATTTAAAATACAGGTGGCCAAGCTCACAGCTCCACTTCATGAGGGCCAACAGGTTCAAATTCTTCCTAGATAACCAAGCAAGACCATGCCTCAGGCAACTTCTTAGGACCTATACAGCTGAATTCCACCTCCAAGCAAATCCAAGCAACGTTATCCAACAGGTGCTACAATAATCTTCACAGCAGCTCTGCAAGAGTTCCTGTGACTCCTTCTTCCAAAGAAGGGACCAGGTCATTTTAAACAGGGCCACTGGCTGTCTTTCTGTGGATGCAATAAGGGTGGAGAAATGACTAGATTTTGTTGCCCTTATCACCACAAGTAATCTTTAAGGAAGGTTCTTACTCATGCTTGTTTGGATTCACTCTTTGTTTTCCTCCAGTGGCATTCTGGTTGTCTCTTATGCCATTTCATCACCTGAAACCATGGGACTCTCCTTGGTTCTGAGCACAGCGATTTTGGTAGTGCAAACAAGGTCAGCCCTCTCATCCACAATTAAATTAAATTGTGGATGATGCAAGCCTTATTACAGGCTGACCCTGTATTAAGTAGCAGCAACTGGAAGCCAGGGTGATTACCAGGCTTTGGGGCAGAGCATGGTGGACTGGAAGGCAACATCGATATTAAACATTGAGGCCACCTTTCCTGAGACTTGCCTGCTCTCCATCTCCTACCATATCTCCCTCTGCCTGTCACCACGCTTGCCTGCATCTTCCCCTCTGATCACCCCAGACTCCCCCATCCAAAGCTGCTCCACCCCCAAGCTAGAGGATCCTAACATTCTAACCCACCTAGTAAACACATCTTCAAAAGGCTGACACCAGCCTTGGGGAGCCTTCTGCCTTGCAATGAGCATCCCTTAGCTTAGGCTATCTCACCTCTCTTTCCTTCAGCTACACACATCAAGCAATAAATCACTCTACACAACCTGTCCACTCTCACCTGGGTGGGATAGAAGAGCTATAAGCTACAAGACAAGGGTAACACAGGATCCATCTTTGCAACCCCTCTCTACACAAGGGAAAACAATAACAGTAGCCCTGAGACAAACCCCCCCCCCAAATAACTCTCAACAAAAACATTGTCAGACAAAGTCACAAACTTCCAAATGTCAAGGGAGAGAGGGATCCAAACATTAGATGTAATAGGACTCCATTTATGTAATTGCTGCAGCAGGCTGGCAAGATGTATGCAACTGGCAGAAAAGATGAAGCTAACAAAATGGCTGCTGTTCTGTCTGGCCAGTCTGATGGCAGCTGCAAAACAGGCCAGTCCCACTCAAAGGTTTTCTGCCTGCTCTTGCTGCCATCCCATACCAAACCCAGAGATCAGCAACTACCCAAAAACAAAATACTATATATTTTATATATAAATAAAGATAAAAATAAAAATAAAAATAAATGGTGTGTTCTTTATTTTGCTTAAATATTATATACTTCTGTATCCTATTATTTTTCTAGAGTTAAATTATATAAATAATTAGAGTTAAACTATATAAAATCTTCAACCACAAAAACATTATAAGTTTCAATCAATACAGAAATGATAATAGTATACCTACCCTTAAGGATTCCTGGAATGAGGAGGCCTGGTATTGTGCATATTTAGCAATTGTAGACTGAGATTTACTGCTTTCACAATGCCATGTTTTTTTTGTTCCAGTAGGATCCCAGTTTTCATCTGATGGTTGCAATAACTGTGTCCTTACTTCAACTAAGTGTTCATTATTAGCTTCTACCAAAGTTTTGGTAGAGAAGAGTCCTAGATCTAGGAAACAGGAATATGCTTAATAAAAATAAAAAGCTCTCCTAATACACTGCTGATATAGCACAAGACAATACAGAAACTAAAGTTACAGACATTACCAACAGAGATTACAACAAATATTACATTTTTTCCAACTAAAGCAAATGCTATTTTAAAATCTAATAACATTCATAAATTTTTATTTAGCAAATATTAATAAAAATAAAATAAAATTCTTCCTTTCTCCTTCCCAAATGTAATTTTTTATATATTAAACATACCTAATTTAAGAGCTCCAGCAAGGCCACGTATTACAGTAACAGGATTGTTCGGATTTGTACAAAATTGGTGTAAAGGTGGGAAGAAAGCATCACGCTTATTTTCCAGCTACAAAAATAGAAACCAACACTGTAATTTAAACATCATTGTTATTACAAAATACAGAACTGGATTAGTCCTTTGATTACATTATGAAGATGACTTCATTGTGATAAAACAGTCGTTTAATGTATATAGAAGAAAAGTGCAACAATAATCTTCTTCAAACAAAAATATAATTCAATTATATGCTCAGATGCTCAGAGGTCCTATAAAAATTTGACAATAATCATATACACACACACACACACACACACACACACATATAAATAAATAAAATGGATTTTTTAAAAGTGCCTAAGAAATAATAAACATCATTGTACTTGGAAGCCTACAGAAATTAATGTATCTATATGATAACTTTTATACTGAAATATCTATGCATAAGCTAGCATATTTACAGATATAATATTACTTTTTACACATATGTTACTATAAATCTATTTTCCCAGCTGACATCTGAAAAGGATGTGAATGTTTAAGTGTTCCTGAAAGAAGCATGGTAAATTGGTTTCTGTATAGAACATTTTCTCCTTTTTAATAGCAGCCTGGCTACTGAATAAACCACTTGCAACATCTGTTTGAAAGGAAATACTGGGATGACAATGGAAGTCTTACTACTTTGGAAATCCTATATGAAGTACTGTATATAATAGCTCTCTGTATATACCAAAAAGCTGCATGGATCACAGATAACTGAAAATATGTCCAATACCTCAAACTGACATGCTTCTTACAACCATCTCTAGAAAATACGTACATAAATACTAGGTGTAGGTGGATTCAGCTTATCCTTTGGCAAGGGAGGATATGGAGGTGGTGGTGGTTTTGGAGGAGGACATTTATCCAACAAAATGCTACTGTTTGACAGGCCGTTTTTCCCCAAATTCCTAAAGAACAAAATAGTTAAAACCTGATAAATGCACAAGAATATAGATCATGTATTACTCTGAACACAAATTTAAGAAATCATTATTAAGCTTTTATATCCTTCATATATTCAATGAAGGACTTTCAATATTTATTTAGTTAGAAAGGCACTCCTTATCTTTCCTCAGTTTGTAACATCAAGATAATTAACACATAAAGGCTGAGAGCTACAAAGCAGGAAAAAAGACCAGAAAGAACATAAACATCCTTTTTATCTACATGCTGAAAAAGTGCAAATACCATGCATAGTATCCAGATAGGCACAAATTTACACTCCCGAATAAAGGGTATCTTGTCCAAGTCAATGCTCGCATCCTAAGAAGCACTATTATAATTAAACAAATACAATACTGTTTTCCTGATTACATAAGAACACATGAATAAGGGTTTATCAATGAAACAGAAACAATTGTCAAATTCAAATAGAAATGACTGAATTTTAACTTTTAAAATACTTTGTGAAACTTGTTGAATATTTTGAAATATTTTAAGAAATATTCTATTCTCATATGTAATGAGAATAATCTGATTGCAAGTTAATAAAGCTTCCATGTTACATATCATTTTAAAAATATGCCTACCAAATTCAGTATCACAGACCAAGACACTTATTTCTTAGAGTTAACTTCAGAAGAGGTTCTCCATTTTATACTCATTAGTCTATACATCTGAAAATTGCCAAAGTTGGGAAACATTGCTCTAATAGAACCAATTTATTTCTTTACTCCAACATTTTCCAATAGAACTATATGAACTAATCAAATTCAACTTATTTTAAAAAGTCAACCAACAAAACAATGTCAACCAACAACTTCAAATTCAGTTGGATTATAGGAGTGAAGCAATCAGTAGCCAATTGCTTTTCCAGAAGCAAAATTAGGAGTCAAAGATTTGGGATTACTCATTATTTGTACTCTATTATTCCTGCATAATTGTAGAGATTTGCATAGCTAATAATGCAATTTTGTATTAAGCTGTGGCAATCTAGGCAAGGGAAAACTAATTAGCAACTATACCAACTACTCCCCAACTACATTTTTCTCTTTTTAATCCTTTACAATAAAATACTCTAACAAGAAAAATCACAACACATTATAATGGCTGCATCCCCACCCCTCAATTTTAGTAGCCTGAAGTAGTATTGTACACACCTGTGGCAAATATGGATATAGTAGAAAAACACTATTAACCATTATTTACCCTAATTCACAGGGAGAAGACCCAGGGACCACATGTAGATACAATTTAAATATTTTTTGTGCAGCTCCAGAAACAGCATTGTATTCTAGTGGCAACCTATTAAGAAACTATATTTTGACAGTAGATATATTTAAAAAGTTTATTATTTTAGACTTAACACACCAAAGCAAAACAAAGTCCACAACTTTACTGTCTGTACTGTGGAGAGGGCTTGCTGAAGAATCTCAAATCCTCGTAAGGTGTGACGAGAGGGACTCAGAAGAAAGCATTCTCTGCAGAAGCTCCCTTCTGGCATTCTTTCCTACCAGGTATAAAAACTTCACCCTAACTCCTGGAA
This sequence comes from Python bivittatus, assembly GCF_059951505.1. NCBI lineage: Eukaryota > Metazoa > Chordata > Lepidosauria > Squamata > Pythonidae > Python > Python bivittatus. The sequence continues at coordinate 24,154,762 of NW_028277074.1, forward strand.
TTTAGGAAGCTTTTAAAAACATGACTTTTAAAATATGTGTTTGAGGACTGAGGATCTAGCTGTTTCAGTGTTGTAAAGTCTTGTGGTTTTATGGCAGTATTACTATGTTGAATTTATGTTGATTGTATTTATTACTGAGAGCCAGTTTGGTGTTCAGTTAGTCCTTGTTTAGCAACCACAACTGGGACAGGCAACTCAGTTGTTAAGCAAAGCAGTCACTAAGTGAAACCATGACTGTGCTTATGATCTTACTTCAATCCTTGTCCTGCAAGGGTCGTAAATGCGAGGATTGGTCATAAAGATACTTTTTCATCACTGTCATAACTGTGAATGGCCGCTAATGAGCCAGTTACTAAACGAGGACTGCCTGTAGTGGGTAAGGCACCAGGTTAGAAACTGGGAGAGCATGAGTTTTAGTCCTGCCTTGGACACGAAGGTAGCTGGGTGACTTTGGGCCAGTCACTCTTTCTCAGCCCTAGGAAGCAGGCAATAGCAAACTACTTCCGAAAATGTTGCCAAGAAAACTGCAGAGACTTGTCCAGGCAGTTACTAGGAGTCAAGACTCAAAGCCACAATAAAAACAATAATAATTTATAAATTACTATTATTTGATAACTTTTATAATTTTTGAATTATTGAAATAGATTGTATGTTTTCCTATATGCTAGTTAATTACATGATTAACACAGCATAATAAATAAACATAAAAACAATCTCTCTGTTCACTTTGCTGTTATCAGACAGGATGCTATAGCTATATTTGCTCTGAAAAGTGAATCTGAAATCTTTTATATTCTCTTTATATTATGCAAAGCATTGCCAAAGCAATAAATGAGCACAATTTATGGAAATGCAAGATGAATACTGCTAAGCTTAATTTAGTATTTAAAAACAAATCACTATATAAATTGTATCTGAGAATCAGTAAAACTTAACATTTTAGAAGGCAGTAATCCTTTTCAAATTTCTGAATGCTACAGAGAATCAGGTGTGAAAAGCTAGGAGGAAAATGAAGATTAAGGAGGGCATAGCAAAGGGACAGGCAATATTTTCCAGACAGGGGCAGCTCCTTTTTAATTTTGTTTAAGCTGCTGAGGGCTATAGCATTAATTATAACATAATGTCTCTTGAGAGGATCCTCCCTCCCTCCCTCCCTCCCATTTTGGGGAGTCAAACTGCAAAGGATATGCTAAGCCTATCAGAAGTTTAATGAACCCCCCTTTTTTAAAAGAAACCTATCCGCATATATGTACTCTTACAAAATGTAGGCATCTTCCTCACAGCTAGTTCACAAACACAGTATCGAAATTACTTCTGTCTGAACTCTATTTCATTGAGGGATGCTAGAAATTGAATAATTATACTTCTCCATTCTGGACAACTATCATCCAGTTTCCAATCTTCCCTTTGTGGGGAAGGTTGTGGTAGTTACAGAGGATCTTCGAGGAAATGGATCATCCCAAACTGTTTCTGTTGGGTTTCAGACTGGGATATAGTATGGAGACAGTGTTGGTCAAGCATGTCAATTATCTTTGACTGAGCTGAGGATAGTGCACCCATCCTTGATCTCTCAACAGCTTTTGATGTGCTGACCAGAGTATCCTTCTGGACCAAGTACGAGGGCTGGGAGTGGGAGACACTGTGCTGGACTGGTTCACATCCTTCCTTAGTAGTTCCTTCCAGTTGGTGTTGATGGGAGGGGAGAGATGGCATCTGTAGTCTTCACTTGTGGGGAGGCCTCAGGATCTAACACTTTCCCCCCTCCTTTAACATCTACATGAAACCATTGGGTAAGGACATCCATCAGTTCAGAGCTCTACATCTCAACCCTGAGCTGCACAGGTGAAGCTGTCAATATATTAACCCAGGGTCTGGAGGCTGTGGAGGTCTGGATGGGGAGGAACAAACTTTGGTTCAGTCCTGACAAGACAGAGTGGTTGGGGGCAGTTCCAACACTGGTCTTTCATGGGATAGCACTTCCCTATTTGAGACTAGTATGTAATTTGGGGGTGCTCCTGGACTCATAGCTGCTGCTCAATGAGATGTGCTCTACATAGGACTGCCCTTGAAGACCATCTGGAAGCTGCAGCTGGTTCAAAATGCAGCAGCACAAGCAGTAATGGGAACTTCTCATTATATCCATGTCATTGCTGCTTCACAAGCTGCATTGGCTGCAAATTCACTTTCAGGTGCAATTCAAGGTGCTGGCTGTTACCTATAAAGCCCTTCATGGCATAGGGCCTAATTATCTAAGGGACCACCTAGCTCCACTCATTTCTGTCCACCTGGGTGTGCTCCAGGTCACCTCAATTAAACTTTGTCACCTTGTAGGACTGAGGAAGCATGCCCTCCCTGTCACTGCCTCTACCCTCTGGCACAGCTTCACTTCAGATGTGACATCCACTTTCCTGGGATCCTGGAAGACCCTCAAAACCTGGCTCTGTTCCCAGGTCTCAGGATAGTGTTTTTGTGAAGCTCTTGTGGTTTTGTTGGTATGGTTGCTTTTAGTCTGAATTGCCATGTCTTTTTCATGTGTTTTTAAACTGTTTTTAATTGTTTGATATTGTAAGCTACCTAGAACCTTCTGGAGTGGGTGGCCATAATAAATTTGATAAAATAAATTAATACATAGTAGTAGAAACTAAACCACATATAGTTAATTGGTGAAAAAGGCAGATTTTTTCTAGACAAAGAGTAGGAGATGCCTAAATGAGATTCAGCATAATGTAACATAGGGTTACCGAACCTGACCTGCTAACAAAGAGATATAGAAAACCTAGTGATCACCTGAGGTACAAGACGGCTAATGCAGTATGACTTTTGTAATGCTAAGGAGCAACTGCCTGATATCTCTGTATTTTATGGTAGAATATTTTAAAAGTTGTCTAATATATTGGGGCATTCTTGTCTAACTTAAATGCTTAACATATTTTAGTAATATAGAGTCAATTAACAATATCTGACCAATATCCTAAGTTTATAGTACTACTTTGCTTTCTTAAAACAAAAACCCTTCTCCATTCTAGACTTCTTGATATGCATATTACCATTTTTTTAAAACAAGGTTCAAAAATAATTTAAATACTATTAATATTACAAGTAACAGTTAAAATATTCTTTTAATTTTTTTTCTACTAGAGATACTTTTACTTCTGAAGAAGGAAACCATCTTTGAATATGAACAATAGCATGCTTAGAAGAAAATACAGAAGAAGAACCAGCTTCATCTGCAATCTTGTCTTGTTAGGTTATTTCTTCTTTGAACCATGGTTATAGTGACAATTTTCCAATAACCTGAGATATTTAATTATTATGCAAATGAGGTGTATCTTCCAAAGCATTACAAATTTAAAACATATTATAGCAGACATAATATATATTTTTTAAAAGACTATTATTTGCTTTTGAGATTACATGCAAAATTACTTGGAAGCAATTTATAATAAACTGATCAAGAACATATTTAATGGTGTTAAATGCTAAAAGTGCACATTCATTAATGTATTAGGTATATAACACACTGGCCTTTATATCTCTACTATTCAAGAAAAATTCTGCAGTCACTGTGAATGCCTTGAAATCATCTTATTGTTTTGTAGTCTTTAAAAGGGTAAAACAATCTGAGCTGTATATGACTACTAAAGCAGTAACACGCAGAGCTAGGTATCTTCACAATTTAATGCTATAATATGGCACTGACAAACATTACTATGCAATAGAATATATTCTAAATGAAGACAGCAAGGTAGTAGTATTGCAGCTGACCTTGGCTGATCGTGTGATTAGGAAACCACTAGGAAATCCTTGGCCTAGATCAGTAAGTCAGAAAAACCATCCTGGAAAATGGCAGTGGTAAGCACTTCCATATTGCTGCCAAGAAAACAACTTGGATGTGTCTATGTAGTCTATGTATCAACCAGGAGTTGATCTTTACTTGAAGGAGAGTCTACTTTTAAAAAGGGCTAAGACAAAACAGAAGAAAAAACAAATACAGGTAGTCCTCACTTAATGACCATTCGTTCAGTGACCGTTGGAAGCTATAACAGTGCTGAATGAATGGTAGTAATAACCAGTCCTTGAAGTTACGGCTGTCGCAGCTCCCCTGCGGTCACATGATCAAAATTTGGGCACCTGGCAGGCTGCCTGCATTAACGACCACAGCGTACGCTTCAACTCCCCCCACCCACCTATCTCCCTTGCGTCTCTGCCCTTTGGGCTGCCCTGCACTCTGCTGCCACTACCTAGCCCTGCCACCCCTAGCTGACCTTTGCTGTCTTCTTTCTCCCGCTGCTGAGGTGTGCCCAGCTGAGGCAGCAGACAGCCCTTCGGCAGGGTAGGCAACAGAGTGCAGGGCAGCCAAAAGGACAGAGATGGGGGAAGTAGGTGGCTGGGGGGAGCTGAAGTGGAGGCAAGTGCGACAGAGCCTTGTCTGCCGAAGGAGCTCACCCGGCTCAGCCAGGGAGTAGGCAGCGGGACAGAGCCGGCAGTTTGCTCAAGGCAGGAGAAGCATGAGGTCCTTGCCTAATGACGGTGCAGTCCCCATCCAATGACCACAACTGGGACTACTGAAACTGCTGTCGCTAAGTGTGCAGTCATGCAATGTTTCGCTTCACCTAGCAATGGAAATTCCAGTCCCAGTTAGGGTCGTTAAATGAGAACTACCTGTAGGGAGAAAAATACTTCTTTGTTGAGATTTAAAATACAACTTTCTACTATCTATCTATCTATCTATCTATCTATCTATCTATCTATCTATCTATCTATCTATCTATCTATCTGCAGAATTCAACAATGTAATACAATTGTATTTACTCTCCAATAACTGGTATCTCAATTTCAACAATTTCGTATTTAATATGTTTCAATAATTTATCAATCCCTAATTTTCTATCCTCTTTCTCACACAGTTTGTCACCTGCAATATTTGTTTACTGTAAACTCTCTTAATATACAGCACTAAGGAATTAAGTACTGTACTGATCTGTGCTCTTAAATGTAACTGTGACAGTGAGATGGGTGGTGACAAATTTGAAATATAAATAAATAAAAAATAAATTGTTCTGAAGAGATATATTCATATCAATATGTCAACATTTCTATATTTGCTACATTTCTATACTTCTCCACAGACTGACAGTTATACAACAATTCAACAAAAAGAACAAATTATACAGTAAAATCTACAATAAACTTAAATAGCTACAGATGCAAAATGAAGTAAAATCCAATCCAATCGTGAAGAATCTATAAAAAACCGACAGTCCTTTTTAAATACATAAGTAAAAACCTTGGGAGAGTAAAAGATCAGAGCACAATCACAAAGCAATCCTCTACAGGTAGTCCTCAGGTTATGACCACTGGCTCAGTGACCAAAGTTATGATGCCGATGATGTCACTGAACAAATTGTAAGAGCAGTCCTCGGAGTTCTAGCCGTTGTAGCATCCCCGCAATCGTGATCCAGGTGCTTGGCACCTGGTTCGCGATTACGATGTTGCAGTAAGCCATAGTCACATTATTGCAATTTCCAACATTCCCTGTTGGCTTCCCACAAGTGAAATCAATGGGGAAGCTGGCAGGAAGTCAGAAGTTGCAATCATGTAAGGTCCTTGATAATTGACTTGCGCAGTCCTCGGGTTATGACAGCAACCAGGACTGCTGGAATTGCCATCACTAAGTGATAGAGGCAGATGATAGAGTGCTGACATATACGATTCTATTCAAGTATTCACAAGAGACAAAATATATTCAGTGTTTCTTGGGGCTGCTATTCATTTTCAAGCATCTCTTATGTTTTCATTCACTGTATTATTCACCCACATTTGTATTCATGAGTTCATTCTTTTCCCAGATTCACAACTGAGCTTCTATAGCAATCTTCTCACCTTCACATTCCCTCAGTGTCATAAAGATGTTTAGAATAAGATAGAGAGAAAACTGAGGGTTGCCTACTAGTTAAAATATATGCACACCAGGTGTAAGTATGTGCTTGTTTTAAGAGTTATGAAAAGCTAAACTAGCTCCAGTGTGCCCTGTAAGTTTGCATTAGGGGCTATGTAGTAGTAAGAATGCAACATTATAGTCATTGGAGATATTTAAATCTTTACCATGAATACATAATGCCAAATCTAAAAAACTCCAATATTTGGAGATTTGCAGAGTTGCTTTGTGTGAGATGGGCAGCGATATAAATGTGACAAACAAACAAACAAAATTTTTCTTTCCTTTGAAAAGAAGATGGCTTTCCTATTTAGAAAACTTCTTTATGTTGTTAAAGCAGGATGCATCATGATCAGTTGCTCTTTGAAAAAAAAACTAATCCAAAGTCTCTTTGGGTTTATGAAAATAATTCCACAATGCTATAGTTCCAAGAATTAATCTCTGTAATAAAATCTTATAAACCAATAATGACTAGTTATTAAAATGCAAATTGAAAAGGCTGCACATCCTACAAGCCCCAGAAAGATGTCCCCAAAGCCTAGAATTGCTTCAAGGAAAGGGAGCAGATGTCTAACAATGTAACTCCAACTTTGGACCTTATCCCTACCTCAGTGGAAACTTTTATAGTGCCTTCTTGTCTTGTCAAAAAAGAAGAAATGATTTCACCTTGGGAGGAAACTAAGATGTAATATTCTGAGTTCATTTTTTAAAATATATTCCTATTACACGGAAATTGACATTTGAACACAGCAGATTCTCTATGCCCTGTTTCTAGCTAAAATGCCCTGCAGAAATGATATTTTTAGCAACTAACTTATTGACAAAGATTAGCTGTGGATAATTATAATGAACTATAGCTACTGTTCACTGAACTACAGAACTTTTAAATATGTATATATATCTGTGAATGCATGCCCTGTATGTTTGTTTCTTTTTAGTTTTCTTTTTTTCTCTCATTGTTCATTTTTCTTTATTTTTTCTATTCCACTAATAAAAGCAAAGAAAGAAAGAAAAAAAACATGGTTAGAAATTTAAAGTTTTGAAAAATGTTGAAGTTATCAAAATATAAAACCAAAGAAAATATTTCCTATCCTAGAGTCTTGGTGGGGGAGCAGGGAAGGGGAACATACAGAAACTTCTGAATTGTTATAATACTTCTTCAGCTATTTAAAGTTATTTCCTTACTTCAGGAACATAAACTTTTAAATCTGTAACTTAGTTTAGTCATAATGCTAAACTAAATTTTAATATTAAAATTATGGTTGGTTTCTGCATTTAAAAATGTGGTTGAGTAACATTTCGCCCCAAAATATCCAATTAGAAAGAATTATGAAAATATACTAATGTAGTTAAAACAGAGTATAATATACAGAATGTAAAACTTTATTTTTCGGTAAAGAATTAAAATGTTTTCTTTAGCTTTTTGTGCTGTACTGCTCTGATCTTTTGTGGAACACAAGAGGAGACTCATGGGGCTACGAGGAACTCTTTTCAACTCCAACTATTTTAACTTGCTTTCTTCTCCTGAACAAGCAAAGCAATCAATTCCTTGTTTCTAATCTAATCTCTAGAGGAGTAAATTTATTGCTGTTCAACACCACTGTAACCCCCATCCTTTAGATGCCCAGTCAGGCTGGCAGGAAGTCAGAAAGAAATCTACCAATCTTGGTAAAAGTGAACAATAAACCCCATAAGCACTGGATTCTTCTTCCTTCTCTTGTGAAAATGCCAATGCCCTGGAGACAGAAACTCACCTTATTCTTGAAACTGTATACAATAATGATCTTGCATAAGAACGTCTTTTAGTAGTTGCACAGATTTTAAAAATTATTTGCGGGAAGTAAAGGATTTCAATATACAATGTCTTGCTGAAAACATTTTAACTCATCATTCAAAATAAATAAATTATCTATCTATCTATCTATCTATCTATCTATCTATCTATCTATCTATCTATCTATCTATCTATCTATCTATCTCTCCTTTTATTTCATGTTCTTCAGGAGCTTAGGAGAAAAAGAACAGGAGCCAAAAGTGTACTTTTCATGAATTTTTCTCTGTTTGTGCCTGCAGGTCTTTATAGCTCTATGCAGGGAAGGTATGTTAGGAGAGGAGACTCTTTCAGCTTAAATAAATCAATCCTTTACCAATGATTTCAATGGGATAGAGTATCTTAATAATAATTTTAAAACTATTAATGGGGAAAATATGAACACTTATCACATTTATATACTGCCAATTTCATTCTGATTCATGGTGGCCACTCCATCTCTTCTGCTAGAGTTTGCTATAATATTCTACAGTGTTGGGTAGGATTGCTCTTCGTTTCAACACATATTCAAACAAGTAGCTACTGCATACATTTTCATAAGCTTCATTTTTAAAAGAGCTCAAAAATCAGAATGCATATGTTCATTTTTAATGGAACATACAATAATTAAAAACAAGCAAAGTAATTATTTATTACTGTACAATTTAATGCTTTTTATTTAAATAAAAATATTTGGGGAAATACATACAATATAAAATTATACTTGTTTTAATTAAAGGAGTTTGAGCACTTACCTGCATGCTTTTAGAACCTCTGCAGAACTTGGATATATAGATACCGACATAGATGGTATGATCGGGGGATTAGGTTTGTGTCCAGTAAGAGGAGGATTGATTTTTATGGGGCTCTGAGAGTCCTCCAATGCCTCTCCATTAACTGCATGTCCACTGTGAGGGCTGTTAAGGCTGGTAACACTGTTTGTGGTAGTCTGTTCAGTAGATTTTGGAGAAGGTGTTGCTGTGGAAATGGCTGAAGATGGTGAGGAGGCAACAGAATTCTCAGTCTTTGTATGAACAGTTGGATGGATGTTATTGACTTTGTCACAGGTTCCAGTACCCACATTGTTATTGGCTTTTCCCATCAACAAGGCAGAGAGCTGAGGATTGTCTGAACTAAGTAAACCTGGTGACTTTGAATCTCCATGGCTAGGGCTAGAAACAGCATCTGCCGTCACCTGATGGACATGATTAGGAAGTCCTTCTACACTGGCAGTGCTGTTAGGTGTCTCTCCAGAATGCCTGTTTATGTCAGGCACTGCTGATGTGTTTCCTGAAGGCTTGCTCTCTTTGGTTAAGGTAATGCCTTGTTGTCCACCTGAGGTAGCAGTGTGAGAGGGGAGGTGATTGAGAGCAGCCCCCTGTGTTACTGAATTGCTAGGCATGGTAGGATGTCCATTTTGATTTTGAATACCAGTGCCAGCTGCCTGGAGATGCTGGGAAGGCCCAGTGGAAGAGAGAGGTCGTTCACTATTAGGACCTGCCAAATGTGAACTCTGACTTTTTTGAAGCCCCTAGAGAGAAGAAACATGATTTTATTTAAATACCTAAATGTATTTATGGCTTAGGAATCAGATGTAACTTCAATATTTTCTCAACAGTTTTTACTTATAATTTAAAAACGTGAATGTATTTATTCACAAAACCTAATTTTGAAAAGGAAGTATCAGAAGATCCCTCCTCATCTCTCAAGCTTCCAAATGCCTGCAAAAGAGCTGTGACAGCATCACAAATCCAACTATAACATAGGAAGTCCACTCTGAGAAACAACATGGGACAAATTCTAATGCTTATAGCTCAAACTGAAGACTTGTAAAGAGCATTAGAAGGTTTAGCTATCTAAATTCATCTACCTATGTTAAAGGCAGTATTTGTTAGTCACAAGTGGCAACTTGCAGAACAATACAAAAGAAATGATTAGCAATTAACTAGGCAAATGGTTTCCTATTCAAAGTGGATGAGTACAAGCAGCATTACAGCTCATCTCCTAAGGGCAAAAAAATAATAAAATACTTTAAATACTAAGGGGGCTGTGGGTGTCTGGATGGGGAACAACAGGCTTCAACTGAACCTTGGCAAGACTGAGTGGCTTTAGGTTTTAGGGCGTTCTCAATCAGAGACCTTACCATCTTTGGTACTGGATGGGGTTGCACTGCCCCAGAGAGACCTGGTGCACAATCTGGGGGTCCTTCTGGATTCACGACTCCTGCTCAAAGAGGAGATGGCAGTCGTGGCTAGGAGGACCTTTGCACAGCTTTGTCTTGTGTGCCAACTGCACCCATTCCTGGATCATGAGGCTCTGCTCACAGTTACTCATGTCCTGATCACCTCCCGAATGGACTCCTCTAATACACTGTATATGGGGCTGCCCTTGAAGAGCATCTGGAAGCTTCAACTGGTGCAAAATGCCACAGTGAGGGCAGTTATGTGTGCTTCTAGAATGGCACACATTACATGTCTGCTCTGCAAACTGCATTGGTTGACAGTTTGCTTCCAAGTTCAGTTCAAGGTGCTGTTTTTGACCTTTAAAGGCCTACATGGCATGGGACCAGGTTATTTGAGGGACTGCCTCTCCCTGGTTACATCTACCTGTCCCATCAGGTCCAGCAGGAGGGGCACGTTACGGGTCCCGTCTGCTAAAGAGCCTCATCTGATGGGACCTAGGAGGCAGGCCTTTTCTGCTGTGGGCCCTGCCTTTTGGAACATCATTCCCCAAGGTGAATTAACCTCAACCCTACTGGCATTCAGGAAATCCCTGAAAACATGTTTTTTTCAGCAGAAGTGTGAATCCCAGAAAAATGGGGAGCCTGCAAGATGGTTATTTTGTATGTAGGGCACTGGTCTGTTCTCCTGCAGCTTTTTATTTTTATTCGATTTTTATTTGTAATTGTGCTAATTGGTTTTAACTGTGGTTTTAATTGTTTTAACTGTTATTGTACGCCACCCAGAGTCATATCCGTGAGATGGGCGGCTATATAAATCTGATAAACTGATCTCACGGTTTAGAAAGCTTTATAACTATGGATATTATATCCATCATTTTGTGGCTTTTGTACTAAGAGGTGGCACAATTTCATGGCTTTATTTTACTGACCAGTTCTCATAATTTAAAGAATGTAGTACTCATAAAGTTATTTGTATCCTGACCCACTAATGATCCCTGTCAGCTTACAACTTGTAAAACCATTTAAAAACTTTAAATATCTTCACATTTAAGAACATAATTTTGTCCACCCATCTATGGAACTTTGGATATCCTTTGATTTTTTTTTTTTAAATGTACAAATTTCAAGGCAGATAAGCTCACATGCTTGCAATAAAGCAATCTGTACTATACATTGATTTATTCCAACCAAAAAGAACTGGGTATAAACATCTTTAAAAAGAAACCAGTTATCTGAAGACCCACAATTACCATACATATAAAAGTCAAGGATTAAAAGACCTGGAATTTAACTATCATTATGACTTAGGAAGACAAACTGATCATCAGTTTCAACTGTAAGTTTTGTAGAAATTTTGGCCATATAAGAGGAGGAAAAGAATCAATATATATCAGAGGGAGCTCCCAAATTAAATAAATACAGTGGTACCTCGGGATACAAACTTAATGTGTTCCGTGACTCTGGGCGTATCCCGAGTTGATCGTAACCTGATGCAAATTTCCCCATAGGGTTCAATGTAAATCCGGTTAATCCGTTCTGCCCTCTGAATTTGGTCGCACCCCGAAGCAAATTTTCCCATAAGGTTCAATGTAATTACCGTTAATCTGTTCTGGCGTCCGCGGACCACGCGTCAGGGGCGGGAGAATGGCCGGGTGCGGCACGGTGGGAAAAAGGCCGGGCGCGGCGTGGCCGGAGAAAGGCCGGGTGTGGCACGGCGGGAGAACGGCCGAGCGCTGCGCGGCGCCGCAGGAGAACAGCCGAGCGCGGCGGGGCGGGAGAATGGCCGGGCGCCGCGTGGCGCGAAAACGGCCGTGGACCACGTGTCAGGGGCGGAAAAATGGCCGCGGACCACGTGTCAGGGCGGAAAAATGACCGTACCCCGAGGTGGAGTTCGCACATCGAGGTAAATTTTTGCGGCCGGAGCTGGTCGTAACCCGAAAAGTTCGTTAGTAGAGGCGTTCGTATCCCGAGGTACCACTGTATACCAGTAAATCTGGGAATTAATTCAGGACACTTTAACACAACATTTACAAAACCTTATTGAAATATGTGTACAACAAAACATCAGCAATAGTATTCTTGTTAACAAAACAAATTCCCCTGAAGGGGAAAGAAAACAAAGATTTAATGTTAGAAAGCATAATGAAAGCCTTAATGGGAGTATCTAAACCTGCTATACTTAACAGAGCACTCTAAATCCTAATAACTTATTCTAATTAGTATCTTTAGTTTGCAATAAACTTAAAAAGGTAGAGCCCATCCTACTTCTATTTACAGAATGTTTAAATAGTTGTAAAAATAAATAAGGAACTAAACTTGATTGAACATCAATGCTTTATTAACTGGTTTGTATACTATAAAGAATGGGGATGGGAGAATATCTGCATTTCTCTTCTAACGGCTTTGGTATAAATTTTCCCAATTGCAGTTGTTGCAGTCTCCCAGCTACCTGATATAACTCATGTGCCCACCCAACCCCCGCCACCAAACTTGTGTGCCCATAGGAGGAATTGAGGCATTTGCCTAAGACAGTATGAAGGATGGAGCAGCATGAAGCATAGGGAAGGAGTTAGCTGTGGGCAAGTGTGGCGGCCAGCCTCAGTGAGCAAACCTGACATAATCTACTGCCCTGTGCCTTGATCTGAGAGCATAAAATTTCTACTGAACTTCAGCTGCATTCCAAGAAGTGTAGGACCAAACCTGTCTCCCTTTTATGTTGTGTGAATCCAGACATGTTCTAAAAGTAGAGAAATAGAAACATTATAGATTCATTCCAGCTCTTTGGCCAACTTCAGCTGATTGCCAATTGCAGCCTTTCCTGGAATGGGATACATTGAGGATAGTCACTCATACCCTTGTCACCTGCTGCTTGGACAACTATAATTCATGCTATATGGGGCTGCTCTTGAAGACCACCTAGAAACTTCAGCTATGCAGAATGCAGCTATGTGTGTGCCTACGGGTTGGGCCTATTTTTGTTACATTACATTGCTGCTATGAGAGCTGCACTGACTTCTGGCTTGTGTCCAACTGCAATTCAAGTTGCTGGGTGGTACTATGAAGCCCTATATGACTTGAAACTTGAAATTGTTGAGACTGCTTTTTCTGAGTAGAATCTGCTTGCCCCAAATATATATCAGGAGTTTGGCAGAAGTTGGTAATCTCTGTGGGAGCTTCCCCCTAAGAACAGTTTGTCTCCAAAGGGAAGAGTGTTTCCTTTCTTCGTGACTTCCAAAAAATTGTCAAGACTGAATTATTTTGGAAGACCTTTGATAATAACTAGTGCACAGTACATTTTGACACCATGAATGATAAGATTATATTGGGATGGTTAATTGTGATTAATATATGTTTGTGCTATATTAGAATTTATACTTTATAATAATTTATACATTAGTATGCACTATTACATATTATGATTTTATTATGTAGTTGTCAGCTACATCTTCTTAGAGACAATTCCTTACATGAAGCGGTCTAGAAACCCCATAGATAAATACTCCAACATTTTACTTTTCAGCTGGAGGCCCTGGATCCCAACAATTAGCAATATTGAGCATTATTCTTTAAAATTAACCCCTTTAAAATACCTTCATATCTTACTCCTTGAAGGCCCTGAGTTTGGCTTTTAAATTCTTTGGAATTCTCTCCTCCCTCCCCCATCTCCCAAATCCCTAGATAAATGTAGGGAGATCATCAGTTGTGTATATTGAAATACATACACTCCAAAAGTGAATTAGTGCAATTTATTCATTAGCTCCTTGAAATCAACACCTCTAAAATAGTTTAAATTTGAGTATTGTTCAGAAAATCCAATGATTCTATGAAACGGGGATGTCAACTGACTAGAAAGTGACTGACTTGCCTTACATCTCTTAAGAGGGCATAACTCCACTCAAATAGGAGAGAAAATTAAGAAGGGAGAAACTAAAGGAGAAATGGAAATAGTCTGGAACATCCTGTCTGGACATTTGAAAGGGTGTGGTGAACACCAGCCTCCTCATAAGTAAGCACAACTCCTGATTATAAGTGCCTGCAGACTCAGGGCTAGCTAAGCTTAAATGCTGCTCTGTTGAAAGGGCAGGTGTGGGGTTGCAGATGATGGAGGGGAGGGGAGGGGAGGGGAGAGAAAAGAAAAGAAAAGAAAAGAAAAGAAAAGAAAAGAAAAGAAAAGAAAAGAAAAGAAAAGAAGCAGCAGCCTGTGGTGGAAGCATTACTTGGAATTACCCTTATCAAGTCCTGTATAAATAGATTCCCCCACCCTTCTATGCTGTCTGGCTGGGATCCAGCTTATTTTTCAGGCACAGAATAGAGCTGGTTCCTCATATTGAAAAGTCTTACTTAGAAGAAAGGAAGGGGCCAGACATTTCTGAAGTAGGAAACTGCCTATATGTTGAGGTTGGAATGTCCACTGAGCCTGTTGGTGCAAAAGGAGGATAGTGAGCCTCAAACTGCTGCAGCTGGCCTATTTTCTTCTTTTTTCTTTTTTTTTATGAAATTACTTTTGAGTCCTTGGGTTTGGACTGCTGACACTGTTTTTGTTTTCAGCTCTTGACCTTGAATGCTTAAGGGTCTGGGGAGAATGCACTATAGCAGATTTTCTATCTTTGGAGAGCCCAGTGTTTGTTTTCTATACTTACAAGTCAGCTCCCCACCTCTACACTACACTACAAGGGACTTTGTCGCAAAGGGAAGAGCCCATCTTCTCTCCTATCATCAATTTTTCTCAGTAATGACTCCAAGACTAACAAATTTGAAGTGTTTTTACTGATCTTATGAGATCCACTTTTTTATCAAATGTATACCTGAATTACACCTCAATTTTTTGTAATTTTAAATTTATTACTTTGAGTTATACACTACTGCTATTTTTAATTATTACTACTACTATACTACTACAGTTTGAAATTGATGTTAACTGCTAGGGAAAAAAACAAATGGGAATATTTAAAGCTACCCTTTAACTTTTTCATTTTTTTTTTTTTTAAGCTCTCTCCCTTCCAGTATTTGGCAGGTTTTTATCAAAATGAACTGACTGATATTCTAACCCATCTCAAATTGCAGTAGGTACTGTTACTTCTCTGTAATCTATTGAGATTGTTGTTATAGCTGTTTTCAGACAGCTCTTAAAGACGATATTCTCAGGACCAAAAAAAGACATCCCTACTTGCAGTGATTTAGCCATGTTTCTTATGTGTATCTGTTCATACAACATGCTTAACCGAGACAAATTAAAGACTTCGCATTTGCATGTATATTACATGCTAAGCATGGCTTGTTTTCAATGTGTATTGTATATTCTGTGAATTGGGTTTACTTTATTAGTTTATGACACAATATACTGTGTGAACCTAGAAAATGGTATACAGTAATTCAGAAATGAAGTTAAATAAGATTCAAACTACTCTTTAAAGAGCTATACCCTGTGATGGAAAAAGTATTCATTTTATTTTCTCCCACACTTACATTATTAAAATTCACAATTTTTGTCATCTTTATGAAGAAATCCATAACCTTAAAGATCTTCACTAACCCATCCTTAATTTTAAATACATAAAACTATTGGCCCATGCGGTAACTTTCTCTGCTTAGCTTTCCCAATTTATAATCTGCAAATTAGGCCACACTGATTTTTGCCTAAGGTACTAAAAAATCTTTTACTGGCCTAGCATGCATTAACTTTTTTGAAAAGCATCATCTACATCAGTGCTTCCCAAACTTTTCCCTTCATTACCCAAAACTCAGGGAGGAATGAGGGTCCTGATGGGTGCGTGCAAGTGAAGGGCGGAAGGAGAGTTTGGTACGTGCAAGTGAAGAAAGGCTGGGGTGAATGGGGGAGACTTACCCAAGCGACTTACAACCTCCCTTGCTGGCTTCCCCATTGACTCTGCTTGTCGGAAGCTGGCAGGGAAAGTTTCAAATGGTGATCAGGTGACCATGGGATGATGCAACTGGTCATAAGTGCAAGCTGGTTGCCAAGCACCCAAATTTTGTTCATGTGACTGCAGGGGTGCTGCAACAACCAGAACTTTGAGGAGGGGTCGTAAGTCCCTTCCTTCAGCACCACTGTAAATTTAAATGGTTGCTGAATGAATGGTTGTAACTTGAGGACTACCTGTATTATCCTTGAATGATCTTTTTGTCATTTCAACAAATTACCACTGGTAATTTCATCGATTTTCTTCTTAATAGGAATACTTTGGGAGATTTTTGAATATATTTTAGTACTTCTGGCAATCTTTAAGTCAATTTAAATGTCCTTGTTGTGAATGAGTTTGTATCATTACCCAAAGAAAAACTACTTTTACCCAATTTTGGGTAATTTACCCAGGTTTGGGAAGCACCGATCTACATATTTTTTCCCATCTTTTTTGTTAGACAGGTAATAGAAAACAGCAACAATATCATTCCTTTGTTTTTCTACTCATTCTCACTCAAATGTTTTTTACTACAAGTTCAAACTTGTCCTGTTTATTTCTCATACTCTCAGTATTAGTATTTAGACAATTAAACCTAATAAATCCCTTTCCTATGCTCTTCAGGAATGCACTGTCTCCACTCCTGAAATGTCATTTTCCTTTGCGAAGAAACAGGGCCTGTTTCTTCTGTAAGGGTCTGACATGTGTTCTTGAGTTTCAGCAGCATGTTTTTGTTTTTATCTCTTGTGTTTAGTGTCACATATGCCCATCAGACCTATTCCTTTAGTCCTATTAAAGAAATGTTTCATAGGGGATGTGAAAACACAAAATTCTGGTCCACGGGAGCATGAAAAACAGTAAAGGCAAAAGTAAAGTATACTTTTCTAGAAGTAAACTTTTAACCACAGAATCAAACCTTGAGCATGGAGAGACAAAGAATAAAAATGAGGGAGAGGGAAACACCTTGGAAAACATCTACTACAAGAATCACAAATCAAGAGGTTGGCAAAGTGTTACTTTGCCTGTTATGATCTAGAGGTCACCTTCAAAACTGAAATTACCTCTACTATGAGTGTTGTACAAGGTTGATTCTCTATGCTTTGAATAAATAGTAGGTAAAAGTGTGGCTGATATAGATTGTTATGCCTCTTACACAAAGGAAATCCAGCAGCTGGTATTAAGCCAATTAAGTCAGAAAGATTCTAAATAAGGAAGACTACAGTTAATGCAGCCACTATGATATAATGAACATGATATTAATCAGTCCTACTAGTACTTTACTTAGCTGTTCTTAGCAATGGGAAAGTGGAAGCTACGGCCAAGAGAACAGGAACTCATTCACCAGTACACCATGACCTTTTCCTGCTTTGGTGAAGAATTAAAAGCATGGAATATTCAGATCAATGGGTGGATTTTCAGTTCCAGCAAAATGGAATAGTTACTAATAAGATGCCCTGTCCATGAAGTAGAATCAAAGAGCCAAAATTGCTTTCCAATTGTTTGGTTGAGATTAAAAAAAAACAACCATCATGGTATTCTCAGTAGAAATCTGCAACAGTTTCTTTCAACAAGATCTGGAAGATCATTAAAGCTTTCCAGGTTGCAAGAAGCTCTTTTCTATTTATATATGTCTAGGTGTTTAATTTCCAAGTAGATCATTTCCTTCAAGCTGTTATAACATGGCAATGGGTTCCCCATCTCTACTAAAAACTGGGAATGGGATTTCCCATCCAGAAAATTCTATCATCAAAATAACTGAAGGACCCATGATCTTACACTTGTACAAGCAGCTTTCATACAAAGAAACAGTGTAAAGTGTCCCAGGAAAAAAATTGCATGCAGAAGTTAAGCATAACGTACCATCGCTAACATAACCAATATCTAGCCCGCTAGTTACTTGATCTTTACAAATATAGGGCAACAGAATAGTGAACATGCAAGAAACCACAATTGTTCATCAATGCTTACCATGGCAAGGCAAAAACATGAGTGCAAAAAGAATCCAGAGTAATCTTTAGAAACTGAAGAGACTACAGTGGAATCAAATATGTTTTTTGAAGTCACAAAGACAGATGTAAAAAAACAGCCAGTATAATCTTCCCACTGGAAAGTAACTGATCTGTGATGCTGCAATGCGCAGCCAGTTATAGAAATATCCACAGCTTTTGAAGACCACAAATTGTAGGAACTTAACAGCCAAAAGAAATCCTTGAACTGAAACAGGAGGTTTCCTATAATAAAATAGAAAAAATGACAGTGGTCCAATTGGTTTGCTACTTTAAACTATAGAATGTTGACATCTGAAGGGAAAGGATTGGGCGTAGCCTTCCATCCTCTTCAATAGTGTGAAACAACAGCAGTAAAACCCAGTATTATTTTGGATAGCAGGAAGAAGAATGTCCATTTCATCAAGAACTTCTAGACTTCAGATGCAAGGGAAGAAGAGTACAGTGTCTGGTAAAAATATGCTGAAAGTGGGGGAGCCCAATATTTCCATGCATCACCCCTGTGAAGGACAGGTAGGACCAAATAATATAATATAAAGTCATCCAAACTAAAAAGAATGATGGTCAGTGAAGTTAATTTCAGGCTGACTGGGAAAGCTGTGTGGTCACCTGTTGTTTGCCCTCCTTTTGATTACCTATTGCTCTAAGAGAAATATAGTTGCCCACTTGTAGGCAATTAAACTCCAAATAAGCTGGTATCTGATGTCAAAATTGCTGTTGTTTTGAAGGAAGTTGGAAAAAAGATCGAATCTGTGAGTAAAATAATGTCCTGCCTTCAAGATTGGAATCTAGGCTAAAGCTGGCATGGAGCTACAAACTCATTTGATGGAAAATTTTCCTCTATTTCTGGACATAGTTCATTTCATTACTGATTTTGATATGAAACATCCTGTCAACATCAAAGGCAAGAATTTCAATCCTGTGGAATACCTCCTAAGTGAGTCCTGAGAGCCAGAGCCCGATATTCTGTCATAACGGCATGCAGCCTACAATTATTTTTGAAGAACAGTCTGTATGATTTTTAGAAGAACTTGATTTGCTAATGGAATAAGCAGAAAGTTTTTCCTCCTCCTGAAAAGCTTAGTAGCCTTTTTTTAAAGCATTATTTAATACATGATTTAATTTTGGAACATATTTATCCCACCAAAATAATTGATTACAGCCTATATGAACTGGATAACTGCAGACTTAGAAAGAATCCAAAGCAAGTTATTGCTTTTGTCCCATGCAATGAGGTCTCTCATGTCTTAGTCAACTGGATCTGACCATTTGGGATTGACCTCTCAGTGATGTCTTGCCTCTACAATAATCAAGCTTGTGATATTGCATGAAGAAGGTAAGGTTTTCTTCTTTGTGGAGTCTATAATGATAACCCAACCTTTGTGAACAGGTGACAATGAAGCTGGTTTCTGCCATAATTCTTTGCAGCATGTAGTGACGCAAGGAACTGGCAAAAATGACTATATTATCAGAAAAAACAGATCATGGTGTTTTGAGGTACCTATTGTACCTCAAAATACAATGTTGTCATCATTCCCAAGATTTGCTCAGTATAGTAACCAGTGCCCTCCAGTGGAAAATTCCACTATTTATTTCAACAACATCCTGGTAACAAAAGGGATAAAGTTTCAGCACTAAACTAGATTCATAATTTTTATCTGAAGTCAAATCAGTGGGAGTGGGCAGTCTCAGGAATGGCAAGGAAAGTGGCAAGGGTGGCAAAGGAACTACTGTCAGAGCCAAACAAGGGGCAACAAAGTTGATGAGAGGCATCACATCATCTGAAGGCATGGTGCAGTATGCTGCTAGATCACTGGGTGTTGGATGAAGGCACCATTGGTTCATTGTGAGAAGACTCCTTTGAGTATTCCACTCAATCACAATATAAATTTGAAGAGAGGCAGCCAATATAATGTAACCTGAGGCTTTTAAGAACACAAAATCTCTCTAACAAGAAGTATCTGTCAGGTGCAAACACAGTCAAGCCTGCCACTGAAATATGATGATCATGCTTTTGAACAATTCCAGCCAAAATAGCATGAGCCCCTCCCTGTCTGAAGAATATATCAAGTATACTAGAAATTTGGAGAAACAGCATATCAAGAGAAGAACAGGCAGGCTGAGTTGAGAATTCAAACAATAATAGTTTTACTTGGCAGAGACAGGGAAACTGATTATTTTTCCTTGATTTCTCCTTCAGAAGCTGAGCTATTTGGAAAATCTACTTCAGCAGTAGAATGTCAGTGGTCAATGATGGACATTTTGGGAAAAGGTAAAAAATAGGATAGCAAAAACACAGTAACTGGCCCCAAGGTGAGAGCCTCATTGTGGCATTTACTAATAAGGCAGCTCAATTATTTCTAGTTATCAAAGCCATTGATACTAACATTGAGCACAGAACCAACGTGCCCGTAGATTATTATGGTAGCTGAACCAGGTATAATGGGAGACACCTAGACTGCTATCTGCGTAATCTTGTTATAGCTAAAAGCTTTTCAACAGCTGTCTAGATCTATAGCAATACTGCAATATGAGATGCTTAAAATGTTCGTTTTCACAGCACAGCAATAAGTAGGAAGGAATGGCTGCGATGGCCTAGTTTTGTTAGATGTGTTTTTGTTATTTTTGTTTCTGTTTGAATATAGTGACCAAGTCCCATCTTATTTTGGTTTGTATTGGATTTTTATGGTAATATATTGTGAGCCACCCAGAATCAGCTGGAATCAAGCACTGTCTAATTGAATAAACAAACTCTGACAGGGGAGACAAGAGTCCAACAAATGTCCTTTATCCAAACACAAATGATACAATAAGTGTTAACCTGAAGGGAAGTTTACTCCTAAATTTACTACATTTCCAAAAGAGGGCTTTCTGGGTCGTAAAGTGCAAAGAGGTATGTCAAAAATGCTGCAATGAAAGTCACTGGATAAGAGCACCATTTATTTATTTATTTGGGCATTTTATTTCTTTGGACAATTCCAGTAACAAAATGAAATAGGAAAATAAAAGAGGAAGTATACATTTTGCACAGGTGGTATCCTGATTAAGAGAGAGAACATTTCCAAAGATGCTAGTTCTGTGCTTGTTTCCCCCACCCCCCGCCCCAAAAAAGGAAAATAACAGTACACACAGTAGAGAGGGTACTCTCTGACACTGTTAAAAATAGCTTATTTCTAGAATGTTTGGAGGATGCCAAGAAAACCTATATGTATGATGCACATAGACCACAATGAATTATTCCTGAAATGGTTCATAGGTGAGGAGTTAAAAATAAAGTTAAGAAGTTTGCATGGTATCAGAATTCATAAAACACGACTAGAGTTGGTTACAGGTTTCTATGATTCATTCCTCCTAGCTACTGTGTACTCAATATTCTGCTGGAAGCTGGTGCTTTGTACCTCACCTCCAAAAACAATTCCCAGTAGAAAAGAAAAATACAACTGCAAATACCCTTGGTAACGAAAAGAGAACAACTCCGCTGACAAATTTCTAATTTATAACAAGTATCAATTATTTTAGCAATAGTAACTTTTCTCTTACTTTTAAGAGTGTCCTTACTTCAGTTAAGAGAAGTCCTTTTGTAGTTCAATATATGGTAACAAAACAAAAGAACAGAAATAAATTTCTAGAACTTATTATAAAAATAGATAGCAATCTCCCTTTAATTTGTTCATAAAAAGTTCAGGGGAGAGTAAGGAGTCATTGGAGATGGCCAGATTATTTAGGGACATTAAAAACAAATAAATAACAGCTAAGCCTCCAAAATGAACTTTTGGGGACGGGGATGCAGCTAATGGAAATCAGGTAAGCAAGCATAAAATACTTTCACCCACCTTTCCTATTCAGTGATTTAAAAAAATTGAGAGTATAAATTATCTCATAATAGGAGGGCATACGCAGGGTAGCAGACCAGGGAAGCTCCTGGTTGAGAAAGGGTTGTGGAAGGTAGTTCAGTAAGAACATTAACACAATGTACAGCTACTATGAAAACTATCTCAGTATTAGAGATGATTAAGAAAAGAATTGAAAATAAAAATGTCTTCACTTAATTAATTGAAGCACTGCACCAGAACGAACATGGAATGGAGTAATGTTCAGCAAAGTTGTATTTCAGGCTCTTTAACTTAAAAAAAAGAGAATTTGAGAGGGTGGAATAATATGATACAGATGTATAAAATTACGAATATTGCAGAAAAACAGATAGGAGTTTATATCCACTTGTTACAATACTGGAATCATCCAATTGAGCCGAATAGCAGTAAAGGGGAGAGGTTCAGGACAAATGAAAAAAAGAACTTCACACTGGACAAACTAAGGAATTCACTACTACAAGATGTAAAGTTGGACAAATCTAAAATGGGATTAGAAAAATTCATGACATCTCTAAATAGTATCTGCTAGAGAACATAAGCAAGAGGATATTATATTGTGTTCAAGTCTCATTACAGCCTACCCATAAGCAACTGGTTGGCCGCTATTAGAACAGAATGGTAGAGTAAACAGGTTGTGTTTTGATCCAGCACAGCTCTTATACACATTTCAATTAAGGTGTTTCAGCAACTGGGTGTGAAGTCTGCAAAAAATTTACATCCTTCTTATATTACAGTAACCAGGTATCTTTCCTTCTAGTGAAAACTCCTTTCCTTATTATTTGTTGAACTGTAAATTTGAATACAGCATCTTTCCATAGTTGTGTCCAAATATACTGAAGACAAGGCATCTCCTCTACTTCTTCTCAGGTGTCACTGGAATTCACGGAAAAGAAAGCCAAGCCTTGACCAAAGGCAAAAATGTTTGGTGTGTTCATTTGCAGATGTAAGATATAAATAATTATATTCAGAAAAAATCCTGAGTTTCATTTCTAGAATAATGCTTTCTTTAACCAGAAGATGACAAGGAGATACTTATCAATGCATAGAAAAAGGAAATGTCATCCAAAAAGGAAGATGCAAATACGTTACCTCATTCTGAGAATAAGCACCCTAATACCAATATTAGTTCACTCCTGCTATTGAGGATTTTTCTTCTATTACCTTGTACTCAATACGCAAAATAGTTCATTGCTGAACAAACTGTGAGCTGCAATCACATGGATATTACTTCATCTAAGCCTCACTGGATATATAACAATGTGTTTCATTTTCTTTTTAAAATATAGTTGCAGCTTTATGTTAAATGAGATCCAGGAACTACCAGTTTCAGTACAATTCACAGATCAATTCATGCCATTGTAATTCCCAACTCCTTCACCAATCAACTCTGCATACTCACCAGGAATGCTACCAATTTAAGAGAATATAAGAGGAAAAAAATTAAAGTGGCTAAATCAAAACTCTTATGTATAATACTTTAATTATATAACACATGTAGTTTATCACAGGAAATTTAAAAAAGAAAAGAAAAACGAGAAGCTGGAAACCATGAGTTTTATCAATTAAATGACTTATGAACCAAGTAGGTCTTAGAGCAACATTTTTATTGTATTACTACAGGAAACTCTACCATACACCACTATTTAATTATATATTATATTAATTATATTAATATTAATTATATTATATACCACTTAACTCCCAGCAACTGTGGGCAGTTTACAAATATCTATCACTTCCCTGCTTTTATTTGTAGAACAACTTTGTTTTACTGAAAAGATTGCTATTTGCCAGATTATTAGCATAGGCATGTAGTCATTCTGTTTTCTTTGCAACCCCAAAATGATACCAAAATCTAGCTACAAGCTCTAACAGACTCTGGAGCTACTGCAAGTTGACACAACCATCCAGTGAGTTTAAATATGTTCTAGCCACTTAGCCTGCTCACCCTCCTATTACGGTTGAAACAAGTGATGGGGTAAATTCTATGCTCTGAACTCAGTGAACCATTGTAACTCACAATTGACAAACATCATAAATTTCTTTGACTCTATTTGGCCTCCTCCTTGAATTTTCCATAAGTCCTGGGAATCGACTGACTCTTGGCTCACAATCCGCATATTTAGTGGAACCAAGGTAACATCCCTTCACCTCCTTTGGATACCAGTCTCATAGCCTGCAAGTGCTCAGACCGCATCAATCACTGTGTCAAATGAGGGGGGCTCTCCAACTTTGCTCTTAAATATTTAAACTTTGCTCCCTGTAGTGCTGGTGGTTTTACTGGAAGATTGGCAAGGAGGAAGGGATAGTGGTACATACTTCTTTACCTTAGGTGTACGGTACATATAACTATATTCCCATGTAATGGTTGAGTATGTAATACAGAATTAAGCAAGTATTTATTTTAGTCACTAAAGGGTTATGGTTGGATTATACTTGTTTTACCGTCCTTCGTGGGACACCTGTGTAAGGTATGATGATCTTTCTCGTCAATCCAAAAACCTTGAAAACAGGTACTCCTTAACTTTGAGATAGTCTCATCACCACCTGGTATAAATAAATACCCCTTAACCTTGATGATCTCATTCTTGGCAAGACCAGGCAACACATTCCAAGCACAAAATAAGATAGAGCTGCCCTTGGCAAACACTAGTGAGATTAAACCATCCAAAACAGGTGAGAAATGGTGGTTCAGAATCTATATAAGCTGGTCTGAAAGCTGGCTTTGAAGAGGTCCATCCCCATCCTCTCTTTGGGGTTCCCTGGCTGGCATAAGCTTCATAAGGTCTTTTTTTTCTTTGCCTTATTGTATCCTGAATATTCTCTGATTGGTGTCTTATGCTATAATTATTATGTTATTATTTTCTTATACTGCCTTCGAGTAAAGCCTTCAATACTCATTCTGGTGTGGTCATTGCTTCCAAATCCAAAAGAACCTGTGACCCAACCTTGCTGGGCTGGAGACAGAGTAATACCCCCCCCCCACCAATCCTGCAACTGCACAATTAGCTTTATAAACTCCTGCCTATCACCCTTATCTATGTCAGACCTGCCTGAAATAATTCATCAGTAAGAATCTACAAAAGGGATTTATCTCTCCCTGAACTATGCCTAACTTTCTTATCAAGAAGACAGCCAGAACTCAGTAGGTAGCATATAACTTCTGGCTTCTCAACTCCTTAACCCCAATTTTCCTTATTTTCCAGAGCTATAAGACACAAGTTTTCAAAAGGTTGGACATTGGAGAAGCTTATGATCTAATGGGCATGAGGGCATAAGCTTTGCTTCAGAAGTTTGAAGATACAGTAATGCTCCGCAGTACCACAGGTTTGCCAGAGATTCATGAACTATATTTTCATGATTTCCTGATAAAAGTTTTTGATCATTTATTTGGATGATATGTTTATTTACCCAGAAGCCCCGGCTCTCTATGGCAATCATGTTTCTGTGTTTCTTCAATGTCTTCATGACAACAATTTCTACATTAACCTGGAAAAATGTGATCTTTTGATCTTTAAAGGAATTTTGAAATTTCTAGCTAAAATACAGCCTGCTTTGTCCTAGGAGCTTCCCACAGTGTCAGGGATACATAGCAATTCCTGGGCTTTCCTAGTTTTTACTGTAAATTTATTCTTGACTTTGTAGCTCTTTATTGTAGACTTTACTGACTTGCCTTATCAAAAAGGATGTACCCTTTCAGTGGGATTCCAAGGCCCAAAAAGCCTTTGATCAACTCAACCAAGTCTTCACTCTTCAGACAGTCCTTCGTTATTCCAATCCTGCCTCCTCCTTTGTTGTACAGGATGGTATTTCCATAGTTTTGATCCACTCTGAAATGTCTAGGCACCATTCATCCCTGTGCATTCCATTCCTGTCAGCATCTGCCAGCCAAGTGATACTATTATATACAGTGGAGCTTAAACGTTTGTGAACCCTGCATAAATATCACCTAAAACATGATCTGTTTTCCACACAGGTCCTAAAACTAGATAAAGAGAACCCAATTAAACAAATAAGTCAAAAACATACTTGTTCATTGATTTGAGGAACATAATCCAAAGCTACATATTTGTGTGTGGCAAAAGTATGTGAACCTTTGCTTCCAGTAACTGGTGTGCCTCCCTTGAGCAACAATAATTGCAGCTAAACATTTCTGGTAACTGTTGATCATTCCTGTGCATTGGCTTGGAGGGATTTTAGTCCATTCCTCCTTACAGAACAGCTTCAATTAAGGGATGTTGTGGGCTTTCTCACGTTAACTGCTGGCTTCAGGTCCTTCCAGAACATTTCTATAGGATTAAGGTCAGGGCTTTGACTTGGCCATTCCAAAACATTAACTTTCTTCTGCTTTAACTATTCTTCGGCCGTACGACTTGTGTGTTTTGGGTTGTTGTCTTGCTGCATGACCCACTTTCTCTTGAGCGTCATGGATAGATACCCTGTCATTTTCCTGTAGAATTTGCTGGTACAATTCAGAATTCATAGTTCCATCAATGACGGCAAACCGTCCTGGTCCAGAGGCAGCAAAGCAGGCTCAAACCATGATATTGCCACCACGTTTCACAGATGGGATAACGTTCTGATACTGGAAAGCAGGGTTTACCTTTCCCAAACATAACACTTTTCATTCAAGCCAAAAAGTTCTATTTTGGTCTCATCTGTCTCTAAAATATTCTTCTAATAGCCTTCTGCCTTATCCACGTGGTCTTTCACAAACTGTAGACAGGCAGCAGTGTTCTTTTTGGAGAATAGTAGCTTTCCCCTTGTAACCCTGCAATGTACCCCACTGTTGTTCAGTGTTCTCCTGATTATGGTCTCATGGACACTGACATTTGTCAATGCAAGAGAGGCCTTTAGTTCCTTAGACATTATCCTGGGCTTTTTTGAGACCTCATGGAATATTACACACCTTGCTCTTGGTGTGATTTTGATTGGTCAACCACTCCTAGGGAGTGTAATAATGGTGTTGAATTGCATTTATTTGTACATGATCTGCCTGGCAGTGGACTGGTAGAGTCCAAACTCTTTGGAAATAGTTTTGTAACCTTTTTGAGTCTGGTGAACATCAATAACTGTTTTTCGGAGGTGCTCTGAAATCTCCTTTCTTCGAGCCATGACACACTTCCATATACCTGTCTTATGAAGATCAGACTTTGATAGTGAATATCCAGAATTCTGTTCTTAAACAAGGCAGGACCTCCCACACTCATATCTGATTATCATCCCATTAATTGAAACACCTGACTCTAATTTCCCCTTCAAGTGGACTGATAATCCTAGAGGTTCACATACTTTTGCCACAAACAAATATGTAGCTTTGGATCATTTTCCTCAATAAATCAAAGAACAAGTATGTTTTTGACTCATTTGTTTAATTGGGTTCTCTTTATCTAATTTTAGGACCTGTATGGAAAACAGATCACATTTTAGGTCCTATTTATGCAGAAATATTGAAAATTCAAACAAGTTCACCAACTTTTAAGCACCACTGTTATTTACAAGGAGTTTTTAGCCATCATGGATGCCTTTCAGAACTGGTGTCATTTGTTGGAAAGGGCATAAGAATCCATCTTCAGATTTCTTATAAATTTATTCAATATCAACCTGGTAGGCACAATCTCTTTCTGGTTCTGACTTTCAAATATCTTGAATTCCAGGTACAAAGAACAAGAATGTTGGCACCTTGTCAAACAAGTTTCTTGTGCTTTATGAATCCCTCCTGCTTCCATCTTATGCTGTGAATTTTGGGGAAGACGGAGGGGTCCCCGCCAACAGTTCTCCCTCAATTGTGTTGGAAGAAAGACTTCTTCCTTGGTTGACCATATGCATGCTAATACCCCAGGATGTTTATGTACAGACTAGGAGGAACCACTTGTAATCATCATACCCTGATGGAAAATTGCAGCACAATGATCATACGTTCTTCCTTCCTTGATGAAGAAGATTCTGCAAATCTGTCATGACAGCTGCCCAGATGGACATTTTAGAGCATTTAAAAGTTATATTTTCTTGTCTAAGGCTGAACAGATGCTAAGAATTATGACCCACCATGCCAGATCAGTCAACATACCAAGCCTCAGACTGGCAAACTGCAGGCCCCACCCACCTGACAAAAGCCTTGGACTTTACAACTGACCTATCACATCCAGGCTCTAAATACTATCTTGGTTATGGCTGATCTGAAGATGGTCTACTTCATTCTTTGCCATGGCTTTTCCTCTACCAACAAAACAGCCTGTTTATCCATATTTTCAAATATTGTAAGTTGCCCAAACTCCTGATTTCTGATGGAGGCTACAATTCATAGTATGCTTCTAGCAGAACCTATTTAACTACTGGATGTTAAAATCCATCTATCTCTGGACAATTACCCACAGTCAGATGGGGGAATGCCATGTTGAAGCAATACCTTTGTTGTTGCAACCAAAGAGAAGCTTTCGGCAATGAAGACTAAGGGAAACAAACAGTATGTACCACTTATTTCTGCTGCTCTGAACCTGGAGGAACAGGGGCTTTCTACTGTGGAGACAAAGGGAGGGAAAACAACTCTCCTTCCTACTATTCTGCATCAGAAAGGAGGAGGAGTGGTTTCTGATCTTTCCAGACACCCAGAGGGGGAGGAGGTGTAATAAAGAGGATGGTGTAACAGTTACATGATTATATGAACAACCAACAGCTACCTAGCCACATGGCTGAGAGGCACAAAGCAAGGTCACCATTAGACAGTGGGAAAGGAGGAAAAAAGCAGCGCTGGATTTAAACTGTAGTGGGTAAAAAGAGGGGACTGTACTCTCACACAGACACAGAGCAGTCACCTGCCTAAAACAGCTTTATTCCAGTATGCATTAAAGATTATATAGCTGTGGCAAGTCAAGTGTTTAGGCAGTTTCTGTCAAGTTTGAGCTAGGGAGCTTGATAACCACAAATAAGAGGAAACATAACTCATAAGCAATTTGAGGCTAATGGTAAAATATTGTGACCAGGTATAAAGCCTCTGGAGTAACATTTTCTAGTTAGTTAATATTTTTATTATTACTACTAGATTTTTATCCCTTTAAAATATATATAGAGAGAGGGGGGGGGAGAGAGAGGGAGGGAGGGAGGGAGGTCAACTCATGGTGGCGAACATACTCCTGCCTCCTACTTTCCCCACAACCACCTTGTGAGGTAGGTTAGGCTGAGACAGAGTGACTGGCCCAAAGTCACCCAACTGGCTTTCATGCCTCAGGGAGGCCTAGAACTTACAGTCTCCTGGTTTCTATGCCAGCATCTTAACCGCTACACCCAACTGGCTCTCTAATAATGAAGACTTGTCTCTGGACATTTTATCTTATGATATTAAGAATTAAAAGGTCAAAAATGCATTGCTTATTATGTTCCTGACATTTTTAGATTATAAAATTGGTACCAACAATATTTGATAGATTTTTAATGTATTTCTAAATTCATTATACTTTTCACAAGATACCATAAATGGATATTAAAAGATGAGAAATCTTATCTACAAAGAAGAGAAATGCAAAGATTTACTCAGATCAAAAGCATATTTTAACTGTTCTTGTGAAATTCTTGAGAAAGTACCAGTGAAAAACCATTTTCAATATTATTTTAATTGTACATCTTATTATAATGCAATTATCTAAAAAAGAGGTCAGATATTTCATTTTAATGTAATTATCTGCATTCAAATTTACTCTACTTTCTTGCATTTTCTTCTCCTTACCAGCCCCTAGAGGTTCCTGCCCAAAAGTTCTCTCCCTCTGGAGACTTCCTGTTAAATGGGTTTACTTATATGGTATACCTAGTAGCAGGAGAAACTAGGACTGAAGCACTTCACAAGAAACTGTAAAAGCTGACAGAGAAAAGATTGGGAAAAACAGTTATCCTTCTTTTTGTTTGTGAACTCACTACATTTTAAATGTTATTCATTCAGATTGTAAGAGCCAAATAAGATTCCAATTTACCATTCAATATAATTGGCTTAAAAACTAAAACTTTTCTCTTTCTTGCTTTTATCATACTGTAAAGCAGCCAACCTTGACAAATATAATTTTACATATTAAAGCCTACATATGGTGAACCAACCTTCCTATCACTGTATTTTCTTATTTACTCATTAAATATCAAAATTTTACATTCTATCTGAATAGGAAGCATGTAGAAACACATATACAGCTTTCACTTCATACAATTATTTTTCCTTAAAATTGAGAAAGGAAAGATCACAAGGACAGAACTATACTAACATCCAATACACAACTGACATGTCTACTGAATGAAGAAGTAGAATCTCTTAATTGCTCACATACAGACATTCAATAGGAATAATCTCTGTAGAGACATATGGTTATTTAATTAAATACAAAATGAATTGTCATGAATTTCCCCCAAGAGAAATAAATCCAAAGCTCAGTATTTAGTACATAGATGGATCAAGTTCAATGCTAACAGTGAAATTCTTCCAAATCAATCCCCTTAAATTCCTTGGTTAAATTTTTCACCGTGCTTAGAATTTCATTAATATATTGCTAGCAGGAAAACGGGTAAAGCAAATAAATGACTTTTGTGATTAAACCCGTTTTGTATTGTATTGTATGTGAACTCTTTTTGTATTGATGGAAGAACAACATCATATCATTTTTCAAAGTAAGAAATATTTCTGTTTGATTAGTTATAAATACAGAGTAAATAAGAAATATTGATGTCTTATTTTGAGTTTTAAAAAAATAATACTGTATTTCCTTGGTGAAAGTTCCCTATGTTCGTGAATGTTTTTCTTTTTCTTTTTACAAAATCAAAATTTTATTATTTAAAACATATAAATACTTGAATAATAATACTGAGAAGTAACTTCTAAAATAATCAATCTACTCCATTGTGTTCACTTAGTATATATAAATATCATTTGAGGGTTCAAATATTTTACGTTCTTTCTGATTATCAATAAATGGTATGCTAAAAGTTATGTTCTTGGATGCCACTGCGTTTATATAGAAAGGCCTTGAGTAAACTGTCATGTTGGTGGAGATGCAATGAGATTCATGCTTTATTTAAACATGTTTGCAATTATCCTATAATTGTTCCATTTTGGGAGGTAGTTAATAACATGCATTAACTTAACTCTGAGAAGACATTTCATATTTTGAGATGTTCATATTCTTCTAAACTATATTTCTACTGAGTGGAAACTGTCGTCTGGACAAAGAAAGTTATGCATCAGTATTTTTTGATTAAAAATTAAGTCAATATATTGTTTACCTGAGTGGAGTTAGATAGTTGTTTTTTCCACGGCTCCTCTGCGCTGCTGGTCAGGTTTGTGCGGTTATGAGGTAGAGAGAGTGCGTTTCGCTGCAGGTAAGGCACGTTTCCATTACTTCCACTTCCTGTTATGTGATTATTGCCTATCAAAATAGTGTCTGTACTACTCAGCGTTCTTGCTGTGCTGCAGGGAACTGAGCCTGCTGGAAAGGGTCCATTTGCCATAGGCTGCCCAGGGCAGGTTGGACGGATTCCGTGCTGTGTGATGTTAGGCACTCTGGTTAGAGCAACCTGTGGCTGCTGACCAGAGACAGAGTTTGTAGGCAGTGATGAGTCAGCTGTTGGCCCATTAGCAATTCCAGTAGATCGTACCTGTGCAACTCCCATCTGCCTCATCTAACAAAAAGGGAATAAAATATTAAAAAGTCAGGCAAATTATTTCAAGTTATGATTTCCTCAAGCATTTTTGCTGGAGCAGGTATTAAAGGCCAAACTACCAAGACATTTATAAATGTTCTTAGTGCAGATACACTCTTCGAAAGTTTATGAATCTGTCACATAAAAAGCATCAAAAAAATTATACAACCCCATAGTGTGACATACGGATGATTCTGTCTGAAGAAGATTACACTGAGAATAATAATGAAAAGATCTGTTATCCCTTTGGAGTACTTTATAGGCAAAAGTTGCATTTACATACATGGTTATCATTCTTAAATCACTGTGTACCTGTAACATGCACCAATGGACTTCTCAAATAATGATGCTATACTGGCAAAAATAAAATAAATACAGCAGCAGCAGCAGCAGCAGCAGCAGCACAATAAAAACATAGTAACAGAAATCCAGCAGAAATCAGGAATAACTAATACAACCAGGAGCAGTGTAAGCCTCAAAATAAAATGTTTGCTCCCAGATTTTCTGAAGGAGTACAGTGTTAAAGCCAGGCATATTTTTCTGACAAAACTATTATGGAAAAGTATGCACCTTCATTACATACATACATAGATACATACAATGCTTCTAGTAGATATCCTGCCACCTAATAACGATAAGAATGGCAAAGTAACACTTTTGAAGCTTTACTTCACCAAATTCTATACCATCTCTAGATAAGCTTACACATTACATTAATGACAGAAATTAAAATGCCACGCTATAAATGTGTTCTACTTCTATATCAATAATTTAAGGATAAATCATTGCAGTATATTATCTCACTGCCTCTGGAAAAGACTGAGCCTATGTGAAATAACTTATGCTAATTTACTATATGAGTTCCTTCTAACCTACTTGTTCATCCATCCCTTTTTTCCACACTTACAACACTGACCAAGAATGACTGAAACATTCATAAGTATTTAAAATCCTAGAATTTAAATGTCCAACCCACTTCATTTCATAAGACAATCTGCAAAGTAAATGTATTTGCTGGCACCTGCTGGTGTTGCTGCATCAAGACAAACTGACTCTCCAGCTGTTCCAGCATAAGTTTCTGTGCTGGATTTAAACTATTTCTATTTGCACGCAGCTGTTCCAAGTGCTGAAAAAGAAATAAATACATATTCCTTAAGGTCCTGGTATCACAATATGACCAATCTATCTTCTTAAATAATCTATTTACTTTCCTTTTAAAACCATCTTTTAAAAAAGTTATGCTAATAATATACTCAAACCTACTCAAAATCAAGACAATTGCAAATGGAGTGGTATAGCAAGATAAACATTGTTAACTTTGATGATAGATGCTGACAACAAGTCCATGCAAAACTCACGTTCTGTAGAGAATAGCACACTGTACAGTATACACAGCAATAAACATTGATAGCTTTAAAGCTATCTCTACTGTACATTTATTTATTTATTTATATTATGAATTTAGATGCCGCCCACCTCACGAGGAAGTGACTCTGGGCAGTTTACAATAAAAACAATAAATAAATATCAGTTAAAATACAATAAAAAACCGTATAAAATACAATAAAACCAAATACATACATAAATAATATCTTCCAAGATGTTGGTGATCGAAAAAATATTAACGTATGGGAGCATCTTCAAGGTGCTAGCCACCCCCAGGGTTGGTTGCCCCTTTTCTCGTCCCATACAAGGTGGCAGACCAGGTCTTGACTGCTTTCCAGAAGGTCAAGAGAGTAGGGGCCTGCCTCACCTCTGGGGAAAGGGTATTTCATAGGGCGGGGGCCACGGCAGAGAAGGCTCTCCTTCTGGGCCCTGCCAGTCGACATTCATCTATGGGGTCCCCAGCATTCCCTCTTTTCTTGACCGGGTGGGATGGATCGATATAATAGGGGTGAGACAATTCCTCATGTAACCCAGTCCCATGCCATGTAGGGTTTTAAAGGTGATAACCAACACCTTGAATTGGACCCGGAAGCAAACTGGGACCCAATGCAGCTCGCGCAGCAAAGGTGTAACATGTGCCATCTTTGGGGCACCCACACTGCCCGTGCGGCTGCATTTTGTACCAGCTATACTTCTGGATACTTTTCAAGGGTAGCCCCATGTACAGCGCATTGCAATAGTCTATATGGGAGATGACTAGGGCATGAGTGACTGACTGGAGGGACTCCCGATCCAGGAAAGGGCAAAACTGGTACACAACATGTAGTTGAGCAAAGGCCCTCCTGGCCACAACTGCCACCTGCTCTTCAAGCAGGAGTTGTGAGTCCAGGAGGACCCCCAGATTACGCATCGGGTCTGTCTGGGGTAGCGCCACCCCATCCAGAACCAAAGATGGTAAACTTCCAGATAGAGAGGAGCCCCCAACCCACAGCCACTCCGTCTTACCAAGGGTTCAGCTGAAGCCTGTTGTTCCCCATCCAGACCCCCACAGCCTCCAGGCACCGTGAAAGGGTAGTCACAGCATCACTCAGATCATCTGGGATGGAGATGTATAATTGGGTATCATCTGCATATTGATGATACCTCATCCCATGGTGGCAGATGATCTCACCCAGTGGTTTAATGTAGATGTTAAAAAGGAGCGGGGAAAGTACCAAACCCTGTGGCACTCCACAAAGAAGGGGCCGCGGGCTGGACCTCTTGCTCCCTATCAACACCGATTGGGACCGTACCTGGAGGAAGGAGGTGAACCAGCACAAAACTGTGCCACCCACCCCCAACTCCCTGAGCTGACCCAAAAGGATACCATGTTTGATGGTATCGAAAGCCACTGAGAGGTCAAGAAGAGCAAGGATGGATGCACTACCCCCATCCCACTCCCACCAGAGATCATCCGAAAGTGCAACCAATGCTGTTTCAGTCCCAAATCCGGGCCTGAAAACCAACTGAAAAGGGTCCAAATAGTCTGTTTCATCCAGGATCCTCCGGAGCTGCAACACCACCACTTTCTCAACCACCTTCCCTAAAAAGGGGAGGTGGGATACTGGACAAAGATTGTCCAGTACGGTGGGATCCAGTGATAGCTTCTTGAGGAAGGGGTGCACCAGCACCTCTTTAAAGGCTGCTGGAAACACTCCCTCTCTCAAGAATGAATTCACCATCGCCTGGACCCACCCACATGTCACCTCCAGAGCTGCCTTAACCAGCCAGGAGGGGCATGGATCTAATTGACAGGTGGTGGCATTTACAGCACGGAGGACCCCGTCCACTTCCTCAGGTCCAACAGGATCAAACTTAACCTGTTTTCCTCTGTCAATTCCCTTAATCTGAGCGAAACACACTGCACTTCTGGTTAAAAAAAGGCATTTAACCTGCTAAGAAACCAAAGCTGTTCATCTTTTTGATTCAGCATATCAAGAGAAACTTTTGAGTATTTCAGTTATTATTGATCAAATATTGTAGGGTATCAAAATTATAACCTACAAAAAAGTATTCTCACAGCAAAAGCATTGTATGAAATGACTATTATTCCGTGACATGTTTAACTATGTCATAACAACCCATTCACAAACATTAAAAAAATGTGTTTTCATACAAATACAGTGCTTCCAGGTAACCTGCAGAATTAATGTGTAGAGCATTTATTTTAGCTACAGCAATAATTTCTATGATTTAATTTAAATACCCCAAAAGAGGAAAGATATAAATACAAAAACATTTATATAAATATACATTAAAAGGAAAATACATCAGAAGAAAATTTAGTTAAGTCATAAGGTAAGATGTAATCATCCTGGTTTTTATTTTTATTTATTTCATTAAGAAAAAAAACTTCACCTGTAATTTCTGTGGTGTCAAGCACCAAGAATGTATTTGTTGCTGTACCGGAGGATGTGACACTGTGTGGCCACTGCTCCAAGCCTCTAAAGTGTTCTAAAAATAAATAATAACAATAACAACAACAGTAGTAGCAGTAGAATATCTAAGAGCCAAAATGTATTAATGATGCTCACTACAAATCAAGACAAATTCTTAAAAAAAACCAAACATAAAAATATTGCAATATTAGTTAATAGAATAATAACGTGAGATAATGCAAAAAACAACCAATTATGATGAATAATTAAATAAAATCAAATGATATATATTTCAAAGTTTACCAAAATTCATTTTAGTTTCTGCAATACCATACATGTGATGATTCAGCATTCTAAATATAAGCAAAGATGACAGACAAAATGGCATGGCCCTCTTCGTACCTTCTGCTATGGTACTACTATAGCTACTGTAATGGTCAACTACTCTTACACCAATGTCACAGTTGTGGACATTATAATTGTTATAAAGCGCTATCTTGGTAATGGACTAATTCTTCTGAAAGCCTGACTCTTGAAACTAAGTGGGGCTCTTACATGAGTATATATACCTTGGTTGGACTAGATGGTCTTTTCCTCTTGGCTGGACTGGACAGGTCATCTACATGGCTAGAAGGAATCATGTGTAGTGGCAATTGCTGTGAAATAGGTGTTTGACTGAGGCCTAGTACAGGTTCAGTATTTTGATGAGGTTTACAAGCCTAGGAATCAGAGGGAGAGAAAATATGGTTCTATTCATTTTAAACTGTTCCTTGAACTATATATCTTTTACCAGCTGTACATTTTAAAAAGGGCTGTGAATTTATTCTGAGTTTATTTACTGAAAATAAATTTTCATAGCATCAAAGGAGCAGTGTGTACCTTTCATGGGTTTGTTTTCAAAACAGACAGAGAAAAAACTGCTGCAAATTCTAAGTGGGATGAAATCTTTGTGATAATTATGAAATCCACAAAGGTTCTAAATTGGTACCCCCATATTTCTTCCATAACAGGGAGGTTTCTTAATCTCCCTCTGCTATTAAGTCTTATTACCAGTGAAAACTAACTCTGTGCTACAGCAAAATACTCTTGACTACTACAGATTGATTGAAAAGAACCCTTAAAAAGCTGGGCACCTGCAGAACATAACCCAACTTCTCACCTGCTGTGCTGTGTTCATGGCACCCTGCCTGGAGGTAAGCTCTGCGGGGATTGGTAGGCTCCATGCCTCCTCAATACTAGGAAGTAATTTAGTTTTATTCTGTAGACTACCTTGTGGAAGGTTACACAACTGAGCCTAGGAAAAATTATGTAAAAAGTGAATTTAACACAAGCCTAATTTAGTAAGATCAAGTCCATGAAATTTTCCTAAATTCTGTACTCTATTATGTCTTAGAAAGGATCAATTTTAAATCTGGGACTTCAGAGAAATGCTAAGGATAAAGAGGGTAACCAGATATAAACCTTTGTGAGAATTGGAACAAAGTTGAGCTCTGATTTCAGTGGTCTCATTAATTCTTTGGTTCTGAAACTGCTAACAAGAGCAATAGATAGTGTGTGTATTTTCTTACTAAATGCTATGATAACTTAAAATGTAGACAACACAAAATATGCATAAATTATATCAAGATACAAAAAAGAATACTTAAGAATAGAGACCCACTTAAAATGAAAAATCAAATGAAACTGCAAGCTATGGCATGTCCTGAATGCATATGAAAACAGATTGCGAAGCTTATGAAACAATCACATATAAAACGTTTGTGTCCTTATTTTCCTCCTTCTTCCTAACCCCATATTATCACTAACAGGTCCCTATTTTAAGACCATGTTTTTACCTGTAAATACTTTATTCGTGCTGCAAGTGCAGAGGTATTACTACAGTTTTTGCTTCTGGTTGCATTTAAGTAGCATTTAATGGCATCCTGAGACTGGTTGCAGGACTCATAGAGGGTGCCAAGATCCATCCAGGCTGCAGCATGGCCATGGTCCAATTGTACAGCACAGATATAGGCCTGTAATGCATCCATAGGCTGATTCTGCTGCTGATACAGCACACTAAAAAGACAAATAATCAATTCTAACTAACAAAATCATCTCCAAAGTTTCATCATTTGTCTCAATTTGTACCTAAACATGTGATAAGAATAATTCTCCAGAGCAATAAAACTATAAAATCTCAATTTACTCTAATGGAATGTTTGGAAGTGCTTCAAATAACTTTTTAAATAAGAAGTTGTATTATACAGTACTTAGTTAATTTTGCCTAAAAGTTAGCCTTAAAATTAACTTTGAGAATATATACATCCTATATTTGAAGTATATCTAGCACAATTAGAAATTAAAATTATATTTTATAAAACAGGTCTAAGAATACATAGAATCTATTAAAAACCCTCTTGCTCAAATAGATTACATTTTGCTATATTACTTCTCTTATAATCTCTTACCCTATAGAACACCATGTGTCTGCACTTGCTTCTGATTTATCAATAGATTGCCTATAAGAAATAAAGGCATCCTGAACTTTCCCAATACTTGAATAGCACCTGAAAGAAAAGATGGATAAAAACAAATTCAGGCTGATTTTACAATTGCTTGCTTTTAATATTCCATGGATTAATTACAATTCATGGATTCTTACAATCTGCTGTCTGGTTCAATTTATGTTCTACATGTTAAAAGCAATTACAGCAGACTCTTGCAACCATCAAAAAATTTCTAGCATTATGAAATACAAGTGGCAACCATATGCATAATTCATAGGTATCAACTTATAGGTAATAGTTGCCAATATTACACAATAAACAAAGACCCAATATGAACAGAACAAAATCTGAACTGAAAACAACCAATATTTAATGTGGAAAATCGTTCTTACTATATTTCTCTTCCCCCAAACTAAATTGAAGGAATTAGTTCCAGACCCCATAACCAAGGCTACACAAAATGAATTTAAAATAAAGAATTCACTGATTTGTATTTTAGAATAAAATTAAACATTAAAATTGAAATAGAATGTAAACCACCAGGAGTAATTTTTAAAAAGTTTTGCAGTATATTAAATAAATGCTTACTTGAAACAGTGTACTTTCCTAATAAAATCTCAGGCTTATTTGCCTTTAATACAGCAGTACATAGGCGCAGGAAGACAGTCAGAAACTAGTAATGTAAGGCTGAGGAAGACAGAACCTTTACCGAATTATTTTATCATGCATTAGAAATAGGGATACTGGTACTATCCAGATATTTTCAACTATAGTGCAACCACCCCTTGCCACTGGCCATACAAGCTACGATACTAGGTATTTTGGAGGTGAATCCAAAACATCTGGAGGATTCCAGAATACCTGTCTTATCATACCCAAGGTGGCAAACAGCTGGAAGAAGAAAATCAAAACATAAATAAGTGTTTTCTTGTTTTTGCAGCCTAAACAAGGCAAAAGAAGAAGAGGCTTAACAAGTTCTGTGTATGAACTGTCAGGCATGTATAATTGCCATTATTTGGATTGAAATTTGGAAACTTCATAGGTAGTACTTGGGACAGATTAAAAAACAAGATCTCATAAACCTCTCTCTAAATATCCACATGTAGTTTTGCTTATGGTTTCTATACTTATCCTGAACAATCCCATGATTATCAATGCTAAAAAATTTTCTGCAAAATAATTATCTTCAAACAAAGCACAGGTAGTCCTTGGTTAATGACCAGTTGTTCAGTGACCATTCCAAGTTACGACGGTCCTGAATGAAGAGACTTATAGCTGGTCCTCAAAGTTGAGGTGGTTGCAGCATCCCCACAGTCACGTGATCACAATTCCAGCACTTGGTAACTGGCTCACAGTTACAACAGTCACAGCATCCCACGGTCACATGAATGCCATTTGTGACCTTTCCTGCTGGCTTCTGACAAGCAAAGTCTATGGGGAAGCTGGCAGGAGGTCACAATTGGCGATCACATGACTGTAGGATGCTGCAACCACGTGGGATTCGCCTAACAACCACGACTGGGATTACCGTTGTAAGCCAGTGCAGTCATGTGACATTGCACTGTATGACTGCATCACTTAGCAACAAGGTTCCCAGTCTCAATTACTGTCGTTAACCAAGGAGTACCTATATAGAATGCATGTTACCCTAGCATATAAATCAGGTATTTGCTTCTTCTATGTACATATTTGCTGAACCATAAATTTTGTTATCAGAATTCATTCTTTACCTTCCAAGGAAATACCAGGATTGGCCAGAGTTTGGATCTGCCTCTAGAGACTTCTGGAGACACTGAATAGCATAGTTTTCCTTGGTGGCTTTATCTCCTAATTGATCCACTGTGTGATGCATCCAGCCTGAGAAAAGAAACATGTATATATATATTTTTAGAATGTCTGTGTATGTTTTAGAATGAACCAGATTATTGTATTATTTTACTTATTTATTGTTTTATTATGTGTATATCATGCCAATAAATGTCACAGCTAACAGAGTTATTTACTTCAACCAACCCAACAGAAAATTAGCACTATAGAAGATACCTAATTAGCAGACAAAAAGTACATTCTACTTAAAGCTGAACATCTTTGCCAGTGAACCACTGTAGTTTTTTTCTTACAATACCCTCTTGTTTTTATTAGTTTTATCAGAACAAAAGGAAATGATAACAATTTATTCTATACAGCTTACAAACTCCCCTCTAATGAATCACTATAAGTAAGGGGGGAAATGGCAATATACAATTAGGGAAATACAAATAACCACAAATACAACATTCAAACAAAGAACAAGTACATCATTGTAAGATTTATCCAGCCACTACGAGGTAACACACACAGGACCTGAGTTCATTACAATGATGTATATCAGACAGAGAAAACAGTTTTTATTAGTAGCAGTCTTAATGTTAGCCTACCTAGCTTCTGTAAAGGAAATCCATTATTGTATTTAGGATTAAATTAACATGAAATTAAGTTTTATAAGAGGCTCATGTGGAGCTTTAGGTTACTCATAAGCTTCATTTTGGAGGCAGATGCTACAGCTGGAGCCATTGCTATGTAACACCTGCCCCCCTTTTTTAAAAGGGCTTGGCTCCTCTCAGAAAGTATTTAAGACTCAATTCCCAATAGCAAGGCAGCAAACTGTACTTGTTTCTATAGCACTGTTGATAGTTGATTTCAGGGAATGCAAATACATTTATACTTCTGAGTAAAAAAAATGTATTTTAGATACTAGTATATTCTATAAAATTCTATCCAATTCTTTCTCTATATTTTAGATATAATCAATCTCAATCTGTAATTGTATAACAGAGAAAACCACTAAACTGCAATTGCAGCAACAACTAATTGAAAGTAAAAGAATGAGTTTTCCATTTACTTCTTTTGGATATTAATATCATTCTGAAAGTTTCACTGAAAAATGAGCTATTTGGAAAAAAAATAGATAATTGATGGTAATATATGATTTAAGGCTGTATGCTTGCACTTCTACATTTAGAAGACTGATACAAAAGAGTCAAGTACTTTTCCTAATGAAAAATTACAATTTGAAGCTGAATTGTTGGAGCACTGGATATATTACAATGTCCTGTAAACCAAACAGTGTTAAAAACATGCAACATGACTTGCATTTCTTCATTTGTACCTACCTAACTGCTGTAACACAGTTGCTTTCACTTGTGCAGGAAGGTTTTCAGACTGCAAAAGTTGTTCGTATTCCTTCTTTGCCAAATGATATTTTCTCTAAAAAGGAGAAATACATGTTTATTGAAGTGATAACTTTGTTAAACTCGCAACCGGACTGATATTACAATTAAAAACAAAAATATATGTGAATGTTAATGGCAACTAGCACATTGCAATAAAATACTATGTTTATGAAAGGAATTATTTTAAAAAAGCAAATTCAAATATAATAAATGATGAATATTTGAATCTAGTGAATCCTGATCTATCAACTTACTATTATTAATTAAATGTGACCTATACTAATTCTATTAATTCTATTCTATTAATCATATTACTGATGCTCTACTCAGCTGGTGATGACAATGTCCATAATAAATTTAGACTGCCCATATGCAATTCCAAAATGAAGAAGAGAGGTAAACTGCTGAAGAACCAACAGTTGAGTGGTGATGGAAGTGAATCAATGCAATCCATTAAATTAAACAAAAGCTAATTATATTCAACACTGCCTCACTGTTCAACATTGTCACTTTCTGATTCTCAATTTCTATACTACACATTAGGATTAAATCTCCTACAGGGTATGTAAAGATAAATGGAAAAGACGTGGAACGAGTGAGGAGATCCTTAATCAAAGCGGGGTTTAAAAGTAGTGCAAATACTGTCAAGCAACTAGAACATCTGCCTTTTCAATTCAAACATACTGGGTTGGATCCAGGGCTGCTGCTCCACAAATGGAAGAGCCTCTTCCGTTCCCAGAAGTGAGTTGGATCCAGTGGATGCTCCTCCTCAACTGGATGCTTCTGCAGTGGAAGAGGGGGAAGCAATTTTCACTGATTTCCCCTTCCCCCTGCAGCCCTCACTGCTACCTCAAACACTGTTCAAGTGGCCCCCAACCATCTGGAACAGATTTTTGAGGGCATACAGGCTGTAGAAGGAGGGGAAAATAAGCAAAAATAATTTCTTTCCCTCACCCTCAACTGAGGGATCTGCTCAGTTCTGCCCCATTAAACTCTATAAACAGATCTTACATTTGTGACTGATACTAGGACCAACTAAGTTGGTCAAAAACTGCAGCCATTTGGATCTGTGAAATATCATCTTGTAGCATTTATTTATTT
Source organism: Python bivittatus (assembly GCF_059951505.1). Taxonomy (NCBI): domain Eukaryota; kingdom Metazoa; phylum Chordata; class Lepidosauria; order Squamata; family Pythonidae; genus Python; species Python bivittatus. Next base: position 24,196,765 of record NW_028277074.1, read on the forward strand.
ACTTATATTTGTTATGGCAGCCCACCCCAAAAGACTCTGGGTGGTTTACAATATTGGAGCATACAATTAAAACCGTTAAAAATGACAACAAAATCTAACAGTCCAAACTAAAAAAAACCCCAATCATAACAATAAAAAAAACACACATGGGGGCTCCACAAACACACTAGCTCCAGGCTTGAGAATGGAGCAGGCCTTAAGGGCCTTCTGGAACCCCAGAAGAGTAGGCGCCATACATATCTTTGGAGGGATGCTGTTCCAGAGGGCAGGGGCAGCAACAGAGAAAACATGCCTGGAGTATATCACTCTGCCTGAACATACCAAGTGGGCGGAAACAATTGGGGATAGCTATGTATGACATTATGTATGTATGACATTACATAGCTAATCAATAAACAAATGGACAAACATTTGAAAGAATTATCATTATGTTTAACCATAATCTCAACTCTCAATTAATGTAGGCTTTCTAAGTGTGTGTGTGTAAAAACAAAACATCACTTTTCTTAAATTACCAATTTGGGACAATGTTATTATTCTTAGAACTTCTGGTATCATTTCATATACCAAGGTATATAAAAGGTGTGCTTTCTGTGCTGACACTGTATGTGTTTAACAGAAAACAGAAACCAAACTCAATATTGTCACGTGTTTTTTAACATAACAATATATTCCAACATTGTAATAAATCATTAGCATCTATTAATTAGATGTCAAAAATATTCATTATATTAATATTTATCAGACTGATGAAGACATAAGTGACTTGAATATCCTCTGAAAATGGGTATGTTGTCATTTGAATAAATTTGAATGTACGGATCTAGATTTCATGTCTTGGTATGTTATGTAGCGTATTCACTGCATATTTCGACTGCTCAGTAATCAAATTCCTTTGGGAAATGCAAAGCAGTAACAACAATGCTACATACAGTAAACCAGCTACAAATAACAACAATCTTGTAGCACAATTAAGGACCATAAAGGACTAGAAATTCTTAAAATGATTCACAAAAGTTTTTATAAGTTCTTAAGAATAGCCCAATTTTAATATATTTGTTTCTGGTTTACCGAAATGTAAAGAATAAATAGTTTGACCTTTTACAATTAAAAATACAAATCAAGTTGCCACTGTTTTTGAAAAAGAAAATTTTTGTATCATCTCACTGGTTGCCTCCTGTGGCTACTGTAATTCTTTGCATTAAGGTGGAAGAGATTAATTATAAAATATTGCTCTATTGACATATCCCAAATTGTTACATTTAATATTCAAAAGATATTACACACTTACCTGGGTTTCATATAAATGGGCAATGTGAAACCGAACTGTAAAAGTACGGAAGTAAAAATATTAGGAATAGCAGATTCAAAGTAAGTACTGCACATATGTATAATTTTATGTGTGAACGTTGTGTAATCAGGACATGTACAGAAGTAGAGAATACGCTTCTATCCTTCCAGAAAAAGATATGTCAAAAGAACCATCTTTACCTGCAAAAGCCACAGCATATTGGAGTTGCACATACGTATAAAGAAAATATGCTGGGGGCTTGCTTGCTTGCTTATTTATTTATGCGTGCCTTTGAGTCAGTCTTTACTCCTGAAAAATGCCTGGACTAGTCCGTCCAGTTTTCTTGGCAAGATTTTCAGTTTTTTGTTTTTTGTTTATTAGGGCAAAGCAAATAGATTGCAAATTGCTTCTGTCTCAATTCAACTTAAATATATGGTGAATTGCTTTCTGGGCTTCAAAGGAAACTTCCTTTTGTTCCATTCTCCAAAATACCAATTTTATGCAATGACATATACTGATTTCAGGAACAAGGTATTTTTGAATTGCCTGATCGTTCAATGAATATTCAAGTCAATTTACAATAAACCAGAAATAATAACTAAATGCAGCTATTTGTTCTAATATATACAGCGGAAATAAGAAACTAAACATAGTTTTGGGAAGACATTAAGTGTCTTTGTACTCTGTATTATCATTTCCCCAAATGACACTTAATTCATAACAACTCCTTCATGATAGAAACTTAATTTGACACAAACTTCATCCTAAAAATAATTAGTCAAACCACTTTTGTCTGTACATCCTCTTATTATAAAAGTAGAAAGAGGCTATATTTTCACTATCTGAAGCATTTGAATAAGCTGTTCAGCAAAGTAAAGTGAGTATCTCCATTTTGGCTTTCTGGGATATATTTTTAATCATGTTACAATTTAGCCTAACCATGTAAGGACCAAATATTCTTAATTTAATTCATAACACGTACAATCATAATTGCAGGAAAAAAATGTTTAGGTTAAGTCTGGAAAGGGTTCTTTAAACAAATCCATGTACTAACCACCATTATACCAGTTATTTCCCCAAACAATAACATATTAAAGCTGTTCAAATACAAAAGAATTTTAAAAAGAGCTATAAATGGAATTATTTGCATATGGAATCTGTAACTTAGAACATAAACATACATTCTGTATTTCAGGTATCACTCATATTTATAAATCACAATGGTTTTTTTTCTCCTAAAAAATCCACCTTTTCAAGATTTTTAATGAAGTAAATTTGTTTCTCCCTTTCATAATTTAATCCCACTACACTGCTGGTGGTACTACAACTTTTATCTTAAACAAGAGTTTTGTGGCACTTTAGGGTTAAAAAAGGATTATGGAATATGCATGAGGTTGCCAATGTGATGACACTGTATAAGCCAACATACCCCAAAGCACCTGAAGAAATACAATTTCCCTTCCAGTAATGTTTTAAAATTCTCTGAATGCAGTTCAAATTGTTTCAGAACAAAGCATTAACCTCTAGTTGATGTTTTCATAAATGTTTTAAAGAACATACAGTTGTGGTTTATTATAAGATGCAGCTTTGTTTGGCCCATAAAGGGTGGGGGGAATAAAAAAGAGAAAAGGAATCTTCATTGGTGGGCAGGGGATACAGTTACCTGAGCCCAATACAGGTAGTTCTTGGTTAACAACTATAATTGGGACCGGAATTTCCGTCACTAAGCAATGTGTTTGTAAAGTGCAATGTCACCTGACTGCATCGCTTATGGACAGCAATCCCAGCTGTGCTTGTTGCCATCATTAACTGAATCCCACTGGTCATTAGGTGAAGACCCACTCCGATCCAAGCCATTCCCGCCTTGGTCCTTCCCAGACCCGAGCCTTGGTAAGGCAAGGCACTGCCTCCTCTTGAACTTCCCCCACCTACCTATCTCCCCCCCATCTCTGCCCTTTTGGCCAGCCACCTACCCGCTGCCACCAGCTGCCCGTCACCCAGCCCTGCCCACTGCACCATGAGCCACTACTGTATTGGCTGGGGTGTTCTTTCGCACCAATGCAGCCAGGGCTTCTCTTGTGCCCCACCCAGGGCCTCTGTTCATGAAAGAAGCCCAGCATGTGAGAGAAGGCCCTAGCTGTGCCAGCATGAAAGAAGGGCCTAGGCAGGGCACAAACAGAGGCCCTGGGCAGGTTGCGAGAGAAGGCTTGGCTGCACTGCCATGAAAGAAGGCAGCGTGAAAGGCCCTGGCCAGTACAGAAGTGGCGCATAGTGCGGAGGACTGTGGATGGCAGCAGGTAGGTGGGCAGCCAAAAGGTGGTCATAAATGTGGGTGGGCCCGAATGGGCCCAAATTTTGTTCACATGACCGCAGGGGCACTGCAATAGTCGGAACTTCTAAGACCAGTCGTAAGCTCCTTCATTCACTACCATTGTAACTTCAAACAGTCGCTGAACGAATGGATGTTAAGCAAGGACTACCTATACCAGGAATATGCAGTATGGATCCTAAAGAAGGCAGAAAAAGTAAAAAGAGGAATAACTCCCAGTATTTTGTGAACTGGACATGCCTCCCATGAAAATTATTCTTTGTGATACCAGAACATTTTCAAAGTTGTAAATGAGTCCTCAATCTCAGAAGGAATGGATAATAAAAATCCAGACACAACCTTTTATGGGCAAACCTTCTGTCTTGCAACTTGAAATACCTGACGAAGAACTAGAGAACAAATATATGGTGCTTTTAAGAGCAACAGTGAACAAATAAATAAATCCAGCCACCCAGCTATCTTGAAAGCATGACATGTTATCTACGTTTTTAAAGTACAAAAAACAACCAATGAGAGGAGGAAAGGAAGAGGAAACTGGGAATACATTACAGACAGAAATGATTTTTGTCCTGATGGTATTGTCAGATTTTTAAAAATGTGGAACAAATGGTCAAGAAAATAGTAACGAGGGACGGATGTGAGGAAATGCAATTTTATTCAAAATATTAATATAAGATGAGTTCTAAGAATTTATTTATTTGTATTTATTTATGATATTTACATTCCACCTCAATCAAAGACTTTTGGCAGCTTCCACAACATGAAAAATTAATTAAAACATCCACAGTACAATTCAGTTTTGTAAAAAAATTAAACCCACAAAATAAATAATAAACCAATAAAACAGCAACAATCACAAAAAGGCAGGGGGAAAAAAAGATGAAAGATTAATGAATTCAATTGGAATGGTCTCTGAAAGAGCCCAGCTTTTAATATCCTTCTAAAATTCATCAGGAAGTCTGATATTCCTCAGGAAAATATTCCAAAGCACCAACATGGCCACAAAAAAGCAGTGCCTCCTGGCTTTAGCTCCCAGAACAGTGGGGCCACCAGTATTATAAAATTAAGCCAAAGCATTCACAGAACAGATAAGTTTTGAAGACAGACTGGAGAAAATTACATACCGTATTGTAAAAATTCTAGGAAAGGTTTAAAAGGGGTGAGTGAAACTATTTAAGGGAGCAGGAACGTTTAGAGCAACTGAGGATACAAGACCATACAAAAGGACAAGAATAGTAGGGGGTCAGTGCTATAGAAAAAAAAGTTGATAGAAAACTTGTGCTAGATGCAGAAAATAAATGGGAAACAGAACTTAAGTGCTGGAATTGGACAGATGAGACAAAGCTTTACAGCCCCATTCAGCAGCAAAGCTAACTTAGTCAACTTAGACTTTTCTCAGTCTAATCTATTACAATACACAAGTGATTGTAAGGATAAAATGAGACTTGAGAGAATAATGTACACCATCATTAATTCCTTGGAGGAATTGCAAGATAAAAGTGTAATAGTGAATGAAATGAAAACAGGGTTTATGTATTTATTTGTTTATATGCTACCTCAGTTAAGAAACTCTAGATGGCTTGCATATTAAGGTTAAGGAACAGTAAATAAAAAACAGTAAGAATGAGTTAAGAACAAAAATATTTTTGTGCATTGTGGAAGGGTATCAAAATCAAACATTCTAAGCAATGAAACACCATCAGGAAGTTGATCATTATACCATACCCCATATCTGGCTGAAAGAGTCAGATTTTTACAGCCTTACAAAAGCCCAACAGGGTTAGGGCCTAGCCATGAAGAGTTTTATAGATTAACTGCATCCAGAAGACTACTGGTAACCAGTTCAGTTTGCACTGGTTACTTACAAAGCTGAATTCTAAACCAACTGTGTAGCTTCTGAGTGGTCTTCAAGGGCAGACTCATGTACAATGTTGTGCAGTAATCCAAACAGGAAGTGACCAGGGCATGAGTGATTGTGAGAAGGGCCTTCTGATCTAGAAAAGGGCATAAATGGATTTGTGCAAAAGCCCTCCCAGCCATGGCTGCCACCTCTTCACTGAGCAGAAGCTGGGCATCCCAGAGGACTCTCAAGTTATGCACTAGATCTACCCATCAAGAATTAAAGATGGTAAATCAATGTGGCCAGAAGGCTTTCAAAACCAGTCATGAAGACTTGCCAGGGCTGAGCCTAAGCCTGTTCCTCCCTTTGCACACCCTTATAGTCTCCTGGCAAGTGATGTCATAGCATCACTTGTTTAGCCAGGGGTTGAGATGTAAAGCTTGATATTATCCCCATATTGCTGACACCTGACCCCCACATCAACAATGACCTCACCCAGCAGCCTCATACAAATGTTGAATAGAAGTGGGGAGAGTACTGAGCTCCACGGGACCCCATTAACCAGAATAGAACCCAGAGAAAGGAGGATAACTACTACAAAACTGGGCAAGAGACTACACAATTTGAGAATTAACTAAAATGAGGTAAAACCATGAAGCAGATATTTCAGAACTCAAGAAGATAGGATTAACAGGCCATTAATGTTCTAGCTGGAAAATGGACATGCCCACCCACACACATTTTGCACTGTTTGATAACTAGAAATAATATGCTTTGCAATATAGTGAATACAGAAAATAAAACTCAAAGCTAAGACTCCATGATAGTTGACCAAACGGGTTGCAATATATTATTATGACAATAAGTCTGACAATTACCAAAAATATATATTAATACAGCAAAATATTTATACATTATTCTCTCTGTATATAAAATACAATGCACTTTTAATTTGTGAACAAAAACAGTTAACCATGAACACACCCTTTTTAAAAACTAATAATATAATGGAATCCCAAGGAATCCCAAAAATCAGAAGGAATCTTTTATTTATTTCAATTTATTGGCTGCTCAACTCCAGTGGACTCTGGAGCACCTTTTCCATCTAACAAATGTTACTAAAAAGCACAAGTTTTACTGAGCTGCAGCTCACTTCATCAAATGCATACAGAATGGCTAAACAGATGTAGGATTTAAATTGGGATGAGGTGGGGGAGAGGGAGGGGAAGTCAGATTGGTTATGCAAATGCACTAATTTAAACACACCCGAGGATCCTTTTGAACAACCTCCCTTCATTTCTGCACTGAAAGGAATTTCCCTATCTGCAAAATGGAAAGGATTAAGCTGCTAAGGCATGAAAGGATTTAGTGTTGGTGATGAAGACTCTAGCAATGGCCCCTTATACTAAGCACTCTGTGAGTTATGGCTAAATGGATAGGACATAAAAGTCTCTAGATTTCTCTGACTGAGCTATTCAGATTTTATAAATGGAAGAGTGATGTATAAGACAATTTGAGTGCAAACAGTGGCAAGCTTGGAACAGTTTTTTCAAGCATTCATTCTCAGAACAAAATACCAGTTTTCAAGAGTTCATTTTGAGAGCAGCCATTTTGAAGGATGCTCTGAGTGATCAGTACTGATCATGGTAGCCAGACTGAAATGTTGTACCAGTTGGTTCTCTGTGTGTATGTACTTAGATTTCTCTATTGCTGTTGTCTTGAACTGGATAGCATAAGTGGTGAGGGGTGGGCAGAATGCTGGAGCAAAGCAAGCAGGCATTTAAGCAGCATATGGCTCAGTGAAGAACCATTCTGGATTTAACTGCCACTAATGAAAGACTGAGAAAAAAGGATTAGGATTGTTGTGAGGAACCTGAAACTGGATTGTAGTAACTACTGCTTGTGTAGTTCTGCTGGAGTTAGTAAATATGTATCTGGCTGTCTGCTTCTAAAACTTTCACAACTCCCCATCTCATGTGAGTTCCATTTGTTTCTTTGGGTTTTGTGTTCTATTCATTGTTTTACCCCAGTATTATGGGGTGCAGTCAGAGGGAAGAACGGAGAGATTCTCCCTCACATTCCCCTGCTTTTCAATTCAGCCTTTCTGAAGTTTCAAAGAATATGAACCAAAACAATAACTTTTTATTAGATGAATTAATTTTTTCAATTAGGTTCTGTAATAGAACTTTTCCTCTTCTTGCTACACACCTACAAACAAAATAAAACTCAATTTCTAATTACACCAAAGTGACAAAATATGCAATGTGAAATTATGGCAGAAGCTCTGCCCTTCTGTACTTGTATCATGACGCCTCACACAAGTAAGAGGCAGAACACGTGTTGCAATATATTTAATCTCTTGCCCTGTTTGCTCCCCCCCTGCAAATGCCCATGAAGATGAAGAACTTTTGTTATCTCTTCTCTCAGTTTTAACAGAGGTTTGCCTTTAAGGCTTCTTCCTCAGTGTCTATTTATAGCTGCAAGGAGGCTTTATTATGCTTCTCCTGTGGATGCAGTGGTGTTACTCACCTAGAGCAGGGTTCCCATTACTTTATGTAATAGGTGGGGATGAAGTTTTTTCAGCACTTTTAATAATTCAAAAATATAAGCATGTGCAGTGGAAAATAGGCTTTTGTGAATGCTTAAAGTAAGTTTTACTCACTAACACTCTGATCACAGATTTCAGAGGAAAGCAGGGTTCAATGCTCATTGACTTGGGATCCAACTATCCTTCCCACTAGTAGCAGTGTGCCATTGATCACTGACTAGAGACCTGTCCATAAACAAAGCACTGTGCTTGAACAGTGAAGCCATTAAGAGGACAAGCACAATAGTGGTCCAAAAGCACAAAATCTTACGTGAAAAGCTGCCTATAACAGCTTTGGATGATCAGCAACTCAGTATACTGGGGGATGGCAGATTTTGGTTCTTCCTCCAACTGGTTGATCCTGACTTCTAGTTCTCTTCACAAACCACTTTCAGCAGGCCTGCCAGTTCTCCTTGTAAACCACATTTATTACTGAGGCAGGGAGGACATACTGGAACATGTCCTGACCCAAATGTCTATATCATTTCAAATATTTGGTCCAGTTAAGGTGGAGTGTGTGCATCATCCCTTAATGTGCATTGGTGTGCGGGGCCAGAAGAGAACACAACCAATGGGATATCTGCCACCAGAAGTAGCAGGGCTTAGTATCACAGCGACATCTGAACTTGGCTCAAACAACAGACATCATCATCATGGCCATGGTATGCATGGGGATAGCTAGCTATCTGTGCAGCCAAATCTTGACTTTATAATCATGGATAGTGGAACCATGAAAATCAGCCTGTCAGGTACAGTTTATCAAACTGCATCTGACTCTGTGGCATGGCCTTGGTCTAGAAATGTCAGTACCATGCTTACAGTCATTGCTTCATCTGAGTTACTCATTTTATTTATTTATTTCTTAAACCACCCAGTAACTGAAGCTCCATAGGCAGTGTACAATAAAACACCCTACAAAAATATACACCAAATAAAAACATTTACAATAAAATCAAATGGAAAAAAAACATAAAAACACCACATAAACTGGAGGGTGGGGGAGGGAGAGGGAGATATTCACCTGGTGATGAAATGATGCTAATGCATGCATTAATCAACCCTGCCTGGGGAGGGCATCCCATAAATGGGGTGCCAACACAAAAAAAGCTTTTCCCCTTGTAGAGATTCATCTCACCTTTGAGATGAAGGGACATGAAAGAAGGCCTCATTGATGATCTTAAAGTCCAGGTAGGTAGCGATGGGAAAAGGTGCTCCAGCGTAGTGGTAAAGAACTGGAGTAATATGTTTGTAACAGCCAGTTCTAGTAAGCAGTCAAGCTGCTCTATTTTGAAATAATTGACGTTTCCGGGCCATTTTCAAAGGCAGCCCCACGTAGAATTCATTGCAATAATCCAATTGGCAAATTGTCAGAGCATGAGTAATAATGCCTAGACAGGGAATACTGGCCACTGGGCTATAGATGTTTTTATCCTCTAGGTCCAGATTTGGTGTCTTAAGAAATGGCCTGAACACTTCTTAAGAGGCCAGAACAGCTCCATCTCTCAATGAGGCATTTATGACTTCCTGGAATCAGCTGGACAGCCCTTCCCTACTAGTTTTGATAAACCCAGAAGGCTGAGTTTTAGGCCTCAATAACTGAAACTCATTCAACAAAACAGGACAGGAAGATGCTCTGGACACTTCCACTTCTGGAGTTGCATTAACTCAGGACAAATGCAAGCAACTCAATCTTCAAAGTGTGTTGTGAATTTCACACAGGGGACTACTGAGGATACAACAGCCTCTTTCTTTGGGATAGATTCCAACAGGCCCCTCACCACTTGGAAAAGCTCTATCTGACCATTCAGTTCAAGTTCTCCTCCACTTGGGTTCTAGCTGTCAACCCACTTGCTTCACAGCTCTCATCTCAGACATGTACTAAGGTGCTGCTCAGGCTTTGCAAGCAAGCAGAAGGAGATTAGGAGCTACTGTGTCAACTGTCCAGGACAATTTTGTATTCCACAGAGCAACCAGGGCACTGACAAGAGCACCAGCCATACCAGCAATTCTCCCAGAGCCCTCTGGATTCCAGAAGCATCCATTAGTCTCCAGGGGCAAATCATCTTATTTAGATCTCCCATGCTTATGGAGGAGAAAAGCTGCTGACAGACTAAACTTCACCAGGAAATGTTATGACAATGACATGGGGGTGACTGTTAGGTCTCCCACATTCAGATCATTTTCCTCTGGCATATGAATTCTTGACTCAGTTGCATGAAAGATGCAGATTAGATGGCACTCCATGAGGTGTACTCTGACAAATGCAGCTCCGAATAATGTTCAACTGGATGGAAACCTCCAGTTGTTTCCCTACCAGTCTTTGCATCATTTGAGTTTGATTTGGGTTTAACCAGTATACCCATGGCCCCTCCACCTGCTCGTGGTTACAGATAGTCATCGCTTACTGACCACTCGTTCAGTGAGGATTTGAAATTATGATGGTGCAGCAAAAAACAAAGCAGCAAGGCACTTGTTTTGAGTTTCCATTGGTATATAGGGCTGAAATACTCAAAATGTCTTAATTTTTGTTGTGGTGGAGAACTCAGACTGTTTGTGCTTTGTTCTGTTGGAATGAAACCAACTTTGAATGTTCCATTAGAATGTTCTGAGTGTGCTCTTCCGTTCTAAATTCCGAACAAAATGCATTTCCCATTTTGGGCATATCTGAATACTCCTAAAGTAAGAAGCCTACAAAATATGGATCAATAGAAGAATAGCTTGAAAAAATGAATCACATATTTGAAAAGCTAAATAATCTTTTAGAAACCATTTAAGCAGAAAGATTCAGTATGGTGAGAAGAAGAGAAAGAGGCAATGGGTTGAGTAGATAAATGAGTATTTCCTATAGCCAAGATATATGGAGGCAAGGAATTACATATTCATATGAAATAGCCAGCCAAATCTTTGGCTGCAGAACATCCAGTCTGTGATGTAGCACTGAAAGTATACTATTGTCAGGCCTAGCCCAAGGAACTCCAGGAGACCATGTAAATTCAGTTTAGCAATGTTTATTAGCTACAACCTCTAGCAAGAATCTTCCCAGACTGAAACCTCAGTTCCCAAAGTCAGCCAGTCAAAACAGAGTGAATTCCTCAGGGAGATGCCAGCCTCATCCTCTTATCTCTTCCTCACCCCTCAGGAGACGAAAGAGCATGTTTCCCTCCCTGAGTTTGGCCTTCATAATTCCATTCCATCACAACTATTCCATGAATGACATTTAAGAATCCTATAGTGCATACCTAACCTCTGAATATTAGCCTGCACAAACAAATATATAATCCAAAACAGTTCTTGCAAATCTCTCATTTCTTTCCATTAGGTATTATAAGGGAAGAATTACCTAGGCAAAATTAAATAATAACCATATATGAGAAATTCTTCAGAAGAAATATTTGAATGGTATTGGTCCAACATTTATTAGGAAGCTATTACAAGATTTCTCTGTTTATTTAAAATACTAATGTACATACTTTAATGCCAGCTTACTAGGTGCTATATGAAATGTAAATCATTTTGAGGATATGATACAGGACATAAAATAATTAAGGTAAATACAACCATAATAAATGCTTAAAATACTTACTTTCAGCATTGGACAAAGTGCAAGGATTGCAGTCAACCAAAGCTAACTGAAAATGCTACAAAAGGAAGCAAAATAATTAACATTTTTCCTAATGAAAACTAACAGTTTTTGAAAAATACTTCAAAATATTTGAAACCTATTTTCATTCTAATTGCTCGATGAATCAAAATCCTTTGATAACATGATCATTAACACACACATTAAATAACAGAATTGTGAACTGAAAGCCAATTAAAATTTTAAAAATATAAACAATCTTGCAAAGAATTCTAATTTCTAAACAAACAACTGATATAGTACTGATATTAACAGAGGAATGATACATTATTTTATAAACCTTCACTCCCATCAAACACATGAAGCATAATCACATAAGTATTTTAAATAAATCATGTAACATAGTGATCAAGGTAATCAAATAAAAATTCAAAGTAGGTATACTAAATAGTATTATACTAAATGGATCATAAAATCTGCTGTAGTTATAGCAATCTAAACAAACAAATATGTTTATATAAAACACAAATTGTGCATACATATACAAACAAATCTTACAAAAACAATGTTGATTATCCACAAGTTACTCTTGTTTGCCCTTTCCAAAAATTCAAGAATCATAAAGCTGCAATGTATTTTGAAATGCTCCTCTTATAGCTATTGAAGCATAAATATATTTTTGAAAACTCTACTGCAAAGAAAATACCACCAGGCATTTTTTTCATAACAGGAATTATGTTCACTTGTTATTTAAATAACAGAGTACCTTCCCCCCATGTCAATACCAGAACATGCAGATATATAACCAAAAATAATAAAGCAATATATTATATAGTTACTTCTAATTATTAAAGTTCACCCATGAAGAAACCTACGAATTTAGAACAATCCACTAAATTGAACAATTAACCAAAGTTCATTCTGAGAAATATTTTAAAAAATGAAAAACACATAGAACAAAACGTATTTACCACAAGATAAACTATTATCTTCACCACTATGAACTACAAACACATCACATTAAATATCCAACTGTAAATCTCTGCAGCAAACCAAAACTAGTGAATATTTGCATCTCATACAAATATTGCAGCACTGAAGCTGGGTGCTGCTGTATGAAATAGTTATTATGCAGGAGAGGCCACTGCAGTTCAGATACCACATAATATCTCAAGACAGAAATCCATCTACAGAAATTCAAATCATAAGTAAGAAGATTGTCTAAAAGTAACTAATCAGATTGTTAAAGTTTGCAATAAACGTAACAGATGTAATCTTTGCAAATAATTAAAAGTATTGTACTTGGCAACTATAAATTATTAACTGTATTATATACAAACAATAGTTTTCTTCATCACTACACATTTGAAAACTAGAATGATCTATTTCTTAGTTTTGTCAATATTTTTACAAAGTTATTTCATGGTGCCAAGTCAAAATAACACTAGAACTAGGTTTTTTAAAAATCAAAGGAAAAAATCAGGTTTTTTAGATAATGAATGCTATGATGTTCTGGAATTGGAAGTTTATATTCTTTGCTACTAAACTGATTGAGTAACAGGTCAATCAAAAAGTCAATATTAAAAACTTAATAATTTCTACATGTGATTACCACAGCTAGAAAATCATACCTGAGTTCAACTCTTTGAGATGGATAACTCTTATAATCTATGAATGAAGCCTGATCCTGGGAGCTGTATTTTGTTCATATAATTAGGACACAGAAAGCCTTGTGTAATCAAAATGCTGTCAAACAGGCAGAGATATATCTGACAAGCAAGGTTAAGAATGAGGATGCACACACGTGCTGCTAAATCAACTCATTTGCTTGTTCTCTAGAACCCTTCAAAATCAGAATCTATTCTTTTAAAGAAAGGAGGTTAAGAAGTAAGCAATTTATTTCACTGTAAGGCTGCATAATCAAAACAGAGGAATCAACAGTATAAGCAGGACAAAGACAAAGCATTTCATTTGCATAAAATGAATATAGAAGGTCTGGTCTAAGGTCACATGCTTAGACCAATTCTTTTCCCATATGGCAATATTCCATGCCTAAAATAATCATACTGTATTAATTTCAAGTTTATTTCAAAACAGTTTATTTCAAAACAGGTTGTTAAAAGTTCTTTGGAAAACTCCAATAAAAAGTTATTGGGGCAAGGTTCTAAGTGAAAAAAAGTTCCTAGATTGCTCTAACTTCGACTGTACTTTTCTTCAACTTTTTATTCACACACTTGCCTCTATAATTCTCTTTCCCCCTTCAAAAGTGCTTTATTACTTTATAATCCAACTCATTATGAACAATGTCCTTTAATCCCTTGATGTCACTCTGCACTATGAAGTGTAAGGGTTTCTGATTTTGTATATAGCTGCCAATAGAAGGAACACTGACAATGTCATAAATCACTCAGTTTGCATGCTAATAGTAATTGTCCAAATGGATAACTATAGCCTCACTCTGACAGCAATTTGTGAAATAGTCTTTAAACCACAAGAATATTCTACCAAGTCCAAAGAGTTTTGTGCCAGTGAGCAATGAACAGACCTTCTCAATCTTATTTTGAACTATTTGTGAATGGTAAGAGAATTGAGAGAGAGAAAGAAAAAAAAGGGGGGGGGGAGTTGTGATGAATGTTTATGATTGAGGCATGGACATCAGCAAGACTATTACTCTACAATGGCTAGGCCAGAACAATGCACTCACAGCCCTCAGAGAAGGCACTCTGCTTGCACAATTCTCTATATAAAACCGCAAAGATATCACAGATAGGATGAGTACAATCAGAACCCAAGATTGTGTTTTAATAAGGAGGAAAGAATCCCGTTTACTTTCAAAAGATTTCATTAACTGCGTACATTCAACATTCTTTTAAAAGACTTGCCAATTTCAATAATTACTATCCCATACAATCCATGCTATATAATTTTGGATAGTGTGCTTGAAAATTAATCAAGGCTTGTCTTTAGCTCATCAAAAAAGTTTTTACCAGATATCCTTCTTCATACATTCAGACCATTTATATTTTCCTAAGTATGAAGATATTCTATATATTTTTCTTCAAGTTAAAAAGAACACACACAAAATAATTTACTTAGCTCCATTCAGTCATTATCTGGTCCCTATCATTCTGCATGTGATGGGGACTAGACTTGCAAACACTCCTGAATCCTCTCTGGATAGTGAAATAGAAAGAAATGAACGAAGGTTTCAATTATTTCAATCCAGGATTTACATGAAGCTGCAAGATCCAATAATCTAATAAACAGCTTCCAATATCATCTGCGATAGAATTTTATGGGCAAAAACATCAGTTATATGAGATGGGTGGCCTATAAATTCATTCGTTCATTCAATAAAAAGAAAAGAAATTCATATTTCTATTACAGTAATAGTTAAGAGTTATAAGAAACAAATCCACTGTTATAAAAAATGTAAGCTCTTACCTTAAAACTAGACTCAAAATCTGTCTTCACTTTGAACATAAGCCCAAGTCGTAAATGAATTTCCTTGGCGCGGCAAAAACTGGGATCAACATAAAGCACTTCCCGAAATGCTTTAATTGCCCTAGAAAAAAAAGAATGCACATTGAAATGTTCTGTGAAAAACAACAGAAAATTTCTTTAAAAGAAAATTATCCAGGAAAAATGCCCACATTAAATGAAGAATGAATCAGTTTGGTGTAGTGGTTAAAGGCAGAGAGCTAGAAACTGGGGGACCGTGAGTTCTAGTCCCACCTTAGGCACAAAGCCAGCTGAGTGACCTTGGGCCAGTCACTCTCAGCCCTAGGAAGGAGGCAATGGCAAACCACTTCTGAAAAACCTTGACAGGAAAACTGCAGGGACTAGTCCAGGCAGTCGCCAGGAATCAACATTGACTCGAAGGCACAATGAATGAATGAATGAATGAATGAATGAATGAATGAATGAAAATATAAATAAACAAATACCTTTTAGATACTTTAAGGAAAGCAACTAAATTGTGAATGTGTAGTTTCAGATAGAGTTTTAACATTTGCTGAGTCCTGAAACCATTTTACCCTAATATTTATAACTAAATCTCAGAATAAATATCCATTAAATATACTGATTACCATCAAAAGCAGGTAAGTATTAATACTTACTTACACCTACATTTCCACAAAAAAAGTAAAACTGGTTAATACAGCAAGTTAAAGCATATTTATTTGCAATTAATTAAAAAATTAAAACCCTTATAGCACCAGAAGCATAATTCGTAAACTCTGATCAAGTAACTTCACTTCAACAGGATATTTCAACAAACCACAGATGAATTAAAATAGATCTCTGCTTCATTTGATTTATATTGAAGCACAGACATTAAATAAGAACTCTTAAAGAATCAGTGACCAAAGCCTTCAGTAAGAAAGCGTTTAATTATCATACGTGCTTTTTTCCTTATGCAGTTTAATAGTATTAAAGTTATTTATTTCATAATATTTGTAGTCAATTCCTAGAAGACTCTGACAACTAAGCAAATCTGCAATTTTGGTAATCACTCACCACTAGCTATACAATTTATTGTATACAGAGCCTTCCTACTACAACTCAAAGTAAGCCTCTCCCATCCTCCATCTCCAGCTGCTGTTTAGATTACATCTCTCAGTTTTCCTGATTATTTGTCATGCTGGCTGAATATAAGGCAAACTGTAATTAAATAATTTCTGGAAATCCTAAATTGGTAAATCAGTTTGTAAGATAATTAGTTCTTTAAAAAAACCAAAATCATATAATTTTCTCTAATATAATTGACAGCTCAGTAAAATCTCAATTTAACAACCACATTTAGTGGACTTCAGATGCCACAAATCAAATTTCTGTCTTGATATTTCCCCAAAATAACAAATAAATTCTGTTGCATTTTAAATGATCTGGATGGGACAAATTTACATTACTTTTATATTAATTCTATACCCTTCACAATGATTTACGTCATTTGAGTAATGGCATGTATATGCAGATGAAATAAATTGTTTCAAATGATTTGCATAATGATACAATTACAAAAATAAGCAAATTACTGCAAATGAGATAATTTGCAGCCATTAACCATTTGGGAATAATGGCTACGCCACCTTCAACTGGTTTTTTAAAGACGGAAGGTGAACTGTTGGACTCGCTTGGCTACCTAGCATACAATTTACCCCTTCAATAATGGCCTTCTAGAAGTTAGAGAATGCTGAATTCTTTCAGAGACTGTTTGGGATGTGGCTCTTCACCATATAATTTGTTCTTCATTATGTTTTTGTTTTTTGTTTATTATTGTTACTGTTAGTTCCAGGGGGCTTTTTAGTTGTTCTGGGCTCTGGGGTTCTGGGAGCAATGGGGGAAAAAAACTGCTTCTTGTTTTCTTTTTTATCATGGATGCTTTATAGTATTTGCTTTTCTTATTGTGAATATATTTATTGTATTTTATTTTGTTGTAATCCACAGAAGCCAGAATGATTATATAGCATACAAGTTTTATCAAATAAATAAAATATCCTAGAAAATATCTGCCAATGCTGCCATCGCTCACATGGAGTGAAGGGAGCACAGCTGTCTGGCTATCTCAGAGCAAAGTAGCAATGGCTATTACTATACATTTGGAAAAAATGCTGTGGGTGAAAGACTGACTTTTAGATGGACCTGAAAGGCCAGGAATAAATGTCCTGGCAAAATGGTGCTGTATGGTCCATATAAATAGTAAGATCATAACAGGCTCTGAAAACTGTTTCCAATGGTGTTGATGGATTGAGAAAAATGGTAAGTCCCATACAATGTCTTGATTCTAGTGGTAATCTGAGACTGTCATTCTAAGGAATGAAATGAACCAATGAAAAATGAGGAAGGGAGGATTTCTTTGTAAGACACACAACTTTCCAGTTTGATAAAAAATATGTGACAACTACAAAAAAAAGCTATCTTCCAGCAGAGGAAATAAATTGGAACAGTAGCCATGGACTCAAAGGGTTTTGACATTAATACAGATAGAACAAGTCAGTTGGAAAAGGCAGTTGTGAGAGGAACATGAGGCTGCTAGAGCTAGCATGGGGAGGCAATGGATCCCTTTATACCTCTTTTTTTATCTTGACTGGAATCAGGCAGGGCAAATCTTTTAAAAAGATTTTGCATGTGTTAATGGGGATTTCTTCAATTCCAATAATGGCATAAGAAAGACCTGAAGATCCACTGTGGGGGGTAAAAATTCACTCAATCTCTCAGAGGGAGGAGAGTCACCAAACAATTTTTAGATTATGACAGAAAGTTTGGAGGAAGACAAGTGGGCTACAGTAGAATCTGTTGCCCTTGGTGGTTGCTCTCAAAGAATAGCTTGCAAATAGGAACAAATGCAATAAGCCTGTTTAGTTTACACAAGACTATAGTGAACAACCTTCACCAAGACAACGACGACTACTACTACTACTACTACTAATAATAATAATAATCCCCAAACAGTTTATGCTCTTCTATAAGAACTTAGGCCATATGGCCAAAGCCTGGATGCCTGCAATGGGAGGAAAAATATTTCAGAAAAGCAAAAATGAAAAATAATCCAATAAAGCAAAATAATTTTAACCCAGGACAAAGGTGCTAATGTTTCTGTGGTCAAAAACAAATAAAAAATGCTTAAGAGGAGCCCTGCCTAAGATCTGGAAGTTCCAAATGGGTTTCTGTGCAGGTACATATCCTGTAAGGGTAAATGCAGAGACCAAACTATTGAGAAACAGGGGAAAATATTATGCAGAATTAAGGTAAGTTCTGAAATTATTTCATTGACAAAAACAAGCAAATTAATGCTTTAACATAGCAGTCTTAATTCGACACTCATTCTCATACTGCAATAATGCTAAATAAATTTACATCCTAGAGACATAAACATTTTGATCAAGAAAGAAAAACTTGTTTACCAAAAGCCCAAAACACAATCTATTGATGACTGTTTGCATGAATAAGCTTCATACTTTCTTCTAAATGTATGGTTCAATCTCAGTTACCAGAGAGAAGTATAGTTACAGTACATGGCCTGATGCAGAAGATAATAGGCCTTTCCCTACTTGAGGGAATCTCTTTATAAATAAATCCCAACAATATTTATGAGGCAGTCAATGTAAAAAATCAGTGATCCAGAGACTTAAAAATGGTCATCAAGTCATAAAAAAAATGTTTAAAGAATGGCATTTGTGCATAAATACAGGAGAAATAATTATGAATTTTGAACTCTCAAGAGAAAGTTCAAAACTACATTAATATGGGTTCAAAAATAATTTAGAAAATCTGAAGCTGAACCATAACCACCCTCAGTAACTCTTCTTATGAAAGGAATATTTAGGTCCATGTGTGGAATGAAATAAGATTTTGTTCTGAATAAGGGCCAAAACATAACTACTTCTGAATATGGACCAAAACATAACAATCTGACAAAGTGGGGCGGGGGAGAAGAAGGGAAATATGCCACACTAGGATGTCAGGGCATCTGAGAATAAGGAAGGGAAGGGGATGAGAAAAGTACACTGAGTACTTCACATTCCTTCATATTTTGTTTTGGCCAAAGCTGAGAACACTAACATTCCATATTTTTTTGTGCTGAACAAATCACTGGCCATACCAACTAAGGATGATGGAACTAGTATTACAGAGGACAAGGCATACAGAGCATGCCAAGCTAACTTACTCCTAGGTAATCTACACTGTAGTTTTAAAAAGTTGTTGAAAAAGTAATCTTAAAACTGTATTATTTTTTCCATTTCATTTCAGTGCCCACTAAATTGTAGACATTTAGCAAAATGAAAACACGCCCAGCTTTTTTTGCCACATACCACTGAAATGCGTTGTAATGGAAGTAGACCAAGCCAAGGCCATACAAAAAGGCAGCATTCTGTAAAAAAAAAAGAAACACTTTTTAGGAATTGATTAGAGTTTTCAATTTTTTAGAAAAATTTCAGGGTATGTTATTACTCAAGTAAATTTAATTGTAGCAAGGGGGGGGGACCTATAACCGACAATTCTGAAATGTAATACTCATGAAAATAAGGCAACTAAATATATTATTTTTTTTACTATTGCTATTAATTACAATAAAAAGGCAGATAAAAGAATGGTCAAATAATGCAGGTTTTAAATTTTGGGATGTAAGAGAAAATTATTCCCCAGATAAGCTTTTTCTTTTTTTCAGTTTCCGAGTAATCTCCATTCAGGTCAGCAGAACATTAAGAAATCAGACTATAATGAAAAGAGAAAAAGAAAAAAGGAGGACAAGCTATGTCAAGATATAATCAGTAAGGGTAGAAGCAGCTTTATATTTCAGACTATACACTTAGTTCCAAATAAATCCTGAAGTCCCAATATTCTCAAGAGAGAATACCCAATGACTCCAACAAAGACCTCAAACTTAGCACCAATGAGCTGCAACAAGTAGCTCTGTTTTCCGTCCTTTCCCACTATAAGAAATGTTCATAAAGAATTCTGAAACCATTCCCTAACAAAAACCTTCAAGCTTATTATCTTGTCAGCCTTTGGCTTTGGACCCTAATGACACACTGAAATACAATGAAATGGTCAATCCTGGCCATTGTTTCCATGAAAATGAGACAGCAACAACAAGCCAAGAAAAACAAAATAGAAAGGAATTAATTTAGGGATTATAAATCCTTGAAAGGCTCTGATTCTGGGCTTCCTATCCCTAGACTCAGACAATTATGAGATGAGCTCATGAAAAATAATATGGGGGACTTGGGAAAATGAACTTGTGAAAAAAATTAAACACAATTTTACACTGATTCAGATTTGACAGTAGGGAACAAGCAGATTTACTTAAATTTAGACTAAACATTTAAATCAAACTGGTTTACCAATTCCAGAAAGTTTTCACCATGTTAGCATTATAATTTCCATGTTGTAAATAACAATAGCATTCCAACAAATAATACTATGCCAGAAATTTATTGAACATGGCTATCACACTGCCTGCAAAATCTTTTTTACACAATAAATCAAACAATTTTCCAGCTATCGACCTGTCAGTGAGTTAAGAACAAAGAAAAAAATTTAGCAATCTGAGTACATGGCTTTGTTACACTATGATTTCTTGCTTGCTTGAACATGCTAAATGTTTTCTGTGCTGTAGTATTTTCTACATTCTTCCTTCCCATTCTCTTCTGGTGTGCATTAGCTATATTTGCTAGTTTTTAGGAATGGGGAAGAGGGAAGTTGAAAGATCACACAACTTTAATATAAATACTTTTGCAATATCCAACTCCAAATGCAAAGTATCCATATTTGATCCTGCTACCACAAAACAGAAATAGACTGCCTGTTCCGTACATTATGTTATAGCTTACTGAATAACCTATTAGCTTCATACAGTATAAGCCATAATTTTACAAATCACAATGGTTAGATTTACACATTATGGTGCAGCAGAATGTGTGAATTCTCTCACTATTAAATAATGGTAAGAGTTCTACTCCAGGGCTAGGCAAAGTTACAGAATCTACTTTTCAAATACCAAAATTTGTCAAGTTGAGTAGCGCAAAACACACATTCAAATCATGTGTGGGGCTCAATTTGGGTAAAGAACAAGGGGTATATGTTGGCCCTGCCCCTTTCCCTGACGTCTACACTTTCAGCTGAAGATCTCAAGGGAAGTTACATCTTCTTTGACTTGAATGAATATAACTTCCCATGTTATCAGGGATTCTGTCTGACATCAGAAGAAAGCACTTTTGGAACTTTGTGAAAAACAGAAAATATTTTGTGATGACCACAGTGATCAAGAATATATTGATATATCTTTCAGATGAAACCACTGAAACATAAATCTCTTTTATCCATCACACAGGCATTCTAAAGGATTTAGTTAGCTTAGATTTATACTTTTCCTTCTTTAAAAGAGGACCTTTTCCTTCCCTTTCAATGAAATTCTGTCAGCAGGTCCCTAAAAGCAATATTCAGCAAGCTGACTTAAAAGCCAGTTTGACTTTCCCTCCCTTCATCCAGAAGTTCCTACTACTTTGGTGGTCACAACATGCAGTTCCAGTTGAATGATTACCAATGAGGAATGTGAAGGAAAAAAGGACCAAGGTCAGACACAAAGAGCTTAAGAGGTCAGACACAAAGACGTTAAGACCAAAAAGGTCAACTATATGAACAGTGCACAGATAACAGCAATGCCTCTCCCCACCCCCATAGAAGCAGCCATTAGGATGCACAAGCAGGTGGAAAAAGACATTAACATATGGACCTGGTGAAATGGATGTGAGAGGTGTGTGTATTTAAGATTTATAGATGGTAGTTGCTGGTTTTCTTCTCTAATCATGGCTTTTTAGTATCTGTATAACTTATCAAAGAACTATGTCCTTGAACCTGTGCCTGTTAACCTTTGAGTATGAGCACTGGTCTCAGTGAAGCCTAACACAGAGTTTACTAAGAAGACTTCTGGAGCCCACCCTTCATGTCCTGAGAAACACCATCCCCTCAAGTTTATGGCAACAATTTTTTCTTTACTTTGTCAATATAAATCACCTCAGAATAGAAAATAGAAGATTTTTTCTTTGGTGGTGGGAGAAGAGAACAATCTCTTTAACTATGGATAATAATTCAATTTACCAATTTTAAAAAAGCTAGTGTGAGCTTATTCATTTGATTTATACCCCACCTTTTCTCCATAATCCTCAATGTGGCATACATTGCATTCTCCTTTCCAATTTTCCCCCCAAAAACCCCTGAGAAGTAGATTGACCTGACATAGAAGTGCTTGCCACTACTGTCCATGACCACCAAGGAAAAAGAATCTGAGGTGGACTGTTGCCATGTCTGAACAGTCTGACATGGTTTTTATATGGTTGGTAAGGTAGACAACTGGCTATGATATCAGGAAAGGCAACTCTTCTTAATGCCTCTCTGGAACAAAGTTTTAATATAACTCTGCTTAAGGTTTGGGAAAACCTACTGAATCTTGGGAAGCACATCTTCAATCTGTCTGAGTTACTACAACATAGTCTTATAGGCTAATGCTCTCTACACTGTAGTCTGGCTAAAAGTCCCACACCACCTTCTTCCTCTAAATATTTCTCTTAGATGGTAATGAAGTTTTTTAAAAGCCTAACTATCAAAAGGAATGGATGGGGCAGCAATGTATAAAATTCAACAAAATAATAGCAAAGACCTTTTTTGTGCTGTTCTGATTTTACAGATATTCAATTTTTCATAGATTGGAGACTGACATTTCATTAAGATTTGTGTATGTAGTTCACTTTGAACTGTGTGCATGCAAAATGACTTATGAAAAGTAATATTTAGTACTGGTGTATTTCAATAATCTTCAGATAAACAAATGAAAAGAATTATTTAGCTTTCTAAATGTACAGTGTTCTTCAGAAATTCCTGCAAGTATTTTAGAATATGCTTCCTTCTAGCTCTATAAACCTAGGTGTCTGAAACATCTCCTAAGGTTACAGAGCTATAAGGATGCACGTTCTAAAAATAACTTTTAAATCACAGCTAGAGTCCCAACTTGAGGGTTAAGGGAGACTGACAGGCACTACATACAGTTTCTGTGAGCCTAAGTTCCATTTGAGCAATTCATTTCAAATGTTACCATACCTGTCTTGACCATTTCTAATCTGATGAAATAAATAGAATGAGCATGTTCAACCTTTTCCATTCTACTCAAGAGTATTTATATTGCAGACTTCCTGTTTGAGATGCCACGGTGAGTGCATGTCTCTTATCTCTCTCCTGATAAAAAAGCTTTCAAACTTCTGTATTATTGGACTGTGTGGATAAGGACTTTCATCATTTGGTAAATAAAACTTTTTATTACACATTATTTTGTTTTTAACAAGCTATTGGAATGCAACTAGACCTAAGCATTCAACAACTGGCTCAATTTCAACTACACCACTATCTGCCGAGCCAGGCAAAATGGCAGAGGAAGATTCTTCTGCTACTTTACTAAAAGAGATCCTGGTTCAGGTACAACTCTTGAAGCTGATCCAACAAGATCTGGCAAAGCTTAAATGTGGTTTAAAATTGATGCAAGAAAAAATGGCTCGCTATGAGGATCATTTAAATGCCCATGAGCCAATCATATTTTGGATAAATGAATTACTTATCTGGAGTCACAATTATGTACAAAAAACCTACATGATTGGTACTGAAAATACTGCAAGTCAATCAAACCTGGCCAAAATTATGGAAGATTTTTTCAGAAAGTTCCTTTTTTTTGAGAACAGGCTTATTATTCGAGACTGATCATGTGACTAAAATTCCTTTAATGAGAAGGAAGACTGGAACTAGTTCCAATATTATTATTGTGCAATTCCTCTGTGTTACCACAAAAGATGAGATTTTACATATATTTCACCAGGAATCAGTAAAGTCTCCTTTGAAGTGGGGCTCTAGTTAAAGCAAGATATCAATTTATCCTGATTTTACTAAAGAGGTTTCAAAAAATAGAAAGATGTTTACAAAAGCTTGTCTTGCCAGATCAATACAACTTCAATATTTCATGCAGTTTCCAGCTCCGTTTTGTATTAATCATCAAGATCAAATTCACAAATTTGATAATCCCTTGAATGCAGAGGCCTTTATTCTATCTTTAAAGTCTGCAGATGGACAAGCCTGATTCTGTTTCATTCTATGGAATCTGCCATGGGAGAAGTCAGTTTGCCTACAGTAAAAGCCTCAGTTTAAAAGTCTACGTGCCAGTATTTTTTTTCTGTACTGCTATTGGTGTTTGTTTTTGTTATTTAAAGATAAGGGGTCTGGGCATACTGCCAACTCTTATTGTTTATTTTTTAACACAGAGTACTTTTCCCCCCCTTCAATTAGTAACGTGTGAAAAACGTTCCGTAATTTTCAATGTAAGAAGAGAGACGAAACCACAGTGCCATCCCTTTTGGGAAGTCATCAACGTCTGTGATTTTCCCCCCCTTCTTTACATTTTTTTCTTTTTTCTTTAAGATTTCTTTTAATTTTTTTATATCACTTGGTTTTTTTTTATGCACATAATCACCTTTTCCTTTTTTTTTTTTCCTTTAAGAACAGATTCTATATACACATAAAAGAATGGTATTTGAATGCTAAATTGAGTCTTTATGGAGGTTCTATGTCTGTGAGCAATACTAGAAAAGAGGTTAAATATTTAAATATAGAAAAGTTTATTTGTCAAATGGTGCAGGTCATAAAATGAATTGGTATTGGGAGAATATTGATAAGTGGGCCAAAATAAAATGGATGAAGTTAGTTTAAATGTAAAATGGTTATGAGAATCCAAGAAACAAAATGTAATCCTAGCATATTTAGAATTGTTAAGGGCAGATATTGCTTATCTACAAGAAACTCATCTAATGGAACAGGATAAATCTCTATTAATGAAAGATTAGGTGGGACAGGTTTACCTTAACATACTTTGACGAAAGCTAAAGGTGTGGCAATTCTGGTTTGAAAAGGATTCCCAACTGATGTACAAGAAGTTATTACTGATGTAAATGGGCATTATTTAATTTTGTGTGCCAAAATAGCAGAGACTGCAATAGCTATGGTTAATGTTTATCAACCAAATTTAGATTCCCCTATTATGTTTTATGGATGTTTTCAATACCTGAATGAGTGTGTTTATGATAAACTGATAATACGAGGAGATTTTAATGAAATATTGGAACCTGAGCTTGATAGAAATACACCAGCATGGAAAAAACAATCATTAGTGAGGGAAACAATTAAGACTTATATGGAAGAACTGAATTTAGTAGACCGTTTGATGTACCCAAACTAAGAGAATATATACTTTATTCAAATGTGCATCAGAATTTTTTTTAGGTTTGATTATTTTTTTAATATTGTTGACTTTATATAATCAAATTCAAGAATGCAACACTGAATGTTTGATAAGTATCTGATCATAGTGCAACTACCTTGAAATGTATGTTTCAGAAACTGGTTACAGTAGCGAGAAATTGGTATCTTTATGTTTCCCTATTAAATGATAAAAAATTTGTACAACAAATGCAGGTAGAGACCTTACAATAGTTCAATCTGAATTCGGAAACTTCAAGTGCCCAAATTTTTGAATGGGAAGCATATAAAGCATACATTTGAGGTAGAATGATAGCTTATGCATCACACAAAAATAAGATTAAAAATAAAAGGGAAAATAATTTAAAAGATGAATTGAAACATTTATGGGCACAGATAGTTAGATGCCCATCCACAGTTTTGTACAGAGAAATACAGAAAAAGAAACATGAATATACTATCACAGCAAACAGAATTTATGCTAACATGCTTATGACAGAGATACTGGAGAACAGTGAAAGATCTGGTAAGATCTTGGCTAATCATTTAAAGCAAAAAAGATAGGGCAATGATTTCAATCATTAGAGGTGAAAGAGATGAAATGTATAAAACTACAATGGATACTGTCATTTTTTAAAATTTTATTCAGAATTATATAGTAAACCAGAGGATGCATCGAATGAAGATATAAAGGCTTTTAAAAATAAAATTAACCTACCACATTTAGATGATACACATAAACAATTCTTACTCGCTCCACTATCTCAGCTAGAGATTAAACAAATAATTTTAAAAATGGTAAAACACTAGGATTAGATGGATTCCCTACTGAGTGGTACAAAACTTTTCTAGATCTTTTGGTGCCAAAACTTTGTCACGTATATGAAGAGATATTTGATAAGGGAATTTTATCACTGGCATTTAATCAGGCTTATATTACAGTTATACTAAAAGCAGGTAAAGATCATACTCAGTGTGCTAATTATCATCCAATCTCATTGATTAATGTTGACACAAAGATTTTAACAGCAGTGTTAACAAACAGAATTACAGCAAGTGATATCATTTGTTATTAAGAATGATCAAGCAAGGTTTATAAAAACTAGGCAAGCAGGAGACAACATTAGGTTAGTTGTAGATTTAATAGACTTGAATAAAAACAAAGATCAATTTGTAATTTTATCATTAGATGCTGAAAAAGCCTTTGACAAAATACATAAACAGCATGTGTTTGCTGTATTTGGATTTCCTTTGAAATTTATAAAATGGATTAAGATATTATATGAGTCACCCACATCTACAATAAAAGTTAATGGTACATTTTCTCCTATTTTTTCATTATTTAGAGGAACTAGACAAGAATATCCATTTTCACCCTTGCATTTTAACATTTGTGTGAAACCCTTGGCTTGTGCTATTAGACAACACAGGGAGATCTATGGAGTAGTACACAACTCAGCTGAACACAAATTGTTTTTATTTGCAGATGACTTTTTTTTGTTTATTTCTAAACCTAATACTACTATTCCAGTGGTGATGCAAAGGATAGATGCCTTTAGTAAAATAGCTGGATGCTCTACTGACTGGTCCAAATTGGAATTCATGCCAATAAGTGAAAATTCGGTTACCCATTCATTTAAGGAATATCAATTCTGTGTGTATACTAAAGGATATAACTCAATTAGCAACATGTAATATAAATAAAATATATAGAGAGGTTTCTTCAGGTATTAGTAGATGGGAGTCATTAAACCTCACCCTTCAGGAAAAGGCGAACATTCTCAAAATGAGTTTTATTCCCAGATTCATTTATATTCTGAGAGGAATTTCAGTTTTTATATCTGGAAAATATTTTCAGAAAATAAATTCTTAGTTTAGAAAATTTCTATGGGGTTCTTCAATTCTGAGAATATCATTACAGAAAATGCAATTACCAATTAATGAGGGAGGATTCAGTCTTCCAAATCTGGAGCTATATCATGATGCTTATCTACAGCTGCAAGAAAAAGTATGTGAACCTTTTGGAATTTCATGGTGTTCTGCATTAATTTGTCATAAAATGTGATCTAACCATCATCTAAGTCAAGAGTATTGACAAATATAATGTGCCTAAAATAATAACACAAAAGCAATCCTGATCCTTCATGTCTTTATTGAACACACTCATTCAACATTCAAAAGGCTAGTGGAAAAAGAAAGTGAACCCTTGGAATCAATAACTGGTTGACCCTCCCCCCGGCAGCAATAACCTCAACCAGACGCTTCCTGTAGCTGTGGATCAGACCTGCACATCGTTCAGGAGGGATTTTAGCCCATTCTTCCTGTCAGAACTGCTTTAGCTCTGTCATATTCTTTGGACATCTCATGTGTATGGCTCTCTTCAAGTCATTCCATAGCATCTCTATTGGGTTGAGGTCTGGGCTCTGACTTGGCCACTCCAAAAGGCGGATTTTGTTTTTCTGAAGCCATTCTGTTGTGGACTTGCTCCGGTGTTTTGGGTCACTGTCCTGTTGCATCACCCAACTTCTACAGAGTTTCAGCTGACGTACAGACATTCTCACATTATCCTGAAGAATTTTTTGATATACTTGGGAATTCATCTTCCCCTCAATGACTGCAAGCTGGCCAGGCTCTGATGCAGCAAAGCAGGCCCAAATCATGATGTTTCCTCCACCATACTTTACAGTTGGGATGATGTTTTCATGATGATATGCAGTGCCCTTTTTATGCCAGATGTAGTGCTGCGTGTTCTTTTCACATAGTTCAATCTTTGTTTCATCAGTCCACAAAACATTTTGCCAATACCGCTGTGGAGTGTCAGTGTGCTCTTTCGCAAACTTCAAGCATGCAGCAATGTTCTTTGTAGTAAGCAGCGGCTTCCTTTGTGGTGTCCTGCCATAGACACCCTGCTTGTTCAATGTTTTACGTACTGTAGACTCATGAACACAGATGTTAGCCAGTTCCAATGATGTCTTCAAATCTTTGGGTGTCACTCAGGGTTGTTTCTTTACCTCATTGATGAGTCTTCGTTGTGCTCTTGGGGTCATTTTGACTGGGCACCCACTTCTTGGTAGAGTAGCCACAGTCCCAAAGTGTCTTCATTTGTAGATCATTTGCCTAACTGTAGACTGGTGAATTTCTAAGGTCTTTGAAATCACTTTGTAACCCTTTCCAGCTTTATGTAAATCAACAATTCTTGATCGTAGATCCTCTGAAAGCTCTTTTTGGCGAGGCATGGCTCACATAAGTGTATTCTTCTTGTGCGGATCAAACTCAAAAAGTTTGAGTGGTTTTTATCAGTCAACGCAGCTCTAGTCCACACCTCCAAACTCATTTTCTTAACAAGACTCCAGGTATGCTAACACCTGACTCCAATTAGCTTTTTTGAGGTCAACTCAAGGGTTCACATACTTTTTCCACTAGCACTATGAGGTTTTTATGGTTGTTCTCAATGAAGACATGAAGGATCAGAATTGTTTTTGTGTTATTATTTTAGGCACATTATATTTGTCAGTACTCTTGACTTAGATGATGGTCAGATCACATTTTATGACAAATTAATGCAGAACACCATGAAATTCTAAAAGGTTCACATACTTTTTCTTGCAACTGTAAGTATTACAGTATTCTAGTAGTATTAAATACTAGAAGCCAACAAGTGGTATTAATTTTCCAATTTGGGCAACTTTGGAATATACATATATAACACCTTTAGTCAGATGGATAGCATTAGGAACGAAATATACTAAAACTCTAATATCTCTGGAAATAATTTCATCAGTTAGAAAGCTATGGAATGTAATGTCTAATAAAAAAAAATTGACCCTTTCTCCCATGCCAAATTGACTTTATGGGGAAGTTCAACTTTAAAATTTGAGAAAAAGATGGTGATATGGAAAAATTGGAGGGAAGTGGGATATCAACTTTGGACCAACTGATAGATGATGAAGATGAATTTTTAACATATTCTGTCTTAAGAGATAAATATCATCTATCAGATGTAACCCAATGGCAATATTTACAGTTACAACATTTGTTAACAACACTGTTTGGACCAACAGCATTTTCAGCTTCTGAGACACCTGAGATATTAGAACAACTTGTTAAACCTTTAAAACTAAAAAAAGCTACTATTAGTTTGTATAGATATTTGTTATCAATAAATCAGTTTGATATGCAGATGTTAAGGGATGAGTGGAGTAAAGAATTAGAGGTTTCTATATTGCCTAGACAATGAGAGAGTGTCTTAACTTCTATAGCAAGAGTATCAATGGACCTTAAACTAGGACTTATACAACAAAAAATAATATTTAGAATTTATTGGACTCTACTATGTCTATATAGAAAAGGATTGTCAAAACAGCATTTTGTTGGAGATGTAATAAGGACAATGCCTCTTTAAAGCATATGTTTTTACAATGTCCTATTAAGTTTTGGGAGAAAATAGTGGACTATATAAATATGGTTATGTGACAAAAGCTAAAAATTTTCAGAGAATAATATTCTTTTGAACTATATACCTAGTACACGGAACTTGACAACGTAAATGGATTCTCTGCCCTTACTATGGCCAAAAGACTGATATTGCAGCACTGGAATAAATAAATGTATGGTCCCATTTATTCAGTGGATTGAAAACTTGATTGCGCTTGCCACTTACGAGCGGATTGCCTATAGAGGTAGACTTTGTATGGACAAGTATAATGAAATATGGGACTCATTTATACAAAATACAGTGAGTTAAAAAAAAGCCATGATAGTCATATAAATCTAGCAGAAATATATATGTACTTGAATAATATTTGTATTAGATAAGCAAATACAGAACTGTAACTATTTATTGTTATAATGATATATTAATACTTTTTTCTCTTTGTTGTATTTTTTTTACTTTTTTGTTAAAGTGCTTTTATATATTTTTCCTTCTTTTTGTAATCAAAAATTTAAAAAATAAATTAAAAAAACAAAGAGTATGTATATTGCAATTTCATATAAAATTTAGTTTTATATGGTATTTAATTTATGTCTGAAAGCATGGTCAGAGTTCCAAAAAAGGATTTCAAAATAAGAAAAATACTTTGGAACAACCTCTCATCTTTAGTTGCATTCATTTTTTATTCCTTTTGCCAATTATTCCATTTTATTATTCCTTTTGCCAATTAAAATAATTTTGCAAATTATTCTATTTCCTTCCTTAGTTAGCCTCTCTTTCCCTATTTTCATATCACTTCAACATTACTGGAAAAAATAAGTGGTAATGTTGATCATGCCATTTCTGTACAGAAGGAATAAAAGATAAAGTGGCAATGGTTAATGCAAGAAAAGTCCAACAAAATTCAAGAAAGACTAGCTTACCAGGAAAAAAAAAAGATAAAATCATTTATAGTACATGTAGGAAAGTTCCAGAAAAGCCTCCCTCCAAAGCTAGGCTCCCTGAAGTTACTGGTAATAAAAGCTACCCTTGATGGTCTGCAAAAACAGCTGCTTTAGCTGCCTCACATCATCCTTTTGAGCAAACTGTGGGAAAGCTGAAGCCGATGGCAGCTGCCCTTCAGGATGCTCTGCTTTGGGCTACTGTACAACCTCTCTCTTCAGAAAAGGCATTAAATAGTTGAAAATTATATTATCCCTCTCTGTAGGTCCTTCACCTGTAGTATTTGCAAGGGCAGTTATGCTTTGGCCAGTTCTCCTCACATTCCTTTGTTGCCAAGCAATAGCCACATACTCCATGTTAATTCCTGATTCTGAATCCAACTCTTTTAATAATCAGTAAAGAATCTACCACTGTGAAATATTACTACCTAAGATCTCTGGCTAATTATGATTATTGTTTTCACATTCAATTTTTGCCAAATTTGGGGCTCTAGGTATGTTTCATTCTTCCACACTGAACTGCCAGATTGTTTTGGCAGTTTATTTCCAGACAGCTGTATTCTGGATAGTACCCAGAGTAGCTTGGGACATTTTGCCTTGCATAACATTTGGCTGTAACACAGTTGTAAAAGCGTTGCCTCTGTGCAGCAGCTCTTTTCAGCTGTCCATAAGCAAATTAGAAATTAAATCTCTCTGTATATTCCTTCTCTGAAACTTGTAATTATAAATTGCTCTTATTTATACCTTTTATTTTTCTTCTAACCATTGCAACCCCGCACTAGCATCTTATGTCTTAAAAATATTAGTTTTCTCTCTTTAGATTAGACATGGGGACCAGTACTCCAATATTCATTTGGCAACCACCAAGTCCCTGTTTCTTTAAAAAAAAAAATCTATCATACCATAACATTATCTTTACATCCAGGAATCCTATGGACTGCACACAGGCCACAAAGGTATTCTAAGAACATACAAATGGTTGCTTTATTTGTAAGCGTGCCTATCTTCCTAGAAAAGCAGCAAAAGATTATCTGGGCATTTACAGTCTTCTAGAGGCTAAAGGGGGGTGGGGAGGTAGCAATGCAGTTGTTTTGTGACTGGCCATAGTGACTGACCATTCTGAATACTTTTAACAGATTAAAAAAAAATAACATTTCGCTACTGGCTCAAAAGGGCTAGGAACCCTTTGGTTAGACTGCTTAGATTAGCTCTTTAATAAATTGAGTCTTTTATCCATGCTTTCTGGTTTGCTTATGTGAAACAAACCTATTGCTTTTTAAAAAATTAAGTAAGTTTCTCAATGTATTACTTCCTTATTTTATTTTTTATGCATAGATTTCCTCCTGAAGCTCAGGGTAAAAGTTTTGATTCTATGTTCCAAATTATTATATCAGATTTTATTAGACTTAAAGGTTGTCCAACTCCCAAACAACTCTGGGTGGCTTACATTTTAGGAGTAAGAATAAAAAAAAAACAAAGAGAAGACCATCTATATCCAGACTAACCACACTACATATACCACAAAAAATAAAGCAGGGGCTCCACAGCCACCCTACTGCAAGAATGGCCAAGTTTTTAAAGACTTTGGGAACA
Source organism: Python bivittatus (assembly GCF_059951505.1). NCBI lineage: Eukaryota > Metazoa > Chordata > Lepidosauria > Squamata > Pythonidae > Python > Python bivittatus. The sequence goes on from NW_028277074.1 coordinate 24,229,155, forward strand.
CACAAATCGGGGGAGGGGGAGAGATACTATTGTTGAGGACAAATGCCATGGCAGGGAAAGCATACTTCCTAGGTCTTGATAGATGGCACTGTTTAATCAATAGGATCCAAAGCATACAAACTGTGCCAATCTTACTGTATGGGCAGAAACCATGGAAAATAGGTGGTCCCTCAGATAACCTGGCCTTATGCCATGAAAGGCTGTATAGATAAGTTGGAGTCTCTTTAAAGTTGAAAAACACGTATAACCTTGACCAAAATCTTTATCAGTCAAATATGGAACACTGTAGTTTTTTCCACCAATACTGTACTTTCTTGTGACTTAGTACTAGGAAGTGAAAGAACCAAGCTGAATATTATATTAGATTTTTCTCACATAAGGAGTTATAATTACAAAAAGTGTCAACACGGTTTTTATAAGGATCATCATACTGAGAAAGATTAATGCACTATTTAAAGTTATGACTGGATTCTGAAAATTGAAACAAACAGAAATTCAAGATGGTGATAGAAACCTTCCATCCTGGGACTTTTGGGGGATGACAACCGCAGCAAAGACCAAAGAACCGGTGAGTAGACCGGTTCTACAGAACCTCTCCAGATAAGGAGAGGGTGGGAGATTACCCATATGTACTCAGGACAGCTGCTCCTTGCAAGTAGACTGCAGGACAGTGGTCTCCCACAGGTTTGAGTGTTGGGAGATGAAGGGAACAGCCATCATGCTCACAACCAAAGCAGAGCCTTTTGAATGGTACTGGGCTTGCTAATCTCATTTTCTAATCACTTTTGGAAATTACTTTAATTTCCTTAAGGTTCTTAGAGGTCTTTGAAATAAAACGTTTGAAAAGACATCTGGTGAGTTTACCTTCATTCTTGAACAAAAGAAAAATTAACTGTAAGCTTAAGAATTTAAAGAATTGGAAATAAATGGCAAAAAGCAAAATAAGATTTTGATCCAAGAAAGTTATAAGCAAATTAAGGGTCCAGATAAATTTGAATATTAAGACTTTTACTATAAGTTTTGGAAATAATTATATAAATAAACACCCTTTTGTGGGAACTAAATTGTTTTGTCTATCCTAAGTCATAACAGAGATTTGAGACTTGAGGCCTTCCAGAAGAGTTCCATTTTAGCTGTCTTCCAGAAAATGCCAAGACAGATGCCCAACTGGTTACACAGGGTGGGAGCTGCTATAGAAAGACACAATGTCCTCATACAAAGTCCACAAGATCATTATAGTTAATGGTAAGAAAGGTTGCTGACAAGTAGAAACAAGAGGAGCGCACTTCCTCACTCCAGGACTTTGACAAAGGTAATTCACTGAGACCAATGCCATTCTGGTTCTATGCCCAGGCCTGGATCCTGACTGAAAGGGGGTCAGATAATCTACTTCCTCTAGGGCATTCTTTAACTGAAGTCCCACCACATTCTCAATAATTTTGGAGGGAGGGAGGGAGCAAGCAAGCAAGCAAGCTTTGAAGGCAGTGGTTTCTAATATAAGCCAAATTCAGGCATACACAACATCTTCCAATAAGGAAGTACTGAACCGGTTGCTCACCCCTACAGCCCTCCCAAGAAATGACTCCAAGGATGCATGGATCCAAGTCACAAGTGGCAAAATTCACACTAGATAGCTTCCTACTGTACAGAATAAGGAAGGTGACCTTGATGGACATATGTAAGCTCCATTGCCAAGGAAACAAAGGGTAAAACATTTTTTCAAGTGGCTCAGATAGGTCTAATTCAGGGGTCGGGAACCTATGGCTCGCGAGCCAGATGTGGCTCTTTTGATGGCTGCATCTGGCTCACTGCCAAATCTTTAATAAAAAAAATAATGGGGTAAGGCTTAGAACATGTCTTCTATCCACCGAGCGCAGGCCACGCCCTCCTCCGCATCGTATCCGCATCCGGCATCCTTGGGACTCACCCTACCTTGCCCCGCAGCATCCGCGGCTGAACGGGCCTGGAGCCACATTGTCCTCCACAGGCAGCCGCAAATCGAGGCCCCGGCTTTGGCCTAGCTCCTGTCGGCGGCCCATGCGAATGCGATCCGGGTGCACCGCTTTGCATCCTGCTTCTGCTGCCCCTGCTCTGTTGGGTGAGTCCTCATCTTGGGCTGGCCCCGTTTGTGGCCCCAACAAGGTACGAGACATACAGTGGTACCTCGGGATACGAACTTAATCCGTTCCGTGACTCTGGGCGTATCCCGAGTTGGTCGTAACCCGAAGGAAATTTCCCCATAGGGTTCAATGTAAATCCGGTTAATCCGTTCCGCCCTCTGAATTTGGTCGCACCCCGAGGCAAATTTCCCCATAGGGTTCAATGTAAATCCGGTTAATCCGTTCCGCCCTCCGCCCGAATTTGGTCGCAACCCAAGGCAATTTCCCATAAGGTTCAATGTAATTACCGTTAATCCGTTCTGGCGTCCACGGACCACACGGAAAGCGGCCGGGCGCGGCGTGGTGCGGCGCGAAAATGGCCGGGTGCAGCGCGGCGCGGCGTGAAAACGGCCCGGCGTGGCGCGAAAACGGCCCGGCGCGGCGCGGCGCGGCGCGAAAACGGCCCGGCCCGGCGCGGCGCGAAAACAGCCCGGCGCGGCGCGAAAACGGCCGCGGACCACGCGGCAGGGCCGGAAAAACAGCCGCGGACCACGTGGCACGGGCGGAAAAATGGCCGTGGACCACGTGGCACGGGCAGAAAATGGCCGCGGACCACGTGGCACGGGCGGAAAATGGCTCGTACCCCGAGGCGGAGTTCGCAAACCGAGGTAAAATTTTGGGGCCAGAGCTGGTCGTAACCCGAAAAATTCGCAAGCAGAGGCGTTCGTATCCCGAGGTATCACTGTATTTCAGGCACGGTGCCACTTTCCACCAGTGGCCGAAAATCGAGCCCCCGGCTTGGGCCTAACCTCCTTGACGGCCTGTAAGGGTCCACTCCACCAGCTACACCTGCAATTGGCTATCCTGCCTTCATTACCTCTGCCCTGCCCCACGGACCACTACCTGGGGTGGTATCCTCCTCACCTCAGTCAGCTAGCTAATTGCAGAAACCCTTTTATTGAAGAAGATGCCTAAAAGAAAAAAGATGAGGAGTATCGTACTTTTCAGCAGGAATGGACAGAGGAATTCGCCTTTGTGGAGAGAGCAGGTTCTGCAGTGTGTCTAATATGCAATGATAAAATTGCATCAATGAAACGGTCAAATATAAAGTGGCACTTCGACACATGCCATACTACATTTGCATCGAAATATCCTGCGGGGGACAGCAGGAAGAAAGCATGTCAAGAGCTACTGTGCAGAGTGCAAGCTAGTCAGCAGCAACTCCGTGTTTGGACCCAACAAGGTGACTGGAATTCGGCTAGCTTTGCTGGTGCTTTAGCAATTGTGAGAAACGGAAAGCCATTCACAGATGGGGAGTATGCCAAAACATTCATGCTTGATGTTGCCAATGAACTTTTTGACGACTTTTCAGATAAAGACAAGATAATCAAACGAATAAAAGACATGCCTCTGTCGGCAAGAACTGTTCACGATCGTACCATCATGATGGCAAATCAAATTGAGGCAACACAAGTGAAGGACATAAATGCAGCACCATTCTTTTCTCTCGCTTTGGATGAGTCAACAGACGTAAGCCATTTATCCCAGTTCAGCGTGATTGCAAGGTATGCTGTCGGTGACACACTACATGAGGAAAGTCTTGCTGTTTTCCCTATGAAAGGGACAAGAGGGGAGGATTTATTCAAGTCTTTCACTGAGTTCGCTAAAGAACAAAATCTACCGATGGATAAACTTATTTCGGTGTGTACTGATGGTGCTCGGTGGGGAAAAACAGAGGATTCATAGTGCTTCTTCGTGAACATGAAAAGAGACCCATCCTAAGTTTTCACTGCATCCTACATCAGGAGGCGCTTTGTGCTCAGATGTGTGGCGAGCAGCTTGGTGAGGTCAGATCACCAGTTTAAATGATCGCCAGTTTAAAACACTGCTGGATGAAGTTGGGAATGCTGCTGGATGAAGTTGGATGAAGTTGGATGAACACTGCTGGATGAAGTTGGGAATAATTATCCTGGTCTGCTTCTGCACAGCAATGTGCGTTGGTTGTCAAGAGGGAAGGTGCTCAGCCGTTTCGCGGCTTGTCTGAGCGAAATCCGGACTTTTCCTGAAATGAAAAACGTCGAGCATCCTGAGTTAGCTAACACTGAGTGGCTCCTGAAGTTCTACTATCTCGTGGACATGACTGAACATCTCAACCAGCTCAATGTGAAAATGCAAGGTGTTGGAAATACAGTCTTATCCCTTCAACAAGCAGCATTTGCATTTGAAAACAAGCTAGAAGTCTTCATCGCCGACAATGAAACAGGTCATTTACTACACTCTGAAAAACTGGGAGAGTTTAAAAATGCATGCACAGCAAGTGACCCTGCTCAACATCTTGATCTTCAGCAGCTAGCGGGCTTCACATCTAATCTCCTGCAGTCATTCAAAGCGTGCTTTGGAGAATTTCGTGAGCGCACTCGTCTTTTTAAGTTCATCACCCATCCACACGAGTGTGCAGTGGACAGCGCCGACCTGAGTTACATCCCCGGTGTCTCCGTCAGAGATTTTGAGCTACAAGTTGCTGACTTGAAGGCCTCAGACATGTGGGTGAATAAGTTCAAGTCACTGAATGAAGATTTGGAAAGACTTGCACGACAGCAAGCAGAGTTGGCGAGCAAACACAAGTGGGGAGAAATGAAAAAACTTCAACCCACGGACCAGCTGATTGTCAAAACTTGGAACGCGCTTCCCATCACATACCACACACTGAATCGTGTGAGTATTGCTGTACTGACAATGTTTGGCTCTACATATGCATGTGAGCAGTCTTTCTCACATCTAAAGAACATTAAGACCAACCTACAATCACGTTTAACGGATGGAAGTCTCAACACCTGCATGAAGCTTAACCTCACCACGTATCAACCAGACTACAAAGCCATCAGCAAAACCATGCAGCACCAGAAGTCACATTAATGGTAAGAAGTACTTTACTCATCATTCGTTAGCAACAGCATAACAACGTTATTAAAAAGAATTCAGAGACTTATTGTACTTTAAAAGTGTTGGTCTTACATAAAATGCACACATTTACTTGTATTTAGTTTTAAACATATTGTATGGCTCTCACAGAATTACATTTTAAAATATGTGGCGTTCATGGCTCTCTCAGACAAAAAGGTTCCCGACCCCTGGTCTAATTCATTGAACTATAAGAAGGAAGAGGAGGTACAACACAATCAAACTTGCAAGATTCTGTTATTATAGTCAATCTCAATAAAAATAGTTTTAGCCTTCCTGTGGAATTGATTTCTTGGTCTGGCCTACCTTCTGAAACTGACACCTTTCCACTTCATCTGAGTCCACAGGCCAAAATGAACCCAACCACATTATGCTACCTCAGACCCCATCCATGAAGACTCAAGACTCAGATGACTTCATCAACAAAATACTTTGCAAGCATGTCAAAGTGCCAGACTGGTAAAATTTTCTGTCCATCCTCCCTAACAGGGAAGATGCTACCTTAAACAATACTGCTGAATAACAACTCATTGGTGCACTACGGGCAGAAAAATTCTGACATTTTCACTGCCCTTATTACCATGATATAGGCTGGCAGGTAAATGGTTACCTTGTTCAGTTAATTTCACTTTTTGATTCATCCACTGGCAATCTAAGTATCTCCTCATTTGCTTCATCTCCTGAACCACCAAAAAGAACTGAGGAGCATCTTGGGAGTGGCAGGCAAAGAAAGGTCACCTGGGGCCAACCAGGTGCCCTTGGTCCTCTCTCAATTCAAACATTCAACCAAGTACTCCATGTAACTGCCTGCCAGGTCTCTGGGAAAATCCCAAAGTACCTATTGGACTCTATCATGATTTTAAATTTTAAAATGATCCCTGTCCTAAACTATTTGGAGAATGGTGGGTGTGGCCTTCTCGCAATGCTTCGGAAGGCCTCAGAAGCTTTCCAAAGGCTTTCCAAAGCATTGTGAGAACAGCCCGTGCAATTTAGAGAATGGTGGGTGTGGCCTTCTCACGAGATTTCAGAAGGCCTTGGAAGCCTTCCAAAGTATCGTGAGAACAGTGCACACTATTTAGAAAATGGCACACGCTATTTAAAAAATGGCACATGCTATTTGGAAAATGGTGCGAGTGGCCTTGGGAAGAAGTCCTAGTGTGGCCAGCAGCTGCCTTGCATAGGGCCAGGCTGGGCGTGCCTTGTCAGCAGCAGGAGGAAGATGGCACAGGTCAGCTGGGTATGGCAGGGCCTGCGGAGCATAGGGCAGCAGGGGCTTTGCATTGTGGCGCTGGGCTGGCTGGCCACAGGGCTTGAGGCAGCACTCCTCAGCAGTGGCAGCAGCGCTGGGGCTGAAGTAGAGGCCTGGGGGCAGCAGAGGCTGGTTGAGACTGCTGAAGGCCCCAGGCCTCTGCTTCAGCCCCAGTACCGCCACCATTGCCGAGGAGTGTCACTGTGCAGGGCAGCCAGAAGGGCAGAGATGGGGAGGGAGACAGGCGGGTGAGGGAAGCTGAAGAGGAGGCAGAGCGGCAATCCCTTATCTTACTGAGGCTGGGGGTTGGAAGGGATCAAGGCGGGAATGGTTTGGATCAGGGTAGTTGTCACCTAACGACCGGTGGGATTCGGTTAACAACAGCAACGGGGACTGCCAGGATTGCCATCGCTAAGCAATGTGATCATGTGACGTTGCACTTTACAAGTGCATCACTTAGCAAGAGAAATTCCAGTCCCAATTATCGTCATAACTTGAAGGCTACCTGCATTTCTATAAAACTGTGGAAAACCTTTATGAACTTTTTGCTGACACCTGGACAGAAATGACAATGATTTTTGGATCTGTGAATGGATGGGGGGTGGTGGTAATAGGTTAGGGTTAGGCAATGGCAAACCACTTCTAAACGTGTGGCCAAGAAAACTGCATGGACTTGTCTGTATAGTTGTCAGGAATAACTTGAAAGCAACACCCACCTAACCACCCCCCAATAAATCTTATCTTTAACATAAAAGATAACTTAAGGAGGGTGAAGTTTATTTTTTCTGATTTGACTTTTGGTTTAAGAGTTTTGATGCAACTAAACTTGTTTAGTTGACCTGACTATGACAATGATCAAAATGAAAATCTGAACATAAGAATTTCGATGCAACTCTTATGTTCAGATTTTCATTTTGATCATTGTCATAGTCACTCCATTTAAATACGTTTAGTAGATCTTTATGTAGCATATATTACTCCTCTTGGACTACAAATGAATAAATCCTTCAGAACACATTTTCATCAGCCTCTGTAGTAAATGAAGCTAAAATTGACCATAGATGTATTAAATAAAATATTATCAGATACTAAACATTTATTTTCTCTCATACCTCTATATATCAATGACACACAGCTATGAGTGCCATTCCTGATCTTGGGGTACTCTGTGCAGCATGCTAACAATATCTTAAATTAAGGAAATGAAATACAAAATACAGCTTTTCCTTGTACAGTACCTTTGGATTTTTCAAAAGTGAATGCTTTCTACCAGGTATTGAACTTGACCATTATATCCACAAAATGTGAATGAACTATATTTCTATTTCCATTTTTAAAATAGTTTATAACTTTTATACCTGGCCTGTTTTGGCTTTAAATAGCTTGCCTCAATTTGTATGTGGTAATGTGTTGGGATCTGAAAACACAAACAAAGCAACTGCAGCAGAAAAACAAGACTGCAAACCACAGTGGTGAACTACCTAAATATGTTGGACATAAAAGACTAAATCTTTGAAAAAGGATTTGATATGGTGCTACATTAACAAAAATAGATGCTTTGGATCTGTTCTTCACAAGCCTTAACATCTAATGAAGTTAAAAGAGACAGAGGGACAGACAGACCGACAAAATTAGACTCCTACATGATAATCTCAGATTCATTTATAATTTGTTATAGAATTAATTTGTTATTATAATGATACTTAACATTCAGTTATTTTGCTGGTCAAGACTGTTCGGATTTGGAATAAAAGTGATTACAAATGAAATGGAAATAGTTCTTAGGTACTGGAGTTTACAACTGTGATAAAGAGGAGAGCAAGATCAGCAGGGAAGAACTGAAGCTGTGTTTTAAAATCACCAGTGATTTTAGAGGAATCAGTATCACACAGATTAACCAATGGCTTTATATTTAATACCTCAAAACATTTTGGACACTGTCAGTTGTAGTAATTAGTTTGGAAGCATTTTCTCAATAAATCAAATAATAATTAATTGGGAAGTTTAGTCTGTGGTTTGAGAACCTGGATGAAAGACATTTAAGAACCCAATAGATGACTAAATTGCTGGCAAATTTTGTGAGAATTGGTATAGTAAATATACAGTATTTATGAACAAAATAATTAATGATTAAAAACTATTCACTTGTTTACAGCTAACAGGTGTTACAAAAGTTTGGATTGATCTTCCTTCTTTTAAATTAAATCTGGCATAAGAGATTCAAGTCTATTGTATATTTTTAACATGTACTGCTGCTCTTTTATTTTGGATGTGTTCTATTTTTACTTTTCTAAGAATTTTTAAAATCTTATGTTTGTAAAGCATCAAAATGCATTTGGCTTTTATTTAGAAATTTGGCCTTGGGCTTGTACTTGTTTGAGAAAAGGGCAGCTAGGAATCTCTGCAACCTCTATAAAACTCCACAGTATTGGGGGAACATACAGGAATATAGAATCAGTGAAAATTTCTGCCCTGTTTCTTCTAATATGAACCCTTTTATTTGCTGAGGGATGAGTCTTGATCCAATATAGTATCAAAATAAAGGAGCCCCACTTCATTCAAACTCAGAAGTTCTGGAAAATTACAGAAGAAATTATCATACTAATGGCAGAGGCTGAGCTCATACCTGAAAATACTTCTGCTGCTTCTGATATCTAATTAACATAAAATACCAGCAAGTCACAACTCTAACACAACTGAGGCCTGCCCAGAAGAGGCCAAGCTTTGCCAGTGTGCCTTGCCCAGCTAGCACCACTAAAACAATAACAAAGAAGATAATTCAAAGAGGGACCAAGATTGCCAACCAGCTATAGCAACATATCACAAAACTGAATCAGCAGAGGCAACGCTGTACCATCCTACAACTTTATCCAGTGACATTCCAAGTCTGGTACTCCATAAAAGCAAGAACTTACTTTTTACAGTATTTCAAGTTATTTTTAATTTCTGCACTGTTTCAATCAACAAATCTTGTCCTTTGCTGGATAATGTGCAAGTTGCTATGCTGTCCTTTTCTTATCCCTGCTATTCTCTGCCTTAAAAGATATGCAAGGAGAATATTTCAAAATTTTATTTGGTTATACCATTTAAGGGTTCCAAAGAACTAGGAGGCTTTAATGTATTCTGCAATCTACATCTCTATTTTCATCCCATCCTGCTAGCTAAATAAATAAATACATCAGATGTAAGGGTTTTTTTAATCAATTCTGACTACAGCCTATGGATTATTTTTCTTTCTCTGAACCAAACTGGTTTGCCTCTGAATGTCAACAGCAACTCAAATTGAGTACTGAGCTTTTCAAATCTTGAATAACTAATCTGAACTATATTAGACTTGATTAATATAGGTCTACTATTCCTAGAATAGCATACAATAAGGCAAGAAAACAGAATGATAAAACTCTCAAGTCTGTCCATCTTAGATTGATAATTTATTTGGATATGCAAATGATATCTCTAAAAAACTCCCAGAAGTCTAGGATCCGAAATAAGCCAAGAATAATGAATCCAATTCACTAGTCATTGAAGTTTCAAGCAAATCTATAAAAGCATGGTCAGGATCCAGTGCAAAAGTCAAAAGTGCTGATTTCAGTAATCAATGAACAGTCAGAAGCTCCATGAAGTCAGAAGCTAGTATGAAAAACTTTATTCCAAAATACATTGCCAGAAGTAGTCAGAGCTCCTGAAACTACACCTAGACTTTAACTGCCAGTGATTGAGCCATCTATCAACAACCTATCCTCAATGCTTTAAACCAAACATAATGAGTTTAATTGGGAGGGCTTTAAACTGAATACTGTGGATTATAGATGAAAGCTCTGAAATAGAACTTCAGATAAACTGTTGCTATAATAGGAACTAAATGACTCTATGAAAAATCAGAAAGAACATTAGTTTGTAAAGTTCATGAACTTTGCTGTCTTTACATTAATGCTCACAGTATGGGAACTGTGATGAAAGAAGATGAGTTTGAAATTTTGGTAGAAAAAAACCAGTAATATCATCACCATCAATTAAATTTATATGCTGCTCAACTCCCAGTAATTCTGGGCAGTTTACAAATTATTTGAAACATGAAAACATGACAATAAAAACAACAAGAAACAAAGAAGGGTAGAGATGGCAGAATGACAAACCGGGTAGAAAACAACATAAGTTAAAAGGAGACTTCAGTCATCCCCAACAAAGGCCTGGATAAAGAGCCAGGTCTTCAGGCCACTTCGAAACACCAGCAGGATGGGGGCCTTTAGGATCTTGGGCAGAACTTCATTTCATAGGGCAGGTGCTATGACAGAGAAGGTGTATTTCAAGGGTCCCAATAGATGCAATTGCTTAATTGAAGGAACCCAGACTGTACCAATGCTGTCAGATCGAATCAGCTGGGCAGATACTATGGGAAATAGGTAGTCCCTCAAGTAACCAGGCTCTATGCCATGTTGGACTTTATAGGTGACAACCAGCACGTTGAATCGCACCTGGAAGCAAACTGGCAACCAGATACAGAGGTGTTACGTGGACATACCAAGCCATGTCCATTACTGCTTGCACCGCTGTATTCTGGCCCAGTTGAAGCTTCTGAGTGGCTTTCAAGAGCAGTCCCAAGTAGAGTGCACTGCAGTAGTCAAGTCATGGGGTGACCAGGAATAAAAGATCTGGTGGAATGAGTCCTATTACTGGAATGGAGCAGGACACAGTTTAAAGAGAACAAAAACAACAAAACAGAAAAGGAATTGCACTGTATGTTGAAAGTAACTACCCCTGCTTAGGAATTCAAGTGAAAACTGTACAGGGTATCTGGGTTAAAAGAACTAAAAGTTCAGATAAAAACAGTATTATTGTTAGTGTTTATTACAACCCAGCCAACCAAGGAAAATATGTGGATGGTCCATTCCAAAAGGAAACTGCAGGTCTTTCAAAAAGCATGTAACAGCTATGATGAAAGGCCTTAATAATGGAAGATAAACTCTGCCAAGCATAATTCTTTCAGGAAACTCCTGATTTGTCTTGCTCATAATGTTCTCCTCCAGAGCGTGGAGGAAGGCACAGAAGATCAACTAATTTTGATGTGATATTACCATAGGGAAGATTTATTTATTTTATTTATTTTTGAATTTATATATGCCACCCATTTCACTGTACAAGTGACTCTAGTCAAAGAAATAAAAGCAAAAGAAACACTGTGGGAAAGTCTCCATGTAATACTGGACAACTGGGATCCTAAAGTATGTATCCTTTTATTCCATTTATCCTGGGGTTAAACACATATCTTGAACTTCAAGATTTTTATAAACTCAGAACAATGTAAAATAGATTTCCATGAAGGAGAGGCTAACGGGAAATGGGAGATATAAAGGGAGAGAAAAAGAGATTAGAAGTACAATTCCAAACAGTTCCAATTGGGGGGGAAAAAAGGAAGACAGCAAAAAAGCCCATTGCAGGTACACAGAAAGCTTGAAAATGAGAAAGGATACATGCCAAAGATCAAAAAAGGACTATATTACTAAAGTAGAGAACAAATCAGTAACCCATAACTGTAAGGATGATCAGGAAAGCTAAAACTCAGAGGATGGAGAATAAGAACAACAAAAAGGGCTTCTCCAATTATACCTGCACCAAGTGCAAACTGATCAGATTGCTGGAGAAGAAAGTAGAGGGTCTACAGGCACATCTAGCCACTCTGAGATTCATCTGTGAAAATGAGGATTTCCTGGAAAAGGCAAAAGTCTGTCTACAAACTGAACACAGCAAGGAAGAAGCAACTACCAGGAACAATGGAACCCTAGAGAAGGAGGGGTGGCGGCATGTCACTCAGAGGACAAAGAAAACGAGAAGACTATCCCTGCCACTGGAGCTTAACAATCAATTTCATACCCTCCCCCTGGAAGGAGACATGCAGACATTGGAGAAGGGTCTTCATCAAGTGTTCCAGTAACAGGAAGAAAAGTGGCTCAGACTGTCACAAAGAAGAGAAGTCCACTTGGTGTCCCAAAGAGGAAAAGGTGTGTGGTGGTGATTGGTGACTCACTTCTCAGAAGAACAGAATCAGCAATCTGCAGACCACACAAGCTATCAAGGGAAGTATGTTGTCTCCCAGGTGCAAAGATCAAAGACGTGGCAGAGAGACTCACACAATTAATCAAGCCCACTGATTATTATCCCTTTCTCCTCTTTCATGTTGGGACAAACGATACAACAAAAAAAGAGCCTGAAAAAATTATCAAGGGACTATGAGGAGCTAGGCAGGAAGGCAAAAGAGTTAGGAGCACAGGTACTGTTTTCATCCATACTTCTAATGGATGGTCAACATCCAATGAGGGAACAGAGCATTTCAGAGGTAAACTACTGGCTCAAGGGATGGTGCCATCAAGAAAACTTTGGATTTCTGGACCATGGTCTACACTACCTACAAGATGGGCTTCTGGCAAGAGATGGGCTCTACCTCACAAGGACTGGGAAGAATGTGTTTGGAGACATCTTGCTTGGGTCATCTGAAGAACTTTAAACTAAATCTGGAGAGAGAAGGAGGCCAATTTCTAGGACCAAACCCAAAGCATAAGCCCTCAGACAACGAATTTGACAGCGAGGAAGGAAGTGGTGAGAAGGAAGGGGCACTCAGGTATAAAACAGAAGACACAGCAAGCAAACACAAGGTCAGCCATAGAGGGCTCAGATACCTGTACACTAATGCTCAAAGTATGGGGAACAAATGGAGAACTTGAGGGCAGGTATGATATTGTCAGTATTACTGAAACTTGGTGGGATGGAACCCATGATTGGAATATACTACTAGAGGGGTGTAATTTGTTCAAAAGAAACAGGCCCAACAAAAGAGGAAGAGGAGTTGCACTGTATGTAAAGAATTACTACACCTGTACAGAAATACATGAGACCAAGGATGAAAGCCTTCTTGAAAGTATTTGGGTGAATATTAGGGGGAAAAATAATGACATTGCTAGAGGTGTGTACTATAGGCCACCCAACCAGGCAGAGGAAATAGATGAACCTTTTGTATATCAGTTAGCTGAGGTGTCCAGGAAACACACCACTGTAGTAATGGGGGACTTTAACTACCCTGACATCAACTGGGAAGCAAACTCTGCAACAAGTGGGGTATCAAACAGGTTCCTGACGTGCCTAGCTGACAGCTTTAAAAGGTGGAGGAGGGAACTAGAGGGTCAGCTATACTGGACTTGATACTTACTAATAGGGATGAAGTGGTTGAGGGAGTGGAAGTTGTAGGAACTTTGGGAGAGAGTGACCATGTCATACTGGGATTCACCATTATGCAGGAAAGGAGACTGGAACAAAGTCAGACTCAAGATTTTAAGAGAGCTGACTTCAACAAACAAAGAGAAAGAATAAGAAGGATCCCATGGATGGAAATCCTAGAGGGAAAAACAGTTCAGGGTGGTAGGGAAACTCTGAAAAATGAGATAATAAAGGCCCAAACAAAAACAATATCACAGAGAAAGAAAAACAAGAGAACCTGATGAGACTAGTGTAGTTGCACAAAGAGCTCTGAGAAGTTGAGGGACAAAAAGGACAAGTATAAAAAATGGAACAAAGGGCTTGTAACTAGAACAGAATACCAGCAAATAGCCCGAATCTGCAAGGACGGAGTCAGGAAGGCTAAGGCTCAGAATGAGCTAAGACTTGCAACAAATGCCAAAAATAACAACAACAACAACAACAACAAAGTTTCTTTCAATATATAAGGAGCAAGAGGAAAGTCAAGGAAATGGTTGGTCCACTAGTGGGAGAAGATGGCAAGAAGGTGACGGGCAGCAGGGAAAAGGCAGAAGTGTTTAATTCCTTATTTGCATCTGTCTTTACACAAAAGGAAAAAATAGTCCAATCTGTCAAAAGCAGCACCATGGGAGTCAGAAGAGGAATGCTGGTCAAAACAGAAAAGGAATTGGTTAGAGAACACCTAGCTGCTCTGAATGAGTTCAAGCCTCCTGGTTTGCATGGTTTACACCCCAGGGTACTGAAGGAGCCGGCAGATGTGATCTCAGACCCACTGAATGAAATCTTTGAGAGCTCCTGGAGCACAGGGGAACTGCCAGAGGACTGAAAAAGAGTTGATGTGGTTCAAATCTTTAAAAAGGGGGGAAAAGTAGATCTAGGAAACTACAGACCAATCAGCTTTACATCAATAACTGGGAAAATCCTGGAAAAGGTAATCAAGCAGCAGGTTTGTGAGCACCTAGAAGTGAACAAGGTGATTACTAGAAGCCAGCATGGGTTTGTTAAGAACAGGTCATGCCAAACAAACCTTACTGCCTTCTTTGATAAAGTGACTAAATTAGTAGACCGAGGAAATGCTGTGGATATAGTATACTTAGATTTTAGCAAGGCATAGACCACAGCCTGCTTCTTGGTAAGATAGAACGATGTGGGATAGACAGTACCACCGCCAGATGAATTTGCAGTTGGCTGACCAACTGCACTTGGCGTGTGATCCTTAATGGAACCACATCTATGTGGAGGGAAGTATGCAGTGGGGTACTTTAAGGTTCTGTCTTGGGCCCAGTGCTCTTCAACATCTTCATAAATGACCTAGATGAGGGGACTGAAGGGGTGCTCATCAAATTTGCAGATGACACAAGACTGGAGGGAATTGCTAACATTTCAGAAGATAGATTCAAGATTCAGAAGAATCTTCACAGACTTAAGCATTGGGCCCTATCCAACAAGATGCAGTTCAGTGGAGAGAAAAGTAAAGTCCTGCACTAAAGCAGGAAAAACCAGATGCACAAGTAAAGGACAGGCAGTACTGGCTCAATAGTAGTGCCTATGAGAGGGATCTAGGTGTCCTGATGGACCACCGCTTTAATATAAGTCAGCAGTGTGCTGCAGCTGCCAAAAAAGCCAATGAAGTCCTGGGCTGCATTAACAGAGGGATAGTATCAAGATCAAGGGAAGTAATAGTACTGTTCTACTCCACGCTGGTGAGACCACATTTGGAATATTGCATCCAGTTCTGGTCACCACAACTCAAAAAAAATGCTGAGGCCCTAGAAATAGAGCAGAGAAGAGCAACAAAGATGATAAGGGGTCTGGAGACTAAATCCTATGACGAACAGCTAAAAGAACTAGGTATGTTTAACTCAACAAAGAGAAGACTGAGGAGAGACATGATAGCAGTCTTCCAATACTTGAAGGGCTGCCACAGGGAACAGGGTGTTGATTTATTCTCCATAGCACCTGAGGGTAGGACAAGAAGCAATGGGTGGGAGATCCAACCTAGAAATAAGGAGGAATTTCCTGACATGGAAAACTATTAAACAGTGGAACAGCTTGCCTCCTGGAGTTGTGGGTGCTGGAGGTATTCAAGAAAAGATTGCACAACCATTTGTCTGAGATGGTATGAGAACTCCTGCCTTGGGCAGGGGGTTGGACTAGAAGACCTCCAAGGTCTCTTCCAACCCTATGATTCTATGATTCTAAAAGAAAAAGAATCAGTATAATAAAATGGAATAAATCCACACTGTTCTGCTTTGGACACTCCCCACCAACAGTATTGTGTGCAACATTGGGTATCACAATTTTAAGAAGGAATCAGAGTCAGGAACGAAGGATGATCAGAGAACTAGAAATTAAAACCCATGAAGAGAGACTGAAAGAACTATGTTTACCTTAAGACGGCAGAAAGAGAATATGATAGTACTCTCCAAATACACAGAAAGTGAAGACTGTCTTTATCACTTCAGAGTACAAGTCACATAAGGGATTTAGAATAGAATATACTTTATTATGGTCAAGAACCCATTACAACTCAGTTGAACAAATAAAAATTAATAGAAGTAGTAAACTGACAAGAAAAACCAACTTAAGAGAAAAACAAAAGAGCTGAGACAAGCCAATCAACTCTTGCCAAGTTCTGAAATACAGCTTTCAGAAGGATGTTAAAAACTGAGCTATTTCAGAAAGCATTCCAGCTTCACTCAGGATTTGCACCATATTTTATTCTTTCTTGTTTTTATTTCTGCTTCTTTACTGTTGCTGAGTTGATTTTATGACCCAGATATTTCATTTTTATGTTAGAGGTACTAGAGATGTTTTAATTAACCTTTTTATATCATGTAATCCCCCAAGTCTCTTCAGATTGCTGTGGGATATGAATCCAATCAATCAATCAATCAATCAATCCTATAAGTAATTTAACCAAATGTAGCAACTTTTTAAAAATCATTCTGCTCAGACAGTAAGAAAGAATAGGGAATTTAAAGTTATAAAAGACAAATTCAAATTGACAGAAAAATCATGTAAACAGTAAGAGCAGTTTGACAGTGATACCAATTGCACAGGAGGTGATAGATTCCCTCCACTGGATGTATTCAGGTAGTGGTTACACAGCTGGGATTGCTTTAATTTGGATTCCTGTACTAAGCAGGATGTTGTACTCAATGGCACATATAGCCCCATCCAATTCTTATGATTCAAAATAGGTTTTTTACTTCCAAATAAGTGTTTATGTTCAAGGAGGCCTCATTCTGGTAGAGAAAAACCAATACCTAGCACTACATCTTTTGGTCTGGGCTCTTAAGCACCTGCAGATCCCAGAGTTGCATAGTGCTTCTGTTTCCTGCTTTGTGGCTAGCCACCAGGACTCTGGTTCAAGACTCAACCAAGAAGAACTAGATACTATACTCGGGAAAATTCTAATTTTGAAAAGCCATCCTCCTTCCTTAATTAGCCTTTTTTAAAGGGAGGCATACTGTAATGATATTTTGCCCTGTACAAGCTTCTGCTACCTGGAAGTACTCACTAAATCCAGGCTATTAAACTTTTCTATGTTTAATTAATTAACTACTAAGAATGTAGAACAGCTTTGCCACTAAATTCCCAAAGGATTTTAGCACACTATATTTTTTACTACACTGTTTGCAATAATCTATGTTAATAATGGGGAACCTAAGTTTACATACACACATATATACATGCACATAAATGGCCTGTCACCATAGGATCTCTATCTAACAAATGATTATAACCCTCATCAACTGATTTCTCATTATATTCTGAACTACAATTAGGATTGCATAAATATTTATTTATTGTTCTTGGCCAATCTAAAATTAATCTCAAAATACTAACACAATCACTGACATATTCTAGGTATTAATAATGTACTGAACGGAATGTTTTAACCTATACCAAAACCAGAAAAGCAATCATCTTCAGGCTACTAATATTTCAAACAATAATTTTGTTAAACAAATTATTAAACCTCCTACTCACAAAACTAAACATTCATATATCATTACTAAATTAAACAACCAAATTGACATATTTAAAAACTGAGAATTCCTACTGTGCTATGTCCCAACTATCATGCCTATATATGCCTGCTTCATATTAATAATAACAACTTTATACTGAATTGTACAACAAAATCTGGATAGAAGATTAGAATAACAGTTGGTGTAATAGTATTCTCTTTGTAATAACTCTAGAGTATGGAATTTGCCTAAAAAAAAAAAAAGTGGATGTACATTGGTTTGACATTTTCATCAAAATGCCCTGTGACCTCAGAATTTCTTTCCTGAACAATTATTGCCAGTTCAGCAACCTCTAATACCAATCATTTATATACAAGTTAAAAAACACTGGTCACAACATAATCTCTTTGCACATTTAGCCAAGGTGAGAACTGCCGACTTATTTCTACTGTTTCCTGCTATTTTGATCTATAAAACTACCTGTCCTTTTATTTCACAGCAGCTGAGTTTGCTCAGAATTTTTTGCTGAGGGACCTTGTCAAAGGCTTTTTGAAAATCCATGTATGCTGCATCTGTTGGGTCAGCTTTTTATACATGTTTATTGATACCCTCTAAAAGCTTATTCTATGTATTTGCTTATTTTCTCTTTAATAATACTTTCAGCTACTTTAGTATCTAGAACAGATACTAAACTTAACTGATCGATAGTTTCCTTTATCTTCCCTCAATCCTTTTTTAAAAACTGAGGTCACACTGACTACTGTTCAATCCTTAAGAACAGATGCCATCATTAAAGAGAAGTTGTGTTATTTTGTGAAAAGATGAGCAATTTCATATTGAAATTCTTTAAGAACTCTTTGGTTAACAACATCTGGCCTCTAGGACTTATTTATTTTTACTCTGACAATTTAGCTAATAACGTCATCTCTCATTACCTCCATTTGTTTCTATTTGTCCAATTTTTCTCCAGAAAAGCCAATTCAGGCTTGGATATCTCTCTTATGTCATCAGTAAAGATAAATGCAAGAATTGTGGGCTTCAACATTGGCTTCCCTGTCATTCTCAAGGTTTCGACTACATACGTAACAGTTCCAATACACAAAAAAGTGAGAAGGGATCTGGCTAACTCCAGCCCAATTAGCTTGTTAAGCATAGTAACAATCTAGTCAGCTTCATGAGAAACTAGTTGATTGGATGGTATAGAACAGAATCTGGTGGAGAAGCAAGCTAAATTTAGAGTAGGGCAGTTAATGCTCAACCAGTGCATTGTCCTACGTCATTTAGTAGAAAAGTGCATCAAGTACTTGCTTTATGTTGCCTTTTTTACGGATGACGTAAAATGCTGCTAAAAAATTGTTGATTTTTATTTATAAAGGAAATGTTAATTTAGTACAAAATAATATACAAGGATGCAAAAGCAGAATCAGCAAGATGATAGAGGAAAGCTCTGTAGTTAAACCTGAGGGCAATGTGCCATAGGATATCTACTGCTGGACATTTTAGAACTGAAAGCAAAAAGCGCAGACACAATGAACAACAATATACAAATATAGTATGAAAAAAAGACAGTTTTTAAACACACAACTGGAGATAAGCCAACAAGAGTAGGAGAGCTTGTTGGATGGTATGATTGCAACCTAGGGAAAAGAGAATCAGTATGATGCATTTCTCTCTGGGTACCAATAATACAGAATGGAAGAGGATATTGAAAGTGGTGTCACTCTGTATATCAAGAGTTTACAGAGCTAACCTGATTAAGACAATCAAGGAAGTAAGGGTAAATGTTCAGATTATGACAAAGAAATAAAATTCCTGATACCATAAATAAGTGTATCTTGCAAAGTGAATCTCATAGTGACATCTAGGGATCTACACTGGGTCATTGCTTTTTAACTTGTTCATAAAATATCTGAATTTTAGAGTCACCAGAGAAAAGGCCAACTTTTCAGATAAAAACAAATACGGTTTGCAAATAGTTCATAAGCACCCCTCCAAACAACAGGAATAGGTATTAAAATAGTGCTAAGTGATGCAAATAGGGGGGAGGGTATGAAATCCAAGGAACATATACTGAGGAATTCTGAACTGGTCATGATTACAGTAATCAGAAATCTTGTAGCTTTGATGGTTAGTTTGATGAACATATCCTCTCATTGTGCAACAGCTGTTGCTGAATTCCATATTAGTGATCAGTAGGAAACCTGTGCTACTGTAACATTACCCTTGAAACATTAATTAGAATTCTAATTGCTGCACAATAGAATTAAACTTTCTTAGCCTTTTGTAATTCTGAAACCCAAGGTCTTCCAATAAAATTGAACTGACAAACACTATCAACACCATTCACGTCCAAAAGTCGTCCGTACTGATCACTTAGGAGACTTAGAATTGTAAGACAAATTCATGGAACAGTAAACTAGCAATGAACATATAACTGCTTCTGGGTTCAAAAATGACATCACTACGATATCAATTACTAGGGAACACTGCAAGAGAAGACCAATACACTCAAGTGTCTGATTGGCCACTGTGAGAAACAGGATGCTAGACTAAACTGGCATCCAGTAGTGATATTACTATATTCTTAACATGGAAATTGTAGCCATGGTAAATATCAGTGTAAACAATAATTAAAAATAAGCACTGTAGAGGTAACAGATTAAATATTTCTCTATAAAGTAGAAAAACATATTAATTGTTGACAATTTAAATCTATACAGACCTTCCAGTAGTCAGATTGTAAACTGTAGTACCTCTGGTATGCAGATAATGCTGAAATTTTAAAAAAAATTATTAGAAAACAAAACAACAAGCAATAGGAAGTACAGTGCCACAAAGGTGAATATATTTAAATAAAATACATTTTATTTTTCCCTCATTATAAGTTCCCAAATTTCACCTGAGCTTATTTGAATTGTTGTTTTTTCCTTTCCTCTTTAAATTTCCCAGAGTTGATCTACTGGGTTAGGGACAGTAATATTCTGACTACATAAATAAAAATGATGTATGTAGTCATAAAAGTTGCTAACAGCATGGGCATTAGGAACAGAAACAAAATCATACAATACCCATTAATACAGAAATTCAGCAAAACTGTTATACATATGTGCACTTACTAATATTTACATTCATATTTGCATGCATTTATTTATATTTACAGGTTTGATTTAAACAATATGTACATTCTGGTGATTATACACCACCTGAAGAAATCCTGCTTAATGCAAATGATGCTATTTTTTATTTACAATTCTTTTTTTAAATATTACCAACATTTCCATCAGTGATATTTTTTTTTTTATAAAAGGAATACATTATTTTCTGCCCTGTAAGAAATCTGATGAAACTAGCTCTTTTTGAAAGACATACTGTACTCAATTAATTGTAATCACTTTATCGGTGTGATAATTAGATCACTTAATCAGAGTACTTTTATACTTTTATTTGTACTAGATGAAGATTTTTTCAAAACATGATGTTATCATGGCATTTGGGTATTTGTTTTTTGATTCAAAAGCTAACAATTAAATTATTGGAAAGACAGATTCTTTTTTTTTCTTTTTAAAAATTATCGAGGACCTTTCAAAAGCCTAAAATTTATTTAAGAGAACAATCTAAACACATTATGTTTTAAATTAATGAAATTAAGCCCAAATATCAGCGCTCTGATATATTTAAACAATATAAAATATATGTTATATCAGATAACATAAATTTATTTTTAAAAAATAATGTGTGCTAAAACTGTGGCTTAGAATGTTTTGCTTGAGAATAAAGAAAATGAGCAAATATCTTCATAGAAACAATCATGATTTATATTTCTTGACATATCTCAGATGTAATGCAGAAATTAAAATGCTTTCATTAAGGCATCAACATCCCTGTAAGTATTACATAACTATTTTAAAGAAGGGAGTATACTAGGGAAACTCATCTCTGAGTCTCATCTCATTTCAGGGAAATTCACTGAAGTATTTCATAGTACTGCTCACATTTCTTATATAATTTATAAAATGTGATTTTTAAGTGCCTACCTTTACTGTAAGCAAACAAATATAATAGAGAAACACTCTGTCAACATAGATTCAGGAAATATAGTAGTGTGAATATAGCTTTAAAATGCTGAATTCTTAACAATTTTACAAAACTATAGTTTCCATATCCTTTGATAGAAACCATGACTGTTAATTAGTATAAAAATATTTGCTACAAAAGCACTGAGAAAGTAAGATTCAAGTATTTCATAATCTTTTGAGAGGACATCCAAAAAGTAAAAAAAAAAAAAAAGGAAATACTTTACAAAAATCCTTTAAAAAAATATGAAATCCAAACTTCCAAATATTTTAGACTGTCCCCAGTATAATTTTGGAGCAAATAAGCCACCAGTAAAATCTTGCAAGATACTGTTGCATATTAGGATGATCAACAATTGAATCCAAGGTAAAACTATATATGTATATATAGGTGTCAGGCCCAATCCAAGAAGAGTGAGGAAACAGTTCATCCAAATTCAGTTCCTTTATTGATTACACCATACAGACAGAAACGTGCCAGACTAAATCTATACTACTGCAACTAGTGGAAATACCCTGGGAGATTCTAGGGAATGGCTATCTGAACCTCTTATGCTTCCCACGCTCCATCTCTGGACTGTGTTGTCTTTTGTCTTCTTGGCCTTCCTGGAATGCATCCCCTCCCTTGCACTCTACTGCAATCCACCACAATAGGCATAGATAAGATCAAGGTTCCCCAAAGCGGTCAATATTGAACCGCAAGGGTTAATGGGACTATCCAAGGGGTCGATAAATGGCTGAGGGTCAAAAGGGGGTCGGTAAAAGCCTGGGGGTTAATAGGTGGTCGATAAATGATGGAAGGTTGATTGGGGTCAAT
Source organism: Python bivittatus (assembly GCF_059951505.1). Classification (NCBI taxonomy): domain Eukaryota; kingdom Metazoa; phylum Chordata; class Lepidosauria; order Squamata; family Pythonidae; genus Python; species Python bivittatus. Next base: position 24,251,579 of record NW_028277074.1, read on the forward strand.
TAATCTTATTTTTCATGGTACTACTACTTAAAATAGTATTTATTACATTATTTTCATATAATCAATGTTTGGGGGGGTCAATGAACAATCTGAAACTGAAAAGGGGTCGATAAGCTGAAGAGTTTGGGGAGCCCTGGGTTAGACCCTGAACAGCTAAGAGTTATGGGGAGACTGTAAATTGGACCCTAAACATAATCATACTGACAAATATTCCTCTTATTTGATATTGAAACTAATGGCATCATCTCATACTGTTGGAAATCTGAATTTAGGAGAAGCCCTTGTGAGAGGATTCATTCCTGAATAGAAGCAAATGTTGAAGGAATACTGAGTAATTAAGTTGAGAACATCCCACATTATAAATGTCAGTAATATAGTTGTCTTGGCTGCAGAGTATGGGCTTTGCCCAAATAGTAATTAATGCTAACAGATATTTACCACTTTTATTATATTGTTATAAACCTTGATACATTGTATTGTTTCAATACAGTGATGATTATATGACATGATTAGAGATTATTAACATTCTATTATTTAGATAGCTTAGAGTATTAAAAACAGGGAAAGGAAAGGAAAAATCTATTAATATTAATTACCATTTAGGATGTCAATAGTATAAGCATAAAATTATTTGGCTTTTCATCCAAAGTTAAATATAACAATAAAAAAAGAACCGCTGAAACTCATAGCAAAGTATTGGTTATATGATAATGATTTCAATCTTAAGCTAATTACTTAACATTAAAATCTCCACTGTAGTGTGTGTGTGTGTGTGTCCAACAAAAGGGGAACAAAGATAGATGAAGCAAATTTAACAAGTTAAAATACCTAAAAATACCACAAAAATGAGAGAGAGAGAGAGAGAGAGAGAGAGAGAGAGAGAATAATTAAAGCAAAACTATTGGTTTCTAACTCCCCTCTTTTTATACATTTGCTAATTTGTGATGTTTGTGGACATCCAGGCCCCATTAAAAGCCATGACTGTTTACTATTTACCATGCTGTGTGCTGTACTGCATATATAGGAAACGTTCTTCCTTAAATTTAGTTAAACTTCTATTGTGTAAGTATACTGTTAGTTTTGTCATTGCTGTGTATTCTTTAAATTCCCAGATATTGTTGGCATTGTCTTTCTTCCAGTGTTGAGCAAAGTTTATTCTCACTGCTTTAAGCATATATCTCATTAAATTCTGGTACTTCTTGTTGATTTTTTCTAAGATTATACCTAGTAGGAAAAGTTGTGGTTTCATTTCAAATTTAAATTCAAGGTTTTCTGCATTATACTATGTATGTCTTTCCAGTACTTTTGAGTTCTTTTACACGTCAATTACCTGTGATAAAACCTAACAGACATTTATATTTAGAAAAAAAAACTATATTTATTAAGAAATATATGAGGATTAAAAAAAGCTTCATTTCTATCTAAGCCACATCTTGAAGAGAGAGTGTGAAAACAGGAAGTCCCCTTTATCTCTTAAACACAGACACTAATTTAACTTACAATGGGTCATTTTGCCTCACAGTTAAGTCTCATAGTTTCATAGAAATTATGAAATCTTCAACACATACACTAAAGAATTAATGCGAGAACATTTTTGTAGTGATGAAAAAAGCTAATCTCTATGTTAAAGGACATGTACCAAATGGGCAGTGCTGGAGACCCATTTGTATTCATTTACTTTATGATGCTATTAAATATTCTAATAATAACAATGTTAAAAATTGCAGCACCTTTTTAAAAAGCTTGAACAGACAGAAGCAGCAGAGGAATATATAGTAGGAAAGACAGGCTAGGAAGGATCAAGAGTTGGAGGAAAGTAGTGCCTGGGAACTAGGGAGGGGAAAGAGAGAATGTGAAAGGAAAGGTAAAGAAAGAATTGGAGGAAAAGGCAGTGGGAATGGTAGGGTGGTAAAGATTAGAAGGAATATCAAGGGAATGTAGCCCAGGAAAAGTAAAAAGTGGAAGACAGAGGTAGAGGAAATGTTGTGAGAAAGGCCCAAAATTAAAGAAGGGATAAGAAATCTAGGAACAAGGGGAAAAAAGAATGCTGAGGGGGAGTAAAGGGGTATGAACAGCCCATACCCAATCCTTTTGTAGACTATACTTTTTCCTTTCTGTAATAGAAATTTAAAAACAAGCTTGTTCATGAGGGGAAAAAGTAAAGGACTGCAGGGTCATTCTCAAGGGTGAAAGCCCCATACTATTATTTAAAAAAAAAGACTCTAAACAGGTGAGCATTTGGCTCAAATGTACAAAACAGATGTGCATGAGAGGGTGAATCAATGAAGAAACTACTGCTCTCCAGATTGCTACCCATCTCAAGTTTGCTAAATACCACCTGAATGATCCAGCAGGCTTTTGGAACAAAGTTGAAAGGTTGAAAATTAATCTTTCTGGCACTGATGAGACACATTACATTCATAGAGAATGAAATGCTGCATTCCAACAAAAGAACCTCATCCCAACCATGAAGCATGATAATGGGTATATCATGGTTTGAGGCTGCTCTGCAGCCTCAGGACAGATGGTTTGCAATAATTATTAGAATTGAATTGTATTAACAATTGAATTAAATTAAGCTGAAATTTAAATGAATGTGGACCATACAGCATAAGAACATGAAGGTAATACTACAACAAAATGGCTGAAACAAAAGAATTGTACATTTTACAGTTAAAGTTCTAGCCTTAACCCAACTGAAATGTTATGATGTGACTTAAGTGAGCAGTTCATGCAAGAAAGCTCAAAAATGTCAATGAATTTAAGCCAATATCTCCAAGCTGATGTACAGGATTGATCAAAAGGTGCAGGAAACATTTGATTTCCTCCTGTTAAAAGAGGTATCACCAGTTGCTAAATCTAAAACTTCACATGCTTTGTACAATGAATGTTGGCTTCACATGTTCAGTAAAAGCATGACAAAATATCTATTTTGTGTGTTGTCTGCCTAACCAGAATCTCTTTTATCTATTAACAGGATATACATATATATGAGTGCATGTGTGAGTACATATGAACATTTTTGTACATTTATATTTAATTGTACATTTACATATTATGTTAGGTTTTTAAAAGGATATATTGCTTCTGATCTAACATTTATCAACCTCAGTTTCATTAAGTAACATTAAACATATTGTCTATTACATGATGAGAATCTCTCATGAAATAGCCTACCAACTATATTGACCAGGACTGCTAGGAATCATAGTTCAGCAACAGCAGGATGCCAGAAATGTTTTGTTATTTGCTTTATGCAGTACAGTCAGTTTCATCAGAATTTTCATTTTGATATTTTAATATTTTCAGTAAACAGTGATATTTGATGCAAAGATGAAAACGGTATGCTTTAAGTCTGGGAATTCCTATCTAACTATGGATAACTGATAAAAGAGACTGAAGCACATCTGGCTAATCTTATTATTGGTAAGGACACTTCTAAGGATTTCAATTTATTATATTTTTAATTCAAAACCCTTTACTACATGATTTGTTACTATATAAGAATATTTAGATGTTAATCTCTTATGAGATTGTGAGAATTTATATTCTCTTTTATTATTTGATATATCTGATATCCCTTGAACAAATTATGATGAAGTTATCTAATCCTAATTCATGTTTTACAGCCTTTGCTTTACAAGATCACCTGAAGCATTTGCAAATTTTATTTATTTGTTGTTCTAGTTCTTCCCACACACCAAGTCATTTAAAGCAGTTGCATTAAATAAAAACATGTATGTCTGCATTTCTAAATATATATAGAGATTTAAGTGAAGCTGATAAACTGAAAACAGAATACAAGCAGACTCGCAGTATAATTATTTGATCAAAGCCCAATTTACAGTGGGGCAAAAAAGTATTGTCAGCCACCAATTGTGTAAGTTCTCCCACTTAAAAAGATGAGAGAGGCCTGTAATTTTCATCATAGGTATATCTCAACTATGAGAGACAAAATGAGAAAAAAAATCCAGAAAATCACATTGTCTGATTTTTAAAGAATTTATTTGCAAATCATGGTGGAAAATAAGTATTTGGTCACCTACAAACAAGCAAGATGTCTGGCTCTCACAGACCTGTAACTACTTCTTTAAGAGGCTCCTCTGTCCTCCACTCGTTACCTGTAGTAATGGCACCTGTTTGACCTTGTTATCAGTATAAAAGACACCTGTCCACAACCTCAAACAGTCACACTCCAAACTCCACTATGGCCAAGACCAAAGAGCTGTTGAAGGACACCAGAAACCAAATTGTAGACCTACACCAGGCTAGGAAGACTGAATCTGCAATAGGCAAGATTGGTGTGAAGAAATCAACTGTGGGAGCAATAATTAGAAAATGGAAGACATACAAGACCAATGATAATCTCCCTTGATCTGGGGCTCCATGCAAGATCTCACCCTGTGGGGTCAAAATGATCACAAGAATGGTGAGCAAAAATCTCAGAACCACACAGGGGGACCTAGTGAATGACCTGCAGAGAGCTGGGACCAAAGTAACAAAGGCTACCATCAGTAACACATTATGCTGCCAGGGACTCAAATCCTGCAGTGCCAGATGTGTCCCCCTGCTTAAGCCAGTACATGTCCGGGCCTGTCTGAAGCTTGCTAGAGAGCATTTGGATGATCCAGAAGAGGATTGGGAGAATGTCATATGGTCAGATGAAACCAAAGTAGAATGTTTTGGTCTAAACTCAACTCGTCATGTTTGGAGGAGAGAGAATGCTGAGTTGCATCCAAAGAACACCATACCTACTGTGAAGCATGGGGGTGGAAACATCATGCTTTGGGGCTGTTTTTCTGCAAAGGGACCAGGATGACTGATCCGTGTAAAGGAAAGGATGAATGGGGCCATGTATCATGAGATTTTGAGTGAACACCTTCCATCAGCAAGGGCATTGAAGATGAAACGTGGCTGGGTCTTTCAGCATGACAATGATCCCAAGCACACTGCCCGGGCAACGAAGGAGTGGCTTCGTAAGAAGCATTTCAAGGTCCTGGAGTGGTCTAACCAGTCTCCAGATCTCAACCCCATGGAAAACCTTTGGAGGGAGTTGAAAGTCCGTGTTGCCCAGCGACAGCCCCAAAACATCACTGCTCTAGAGGAGATCTGCATGGAGGAATGGGCCAAAATACCAGCAACAGTGTGTGAAAACCTTGTGAAGACTTACAGAAAACGTTTGACCTCTGTCATTGCCAACAAAGGATATATAACAAAGTATTGAGATGAACTTTTGATATTGACCAAATACTTATTTTCCACCATGATTTGCAAATAAATTCTTTAAAAATCAGACAATGTGATTTTCTGGATTTTTTTCCCCATTTTGTCTCTCATAGTTGAGGTATACCTATGATGAAAATTACAGGCCTCTCTCATCTTTTTAAGTGGGAGAACTTGCACAATTGGTGGCTGAGTAAATACTTTTTTGCCCCACTGTACCCTCCTGAAAAAGATTCACCTATTTTGGATTACTGCAACGAGCTCTACATGGGGCTACCCTTGAGACCATCTGGAAGCTGCAACTGGTCCAGAATGTAGCAGTACATGCAGTTTTGGGTGCCCCGCAGTTCACCCAAGTAACACAAGTGCTGTGTAATCTGCACTGGCTTCCAGTTGCTTTCTGAGTGCAATTCAAGGTGCCGGTGATCATCTTTAAAGCCTTACGTGGCTTAATTATTTTAAACAGTTCCACTGATTTCAATGTGTAATGTAAAAAAGCTAGGAATTCTACCAGGAATCCATCTCCCCCACTGACATTTTCTTGAAATCTTAAACTCATTGTGGGACATCCCAAACAAGAAATCAGATTCAAGGATGCCATCCAACTCCAAACCTGAGTACATAACTGCTATATAACAGAGCAGAAGAAGATAAAGTAGAAGAAAGAAAAAGAGTCTTTTTCTTTTTTCCCTAAATTCCTTCTATATAAATAGGAGAGGAGACAGCAAGAGGTTTTACTCAAGTAGGCAAATCCTGGTGCTCAGACAACCTCAATATTGAAATTAAAAAGCATGTAATCTAAAAAGCAAACAGAACCTTACATGTACATTTTGCTTTCTAATAATGTACCCCCTCCCCCATAGTTAAGAGAGTTCACCAATAATATAAAAATACTACATGTGGGGATAGTGTTGCTTTGCTGCCACTCTAATGAGGATCAAATCACTCAAGCTCAACATCAAAAGAAATTATTATTAGTAATGGATATACATACATTGGAATGTATCACCAGTATGTAAGCAAACCATTAATAACAGATTGAAGAAAACTGATCTATCTTTGCATTAGCATAAAATATTACCACCATATTAATAGTAGGTTTCAAAACTAAATTCACTACTGTAGCTGAGTACATTGTTCTAATTCAGTAAATATATAAAAATGCAGTGCAGTAATACCTGGATTTTCTTATTAATGAGGCAACATGATTTTCCCCTTTCCTTGTATACAAAAATGTTAGTGAAGTATTCATATTATTTACTAAGTATCTCTATATATTGTACATTCTAAATCTTTAACCAAATGAATATCATTTGTGAACAAGATTGCTTATGCACTTATACTGTTGTATTTCAAGATGACATTTTTCATAATAAATGTAATTTATGTTTGTTTATTTCAAGTACAAGTATTTAGTATCAATCTTCTTAATCTATTTCTTAATTACTATCTTCAAAAACTTAACTCAAGAACAATTTATAAAATATACTCCAGATAGAATTCTTGCTCTAACTTGAATATTTTCAGAAATTATCTTTTTTAAGCAGTTAACAGTGAGACCCAAAGGACAATAAAAGATATAATAGGTCTTTTATGGCCCTCCTGTCAATATCATTCTAAAAACAATAAGTAGAAGGCAGAATTATTGGTAGCATTATCCAAATGAGAATCCAGTATTTCCTAACTGGTGGCAGATTGAGAGGTTTCAGAGGTAATTTTTAGATTAGGGATCCTAATTTACATAGAATAGCATAAGCATGGTTAGGTAAAACTTTTTTTTTTTTTTTGGTGGTTACACTTCTCAACCTACTGGCCAAATTGTACCAAAAATTACTATTTCTGTGTACTTAATGTCAGCAGGGAATGCTGGGTAAGGCATGGGTATGACTAAAGTGATAACATAGGCTATATTTTATCTTAGTAAATTGAGTTATGTGAAGGGCCTGTTGAGCAAAGCTATGATGAGCCATAGATGTCACCATGCAAGGGCTCATCTATTGACAACCATGGCATATGTGAAATTATGACTTAGAATATAAGAGTATATAGAAAAGAGCATAGATTAATGATTAAAATGAAAGAAAAGAAAAAGACATATGTTGTGTAATGTGTGAAACTAAGAGAAAGGTGAAGTATGTAATAGATTGGAATATTGCTCTTATCTTGTAGAGTTGATGAATACATGCATGGGAAAAAAGATATAGGTTTAATTATGTATGAAACGACTAAAATGCACATCAGAAAGTATGAACTGGTGCCATCTAGCTTGCTGTTCTATACATTCGTATATTGGTAATAGTTGCTAGTTACACTCCAAGGAATAAGAAGGAACGAAAGAATCAGGGGTGGGTTTGGGGAAAAACTGGGTCGGTTTTCTAAATGAGTGCAATCTTGGAAGAAAAACTGTTTTCCTTAAGTGATATGAATGGATAGATGGAAGCAAGAGTACAGGAAAAGTGACTGGCCACTCAAAGACTCAAGCATGAAAGAAAACAGTGATTCTTTGGTGAGTATCTGTTTTAAAAAGGTCTGTTTAAGTCAAATATGTAGTTTAAGCATTAACCTATTCACACAAACACATGGCAAAGGAATGCACCAAAAACCATGACTGATCTGATTGTACATTATGAAAGACAGAATTAGTGAAAGAAACAGTGATGATGAGAGGTTCTGAATGTGGGACACATCATTTTGAGCAATGTCAAAAGTGAATCTTGGGAAAAAACAGATATAGAAGAGGCAATGTGAAAGGAGAACTGACTGCTGAAAGAGAATGAATGAGTGCTGGTAGCAATATGCCCTTGACTGGTCAGTGTATTTATGTGTAAGGAATGCCCATGATGACATTAGAAATGTGCTTGTTGGAGACATAAAGGTATATGTACTTTTGCATGGAGACAATGACATGTTGTTGTCTAAGAACCCATATGATTTGCAGCAAATATCAGATTGTATGATACAGTGAGGAATATGTATCTGAAAATAAAGATACTGAAGACAGAAATAGTTGTTTTTTAAAGATATAACAGAATTAATGATTGCAAGTTATACATAAATGGCAAAAAACTAGAGGAAGTACATAAATTTGCCTGCCTTGGTTGAATATTTACCAAAGATGAGAAAATGGATGGGAAAAATTGAGATATGCAAATGCTGGTAGAAATGTAGTGGATACTACATAGCCTATGGCAAGGAATGAAAGTTGAAAGAAGTAAAATTGGATTATGTTTCTGCCCATTTTATTAATAGGGACTTGAATATGTTCAAGAGAAACACAAAAATTAAAAATAATGGGAACAGATTACTTCAGAAGTGCATGTGGTAACACAAGAAGAGAGAAGGTCACGGATATCAATGAATGGGGATGAACAAATGGAGACTGAAAACAAGGAGCAATCAGTACAAAAGAAATAAGATAATTTGGTCATACAGAGATAATGAATAACTAACTAATCACTAAAAATATATGAAGAAAGAGTAAATGGGTTCAGACGAAAGACTGATAAAGTGGTTGGATGGAGTTGAGATCATCAGAGAGGTATGAAAAACAAAAGTCAGTATATGAATCAGTGAATGGACATAATGGAAGCAAGAGTGGTTTGCATGGATATATATATTGCACGATATATATATATATATATATATATATATATATATATATATAGTGTGTGTGTGTATGTGTGTGTATATATATAGTATAGATGTAGAGAAGTATAGTGAATGGTATTGGTGTAAATGAATTTAGTTGGATTTTATTTTATCTCTTGCCTTTAATTTCTTTTATTATTGCTTTTTTATGTACTTTGTATAATGTTACCTATCCAAAAAAGGGAAAAAATGTAAGTCCAATGTATGTAGTACTGAACTAAGATTCTGAGAAAAAATGACTAAAATAAATTATAACAGACTTACCTTTCGGATAATCCTCCAATAAAAGGTTGAAGTGACCTAGCTGGCAAAAGAAATCTGATTCAACTTTTCCTTCTGCTTTTAATATTAACGATTCATAGCAGCCAACAGCCTGGAAAAAAAAGGACATTCTTTATAAACTTATTCTATTTAGAACATATATTTTAAGGTTGACTTTTGTTGCAAAGCTCAGAAGCGATCCCATATTTTGTAATCATATAATATTAGTTTTTTTTTAGAGAAATGTACATGTCCTAATTTTACTGCTGTGATGATGATACAATTATATTTAATTCTCATTTTAAAATTAAATATTTTTCTGCTCTGTTGCATGCATCTTTTCCACATTGGCAATAAAATGATCTAATCATATAGTTCAGCAATTACTAAATATCAAAACAATAGTTTAGTTTAATACAATAAGATATTAGTCATTTGTCTGTAAGAAAAAAATTGTTGTAGAAGGAATGATAAATGAAGCAGTAAATTGTATTTTAGTATTAAATACCACACAGTCCTGCCGTAATATGTTTCATGAAACTAGAAAAATTGAATTACAAATGTATTAGCTTAAAATCCATGTACTTGAGGAGTATCTTTTCATAAGCCATATCTAAAACTGTAAAAGAAACAGTTTGGTGAAATACCATAGTTAGGTTCATCTGCCACTCAAATTTGCAAGAATTTAGATGAAGAATGAAGAACAAAGAAGTGAGGAAAAATCCATCAATGTTTCTATGCAGTAGCTTTCCTATGCCCGCATCCTGAAATGCTACTTCTATTTACTAATTAGTAGAATGTGTTACATTATATTGCATTAATTAGGAAACACTGTTTGCAAGGAATAAAAAGTGCTTATATGGTATGGACATGGAGAATTGGACAGAATTTACAATGGTATTCTCCTGGCTGTTTTTTTGTCTCTGTCTTTTCCCACATTTGTTAGAATGAACTGTTAGTCTTTGTCCTTTCTTATATCAAACTCTCCTCCCATAGAAAAGTTTTGAATGCATATATGTTGGAACTAAATATGCTGTTTGGCCAAATTTATTCTGAGCACTAGACAATGAATAATAATAATAATAATAATAATAATAATAATAATAATAATAATACCACCACCACCACCACCACCACCCTCCTGAATACCTCCCTCTTGCCTGCATCTTATGATATATTTGATTAAAAGTAGGACACTGCTTTTTTCCATAAACAAATGGAAATCATGGGGAAAATGCTATGGATAACAGCTCCTTTTCTTCCTTCTGTTTAAAAAAGGGGTACCTAGGCTTGAAGAATACAAGCTGGCAAAATCAGCAATTTGATGATGAAAAGAGCAAGGAAGCAAATGACTGAAAAGAAAGCATTACAGTTTAAAATATATAAAACTACTTGTGTTGCTCTGCCATCTGCTTGCTCCTTCATGAACACTAAACTGAATTACTGGTTGCCTTATGACAAAACTAGCAATATGAAAACTATGCTGTTTATCTTAAAAAGAGAAATCAAATATCACATTTGACAAAAAATACTTCAATGCTGAAAAAAAGTATGTGTAATATAATCATCAGAATAAATTAATGAAGCTAAAAATTCACCAGTCTACATTTACTAAACTACAGTCAAACCTATGTCTCGCTATTCTGAATCATCTCACCACAGCTGAAGGTAACAGTTTAAAAGTTCACATTTAGTTCAATAATTACCAATTACCTCACCCTTGAAAATAAACTGTCAAAGTATGTTGGCTTGGCTAAGAAGAGGCAGAGACGTTTCATTGAGTGTGGATAAGGGGACAGTTCCCTCTTCTAAGAAGTGTGTGTGTCTGTGTGCACCTGCATATTTCAACAGGTGGTAGTACATGACCAACTTTGTTCTGAAGCCACACAGATGCAGATTTGGCTAGTACTTGGATGAAATACCACCAGAAAATCCCAGGTTGTACCTAGCTAAACTGGAAAGCTTAAAAAATGTTTGGAAGGTACTGGCAAGCGCTTCTGTACGATTACCAAGAAAGCTGCATTGATGTGTGCAAGTATTAAGCTTGACTTCAGGGCATCTTTATATATATAATAATTATAGCTCCATCCAGCTGTTACAAGAGGGATCTGTCCCCCTATTAATGCCTAATGTTAGTACCTCTGTCAGATTTTATTTTTTGCTAATGTGAATACTGCTTCTTAAATCTGGTGAGAACCACCCTTTGGAGGACATATGCAGCCTCCAAAGAATTCTTGAGCAGTCTTTAAAATTTGCTTTTCATCTTGCTGAACTGATTGGGGTTTTAATGAACTGTAACATGGGAATTAATTATTTTAATTTTGAAATATATTTATTCATCTATTTATTAAATTTAGAAGGCCTCCCAACTTCATAAAGATTTTGGGTGATGTACAACATGAAAAATAGTAAGAATAATAAAAGCAAGCAAAGAACAATGTATGCCCAGAAAAAAACATTTATGTTAACAAAAAGAACCCTATAAGGGGCTCAACACTACCCAAACCTTCAGGGAAATTTCAAGGACTTTCTAAACATTGTTAGAGTGGGAGCCATACAACTTGGGGGAGGGGGGCACTGCTCCAGGGGGCAGGTGCTACAACAGGAAAATAATACTTTTCCTATTGTAGGAAAAGAGTCCCAACATATGGCATTATTTAATTAATAGGACCCAGAGGGCATCCATTCTGTCCAATTGTACAAGATGGGCAGAAACTATTGGAGACAGTCACTCAGATAACTAGATCCTATGCCATAAAGGGCTTTATAGGTGGCAACTATAAATTGTACCCAGAAGCCAAATGATAAGCAAGAGCAGTGGTATTATATGGGCATACTGAGATTAGTATTACTGCCTGTGCTGCTGCATTCTGAACCAGCTGAGTGGTATTCAAGAGCAACCTCACACAGAGCACACTGCAGCAGTCTAATGTGAGGTGACTGCACATGAGTGATCATCTGAAGAATGCACCAGATGGATCAGTGCATAGGCCTTCTTGGCCACAGCTGCTATTTGCTTTTCAAGCAGAATCTGGGAGTCCAAGAGAACTCCTAGTTTGCTCACCAAATGGGGAACTGCCACCCCACCCAGGATTGAGGATGGAAAAATTTCAGGGCTGGTGGGCCCAAATACCCACAGCTGTCTGGTCTTGCCAGGGTTCACTTTGAGTCTGCTCCTCCCCATCCAGACCCTCACAGTCTTCAAACACTGACAGCATTGCTTGGGCAGCCTGAGGTCAAGATATACGACTGGGTATCATCAGCACAGTGATGGTACCAGTCCACAAACTGATGAATGATTCACCCAATAGTTTCATGTAGATGTTAAACAGAAGGGGTGAGAGTGTCAAGCCCTGAGGCACCCCACAGATGAGGGGGTGCCAAGGACTTTTCCCCCTTGTTAACACCAACTGGAACCACCCAGAGAAAAAGGAGAACCACTACAACACACTAGTTCCTTAAGGAACACTACCTCCCTCAGAGAAACTGACATCACATGAACCCAACCATGTCAAACCCCGCCCCCCAAAGTGGAGAAAATTATTGAGAATGTGGTGAGATTTGTTATAGAATGCTCTAGAGGAAGTAGATTCTCTGAACCCCTTTCAGTCAGGATTCAGGCCTTGGCATGGAAACAGAATGACACTGGTCACAGGAGTCCACTGCTAATAATCTGCTTGGGCTAACGCAAATCTGGTTCTGAGATAAAAATAGGGCCAATCAAACCACTCACCACCTCTGCCAGAAAATGCCGTCAGGAACCAGGCAGTAGTTAATCACAAAAGGAGCCAAGCTCTCACAATACTCCAAACAATATCCAGGGGTTTGGCAGAGTCCACACAGAGCTGCTGGAGGGAGAAGCCTCTGCAAAATCTAGGCCGCACTATAAATTTATTTTTTGTTAAGTTGCCTATTTCATACAATTTCATGCAATTTTTGGCCAGAAAAAAACAACTCAAATATAGGTCTTGGCCACCTCTGTCTTAAATAATGTTAAGTAAAAAATCATGTCAGTATTAAATAACACTGAAACAATGTTGACATAGCCTCTAAACTGAATCAGTACCTTCTATCTGTTAGATGAGAGTATGTATAGGAAGAACCACTTTAATCATAACTGAATACAGGTGGTCCTTGCTGAACAACCATTCATTCAGCGACTGTTCAAACTTGCGATGGCACTAAATGAGTGGTAGTTAAGACCAGTCCTTGAAATTCTGGCAGTCATGTAGTTGTGATCCAGGTGCTCAGCGCCCAGCTTGCAATTACAATGTCACAGCGTCCCACAGTCACCATTTGCAACCTTCCTACAAGCAAAGTCAATGGGGAATCTGGCAGGAGGTCGCAAATGGTGATCACATGACATCCTCGCTTACTGACAGCATGGGATTCGCTTCTGGAAGATCCAGAAGTGTCATTGCTAAGTGGCGCAGTCACATGCCATTGTTAACCAAGGACTACCTGCATTGTTTTTTCAAAGCCTCCCATTTCTTCCTCATGTAGTATGCTCCTCATGTAGTATATATTAACCTGCTTTTTTTAAAGCTACCATGTCATTAAAATATTGCCACAGTTTTTCATATGACTGACAGCCTTGACAGCATGTAAGATTCAGGATGGGACTGTAGTAGCCTATCTACTGTTGTCATTATCTTTCCACTGTCAACCCTTTTTGTTTCCCTTTATTATAGACAAGCCAGATCCTCAGAAAACAGTAACTAATAAAAAATGAAAAGTCCAAACCTAGTAGATCAAATTATTGGGCAGATTGTATCAGTCAATTTTTATCATATGGTAGGTTCAGCGTAAGATATGAATATTACAGTATATAGAAAAACTTCCTATAGAAGCTAGAAGACACAGATTAATTTTAGAAATTAATTTTAAGGTTAGTATAATAGTATAGAAAATTGACTTTAAAATAATTTTAACAACTCATTCATGCTAGTGGTCATAATATGACATCTTAAAAGCAGTTTGGGGTATTTCTAGAAGGAAGACATTTAAAGCCCCTTGGTTTATACAGCAAACCTCTTCTGACTAATTAAAACAAACCAGAAGCAGCAAGGATCAGTTTTATGTGACTGACCAAAAAATCCCAGTATGAAATTCCTCTAACCAAAACCAGATTCAACCATCATCTGAACCCATTCATAGATATTATAAATAAGGTACAAATCATAAGAAGCATAGTGAACATTCGGAAGAATACATATTGCTCCAAATTTATAAGGGAATGTTTTCATTCTTTGTTATTAAGATTGTTGTAGGAAAAACTAGCAATTACAGCATTATTTATTCAGCCAGAAAGTTCCCATCAATGTCATTTGCTTTTTTAATGTCATAGTTTGAGAGCACATTTGCAAACTATGAATTGGAACAAATGCACATTACCATTAGATGAATGGGAATTTGAAGGGGGAAAAAACTTAATGAACAGTATCATAAAAATCTCCTGAAAGTATGTCTAAATTATTGTAATTGTTTGCCTCATTTTAATCTTTTTCTATGAATCACTCAGAGCTCTGCTAAAGAGCACAAGCCATATGAGCTGAACTGTAAATGAATTATAGTACTGGGAAAAGTACATTCAAAGAACGATCAACAGGCACATCTGTGATCTTACCTTCCATCTTCTTAGCTCTCCTACCTTCATGGTTCCCAAATTTGTACATCATGGTAAATCACAGTTAAGATAAACATAAACTGTGATTTGCAAAACCATTTAAATTCATGCTTTCTGATTCCAGTAGCTGGCTAATAATAATTAAATTGTCATTTCAGATGCTACATTAAACTGTAATTAATCTTTCTAATAATGGTTTGGATGTCTGAATTGATGGTCTACTTTACTCACTGCTATTACACTATTATGGACAAATGGTCTACTAAGTACAAAGAAAGCATGTACATGAACCTTGTCATCACAGTAACTTAATTGTTTACTTTCCATACCTCTGTGTCTTTCAATTAGGCAGGAAAGCACAGGAATTGGAACAGAGGACCTTTCAGAGAGAACTATGTACAGTAGCTAAATATTCTCCTTCATAGGCAGTTTCACTGTACAGCCTAATGTCTGAACTGTTCTCACAATTTAGATCTTCAAAGTAAACTCCTCCAATTAATGCCTTGGGCTGAGAGAAAACAACCCCAATGAATTACCTGCTGGCTGGAAAACACCCAAGCTTATTCCTACGTCAGAACATGTTTTAAAGAGACAGAAAATAGATTCATTTTTGGCTAATGCAAATATGAATTGGAGACTTCCTATTTCATTATTTTAATCGGAATAGTACAATTTTTTTTTCAACTATACAGAAATATACTCTTGAATAATCTCCATAATTTCAACTTACACTTATTGTGTAATAATTGCTAAATGAGAACCATAAATTGATTATGTACAGGTAGTCCTCAACTTACAATGGCAACTGGGACCAGAATTTCCATTGCTAAGTGATGCAGTTGAAAGTGCAACTAGATTGCTTAGCGACAGCAATCCCTGCAGTCCTGGTTACCATTCTTAATCAAATCCCACAGTTGTTAGGTGAGGCAACTTCCTGCTGGCTTCCCACAACCAAGTCAGTGGGGAAGCCAGCAGGAAGTTACAAGCCCCAGGCGGCTCATAAGCAGACCAGCAGGCAAGTGGCTGCTGCCAGATGGGGGAGGGCATGAGTGGGTGTGCAAGGGAGGTGAAGCAAGGGTCAGGGAGGATGTGCAAGGGAGGCAGGGCAAGGGTTAGGGAGAGTGCATAGGGGTGTATGGGGCTGGTGCAGGGAGGGTTGGGGAGGGTGCACAAGGGAGGCACAGTGTAACGGTATGTGGGAAAGATTTTGGGAGATGGGGAAGAGACGCTGCCTAGGGAACGGTCAGATAAGAGACAGCATAGCCCACAGCTGCATAGTTGGTTAGAGAAGAGGCTCAGGAAGGACCTTCCCTAAATTTTCAGGCTGTAAAGGTAACGACGGGCGAATTGCAGTTTCAGACTTGCAAGATTCTGTTAACATAGCTTTACAATAAAGTAGAATTAGTTTATCTGCTCATGTTTTCTGGTTGGTCTACCTGATAAGGCTGACACACAGTAAAGGTTGGGGAGGGTGTGAGGTGGTGCACGAAAGGTGCAGCAAGGCTCAGGGAGTGTGCACAAGGATGCAAGAGGGTGCACAAGGATGCAAGGGAGGTGTGGCAAGACTCGGGGATGCATGAATGGCAGAGGAGGTGTGATGAGGCTCAAGGAGGGGGCATGGGGGTACATGAGTGGCTGGCACAGCATAAGCACAGAGGGGCTGGGGGCAGGTGCGTGGGTAGGGGAGACTTACCCCAGCAACTTGAGACCTTCCCTGCTGGCTTCCCCATTGACTTTCTGGGGAAGCCAGAAGGGAAGGTCACAAATGGTGATCACGTGATTGCAGGGTGCTGCCACCAGTCATAAGTGCGAGTCAGTTCCCAAGGACCCAGATTGTGATCACATGCAGTGCTGGGACTGCCAGAATTCTAAGGACCAGTCGTAACCACCATTCATTCAGCACTGTCATAACTTTGAACGGTCACTGAATGAATGGTCCTAAGTCAAGACTACCTGTACCTAAAACTGGAATCATATAATGACAAATATTGTAAATCCTACAGTTGGACACTCCTGTGAGTCTTTCATGATTATACACGCTCATTAAACTCCTCTGAAATCAATGGAGCATTAAATACAGCTTTATAATGTTTGAGCAGTTTTTTTTTA
Source organism: Python bivittatus (assembly GCF_059951505.1). Taxonomy (NCBI): domain Eukaryota; kingdom Metazoa; phylum Chordata; class Lepidosauria; order Squamata; family Pythonidae; genus Python; species Python bivittatus. The sequence goes on from NW_028277074.1 coordinate 24,268,446, forward strand.
AAATCTAGAACATTAATTTACTAGAATTTGGAAATATCTTTGTTATTTTAGACTGAATGGGGCAGCTTTGAGTTAAACTCATTGATTAAACTCATTTCAGTTTGTATTTCCTAACTGAATATACAAAATAATACAAATAAACAAAATACTTCTATAACTACCTGCATAAATGCATTTACTATGAAACAGAGTTATTTATTTGAATTATTTTACACAACTGATAAAAGTACAAGTAGTCCCCAGGTTAAGAACACCCGGTTTACGGACAACCCATAGTTAAGAATGGAGCCTGCTGTAGCAAAATTCAAGTTAAATACACGATTCAAGTTTAATATACAATAGTTTGAGTTTATTACACAATACTACTTATACAATATTATACAATAATACTGTTCCAGCTTACATATAAATTCAACTTAAGGACAGAACTTGGGAACGGAACTTGTTCTTAAACTGGGGACTACCTATATCTATAGCTGTTTGAAAATATAAAACAATAGCAATACTAGTTACAACTTGCCATAAAACCAAATATAGCATTTTCTATGAATATATATCGACTAGGTAGGCCAAAATAAAAAAGAACATTGGATAGGACAGGACATGCATGTCCTCTCAATGACAATCCTGAAGATGTTTGATCTTCACTATAAGTTATAACATACTGAATAGAATATATGCCTGATGGTGGCAGTCAGACAAGTACCACATAATGTCAAATCTATAGTTGCAGAGTATTTAGTAAGGACAAGAGACAAGACTATTCTGATAGTCAGGAGGTCAACTATTATCTTCTAACCACACTGAGTAAGGTTAACATCTAGTCCTACTTCATTCCTGAGAGTTTAAACAAAAAGCAGAGAGTTTAAACAAAATAATCCTATGGTTTGAAAACTAGAATTCAATGGCTCTGACTTCTCAACTTGATGCCTTCCAGATATTTTGAATTGCAATTCCCATCCTGGTTACTATTCATGTTGACTGAGACTTATTAGAAGTTCAGCCCCAGGTTGGGGAAGGAATAGCCTTAGTCAGGTCCCATCATATTTACTGTCTGAGTAGCAGAAGAGTCTCAGAAAATATCATCTCAGGGAACCGTGTAGGGAATGCCCTAGCACAAAACCTTTTTACTCAGACCTAGTGTCATAGCTGGTATTGATATTCCCTACCCATTCGATATTTCAGTCCTGGTGATAACTAAAAGAAACTTCAGTGGTCAAGCCTGAAGCTTACTAGGAATAGACAACAGAGCTGACTATCTATCTGGAATAAAATATGGCAATCTTTCACTATGGAATAAAGCCTAACACAGTGCAGAATGGAATCACTCAGGAAAGGAGGATCACAATGTCTCTAACATATCCTGTTCCAGTTCAAAATTTCACCCAAAATTCCACTACTGATATGTAATTTGGGAGTTTCACACCATCAAGGTGATATATAAATGCAGCACTGCAATAACCATTTGTTGTTGTTTAGGGGGAGGAAGGGGGAGATTGAAAACCTTTTGATACATGTAAAATGTTTTAATGGGAAAGAGAAAGCAGTGGATTCAATGAACAGGTATGTGCCTCAAATCACAATGAGCCTTGTGATCACACCACTATTTGATGCCTAACTGCAGCCTTTTGAATGGGTGGCAAATCATGGAGAGAGGGATGACTGGGGAAATAGATGTACAATTGCTTTATCTATATCATTATTACCCATACTTTCATCTTGAGTTGCTGTATGTAAAGGCATTTTCCCTTGCAAACTATGGTTGTAACAAACTGATTTTTTTTTCTTGTCCTCATTCCAATCTAAAATCATCTCCTGTTAATTTCAAAATTAATGATTTTTACATCTTTTACATTGCCTTCCTTTCACAATATACAAATACACACACACACACAATTTTCATACATACTTTCAATATAGTCACTGGCTTTATTTAATTTCCCAAATGATTCACTAAGTAGTTTCTTTTTTACTTTGCCTACACACTATACACAATCACACTATACTACGTATGTCTGCATACTATACACAATCATAGACAAAGGCAATGTGGTCTGCCTTCTTTAGGTCTTACATGTCATTATCATACAAAACATGGAGGCCAAAAGGAAGGAGGAATCATATCCTAGAAGGTGGATTATTATTGTAATTTTGAATGGTGTTTTTCCAGTTCAAAAGTAATCACTGTTCCAACTAGTAATGTGTTAGAACAGACTACCTTTCAGGGGTGATGCACAGTGGGTGAGGCTATTTCAAAAGCATGGCTTTTGACTCTAACTGGTTTCAACACTATACAACTGTAACATAAACCATATTTGTGGGCACAACACTTTACTGCAACAGGCTGTTTTCAACCACAATTTATTCTACTTCTAAAATGTATTATTTAGAAATAAGTTCTTAAAAACTAACTGCTTCCAAAAGGCTTAAGTTGGCTAAAAGGTCTTCGCATATAAGTTTCATTGAACATAATGTACTCAAGTCAAATACTACTGTTAAGTGAAATGAAACTGTCAAATAAAAACTGGACAGAATTAATCTCAGTACAGAGGTGCTTCAGGAAAAGAACACTTTTTTATATTTAAATTAACATTTCTTCAATTGCATATGCTATTTCTTCTGATTTCTTAAGTTTGTTCTGAAGAATACGGCATAAAATCCTTGTTCATGTAGACAAGGATAAGCCAACCCACATTTTTTCATGGCATTTTGATTAAAAATTCAAGGGTCTGCTTATCCACAGATGGGTTTATACACAAATATATACAGGATATATGAGTACTTTTAAAAACTATTACTGTAAATACTTGCAGATATGCCCATCCACAGATAAGCCGAACCCAATTTTTGGGTTGCATTTTGGCACCTAAAATTTTTGGCTTATCCGCAAGCACATACAGTAACCAAATAGATACTGTATACTTTAGTCTTTAAAAATTCCTCCCCAGCGGCTCCTGAGCATATTCAGCTACTATGGGATAAGAAGCCAGATACTGCCAAATGGATAAACAAAACAATAACATAAAAAAACCATAAACAGAGAATAAGACTAAATGGACAATACTCACACACTGGTGATATGTGCAAAAGAGGTCTCAGTGATGGGACTAATACTTTTAAGCTTACATATAAATGATCTGGAGTTAGGGCTGAACAGTAATATGGCCATATTTCCCAGGATATCAAGCTACTCATGATGGAAACATCAACAAGGGATTACAAAGAGCTCCAAAATGATCTCATCAAACTAGATGAATGAACCTGAATTTAGCAAATACAATTCAGTGTAAATACTGTAAGCATAAAGTGACAAAAGCTGGAAAAATATCAAAAACTCATGCTGCTTCTAGTGGGATCTGAATTGGCAGTGGCTGAACAGGAAAGGCATCAAGAAGAGTCATAATAAGCAGCTTAATGAAAATGTGAACCCAGTGTGTACATCTGCTGTAAAAAAAAAAAAGATAAATTCTATGCTCAGAATCATAAAACTACTATTCTTATACTGCACTGATACAACTCTAAAGTAAATCCATACCTGAAGTATTATGTATACTGCATCTGAAGAATATTATTAAAGGTGCAAAAAAAAGCATCTAAAATGATGAGGGAGCTAAAGCAGTTCCCATACGAGGTCCATGTTCCACCATGGAAGCTCACTGGATTGTCTGTGAGCCAATGACCGTCTCAGCCCAACCAACTTCACAGGGTTGTTTTTGTGGAGAAAAAAAACACACATCTTAACTGCACTTCGAGATAAGTACATACCAAATAAAATACTATTACTAACAATTGAGGTTCTTCAGTCTGAAATGAAGGACAAAGGACAGAATTATATAAAAATCATTCATGGCATAGAAAACATAGATATAAAGGTTTTTATCCTTTCTCACAATGTTAGAACTCAAGGTCATCCACCGAAATTAAATGCAGAAGCAACAAAAGGATTTTTTTAACAGAGCACATAATTAAAATGTGGAATTCAATGCAAGCACTGCTGCTCAAATGGCACATATTCAGCTTGGATGCTACTTGCCTAAGTGTGACATATCCCACCTGCCTGCTACCTAGTATGCTGCCTCCAGCTCATCCATCATCTCCCTGCTCAAGCACACCATATCCAACCTATCAACTGCCATCCAATTGTGGCATATCCTGTTTGTCTCCCATCTTTCCAGAGGCTTCTTTATCTCCCAAGCCACCTCTGTTCTGCTAATGCCGAAACATCTGAAATACTTCTGTTAGGATGCCCCAAGTCTATATGTACAGGTGAAACTCGAAAAATTAGAATATCGTGCACATGTTCATTTATGTCAGTAAGGCAACTCAAAAGGTGAAACCAATATATGAGATAGATGCATTACATGCAAAGCGAGATATGTCAAGCCTTACTTTGGTATAATTGTGATGATTATGGCGTACAGCTTATGAAAACCCCATATTCACAATCTCAGAAAATTAGAATATTACATGACATCAATAACACAAGGATTGGAAATAGAACAATATCGGACCTCTGCAAAGTATAAGCATGCATATGTACTCAGTACTTGGTTTGGGCCCCTTTTGCAGCAATGACTGCCGCAATGTGGCGTGGCATGGATGCTATCAGCCTGTGGCACTGCTGAGGTGTTATGGAAGACCAGGATGCCTTCAGCTCCGCTGCATTGTTTGGTCTCATGTCCCTCAACTTTCTCTTGGCAATGCCCCATAGATTCTCTATGGGGTTCAGGTCAGGCGAGTTTGCTGGCCAATCAAGCACAGTAATCCCATGGTCATTGAACCAGGTTTTGGTACTTTTGGCAGTGTGGGCAGGTGCCAAGTCCTGCTGGAAAATGAAGTCAGCATCCCCATAAAGCTCGTCTGCGGAAGGAAGCATGAAGTGCTCCAAAACCTCCTGGTAGACGGCTGCATTGACCCTGGACTTAATGAAGCACAGTGGACCAACACCAGCAGATGACATGGCTCCCCAAATCAACCCAAACTGTGGAAACTTCACACTGGACTTCAAGCACCGTGCATTGTGTGCCTCTCCATTCTTCCTCCAGACTCTGGGTCCTTGGTTCCCAAATGAGATGCAAAAGTTGCTCTCATCAGAAAAGAAGACTTTGGACCACTGGGCAACAGACCAGTTCTTTTTTTCTGTAGCCCAGGTAAGATGCTTCTGACGTTGTTTGTTGTTCAGGAGCGGCTTGACAAGAGGAATACGACATTTGAAGCCCATGTCCAGGATCCGTCTGTGTGTGGTGGCTCTTAATGCACTAACTCCAGCCTCAGTCCACTCCTTGTGAAAGTCCCCAACACTTTTGAATGGCCTTTTCCTGACAATCCTCTCCAGGCTGCGGTCATCCCTGCTGCTTGTGCACCTTTTTCTACCACACTTTTCCCTTCCACATAACCTTCTATTGATGTGCTTTGATACAGCACTTTGGGAACATGCAACTTCTTTTGCAATTACCTTTTGGGGCTTTCCCTCCTTATGGAGGGTGTCAATGATGGTTTTCTGCACAACTGTCAGGTCAGCAGTCTTTCCCATGCTTGTGATTCCTACTGAACCAGCCTGAGAGACCATTTAAAGGCTCAGGAACCCTTTGCAGGTGTTATGGATTCATTAGCTGATTAGAGTGGGACACTTTGAGCCTAGAATATTGAACCTTTTCATGCTAATTTTCTGACATTGTGAATTTGGGGTTTTCATAAGCTGTACGCCATAATCATCACAATTATACCAAAGTAAGGCTTGACATATCTTGCTTTGCATGTAATGCGTCTATCTCATATATTGGTTTCACCTTTTGAGTTGCCTTACTGACATAAATGAACATTTGCACGATATTCTAATTTTTCGAGTTTCACCTGTAGATCAAAAACGTGTGTTTCAGAACCAAGTCTGGACAAAACACATGTATTCTGATCTGGACACAGGCCAGTCCAAACTACTTGTTCCATATATAGACTGGCCTTTGCGTTGAACATTCCACACATACATACTAGACAGCTATCTAGTGGGGATGTTTTAATTTTGATTTGTGCTCTTAGCAGGAATGCCCTAAATGGCCCCTTCCAAATCTACAATTCTATAATATTCTTGGTAAGATTATATGCAATAAAGTTCTTAAATCATTATAATAATCTGCTGATGAATCTGCTGCATTATAAATGAATGTTATATTGAAACCTAAAAGCGTATTAGTTGTTTAATTATAATTAAACAAGTAATAATAACTAAATTCTATTTCTTCCTGCTCTAAATAAATACAGGAATTGGCAAAGAGAAGTTATTTGACTGGGGCAATATAAAAATCCTGGTAATGATAAAGAAATAAATATGACTGCATACAAAGACAGGTCAACTCCCAAGTTCACTCTGAATTAATTCAGAATTAAAATACCCAAAGGAAATCATAATTTTTGTGAGTGAAAGCAAAAGCTTAGAAAAATGCCTCAATCACTGCTTTTGATAAGCCTTTACCCTCTTCCTTTACAGGGTGAGTCAAGTAAAAAACTGAGGATCTGAAAGTTCACCTCTTCTTTATCAAAAGTTTTTTCCAAGTCTGACCTCAGAAAAATTTGCAAGCATTTCTACAAGCATGAGAATAAAATCACAACACATTGTACACCAGTACTAAACCTCTGCAAGTCCCAAAAGCAGCAACTGAATGAAGTTTTGATGGAATCACTTTATCAAACCCAATTTGTGTATCAAACCAAGACCTGCCTTGAAGCACCAAATCAAGTGCTTCAAAGAGATATCTTTGAAGTGCTCTGTAGCGTCAAGAGTTTTCCTGCTGCTTCTAGAGTTGTCATAGACAATATACAATATTGTAACTTCACTGCCGTGTATGGAGAATGCAAGGACTGAATGGTATGATGGTCCCTCTGAAATTGACAGTAGCCAACCAATGATCAAGTTTTTTTATCAAAGCTCTTTTGAAACAGTATAGCTAATCTTGCTTTGGATTTCATTTATTTTCTCAGCTCTTAACTTACTTAATACAGTCAGCTACAAAACTTAACTTTGCTCTCATTTAACTCAATGGAAAATTATGCTTCTATGCTGGTCCAGCCAACTCAACTGAAAGTTCAACTGAACTCTTACAATTCTGATTATGGTCTCAAAGCTGACCAATCTGCTATGAACTGTTGGATCAAAATGTACTTTTAAACTCTGCATGATGAGGCAGGTTTAAGCCTCAACAAGTGTATGTCTGACAGGTTAACACAACTGCTGGTCAAAGTTGGGGGGTTTTACTGTTTTTAATAGGGAGTGATAAGGTAATGATTGCTACCTTTCTGTGTCAGCCTCCTTCTCTGTGGCATTGGATCTCACTTTGCCAGTCTACTCTTGCTACCTTTGACAGAATGCTACTAAGCAAGCCATAGCTTTTGCTGTGTCCTATCAAAACATCCTGCCAGTGATAAGGAGATCCTTCCTAGGAGGGGTCAACCAGTCATGCCAACCCTTCTGGTACCTCACAAAACCTAGTGATCAGAGTCAACACAGCTTCACTATCTCTCAAATTTAAGTCAATAAGATTCTTTAGTGTCATTCCTTGGCCACTTCAATTACCAAAGCAACTCTGAATGTACTTTTCGAACAAACTGATGTTTAAAAATTTTTTAAATTGCTATAGTGCTATGCACTTTCTGCATTGTTTAGCACAATTTCTAAATTGTGCTAAATTTCTATAGGCTGTTTGTTAGACACTGTGGAGTCAGCTTTGCTATTCTTTCTTGTTCCTCCTACCTCTACCTTAAAATAGTTGTAGGGAGAATTGCTCAATGAAACTGTTAAAAGTACCCAGCTGATTTCTGACAAGTTTAGTAATCTTAAAATTCACTATCATTCCTATTATTTTCATCCCACCTTGCCAAAAAATTAAGCAACTGCAGGTATTTTGATTCTTCCCTATTTTAACCTACGGAGATTTTTTAAAAAATCAGAATGTGAAATAGCTCATTTCAAATGAGTTTGTCTTTAAATCTCAAACCTCCAACTTATATCAAATCCCCCCTTTGAAACCTAAATCTCCACTTCAAATCTGACTCACACATCTCATAAATTTATCTAGAAAAGAAGAGGCTATGTGCCAAAAATGAAGACATTGAAGATATTTTGGTTATTTCTCCTTATAATATATAGATTTTTTTCAGATCTCAAAGCAGCTCAAATCAATTCAGTTTGCCCTCAAACCTTGAATCTTAAAGTAAATCATACCATGTTTGAGTTTTGAATCTTTGGTTTGCACAGGCCTAGCAAGGATTATATATGCCAGTCCCAAACCCAGATAAATGAGGAGGGCTGGACAAAGATCTGGTGACCAGTATTATCACTAAAATTTAATGAAAATGTTCACAAAGAAAAGCTCAAGGATGGTACTAGGAAGTGGAACCCTAGGCTAGAAGGTATCAAACATGCTACTGGGGAAGAATAACCATGCTACAAGTAGTCTAAGAACTTGTAACACAGAATGGGAAATCCCCCTGGAGTGCCAAAATGCTGATGAAGCCTATGACAAAAGAAGAAAAAGAACAAGATTGTACTAAGTGTGAATCATGGGACATCAGTTATCATCAAGAAAAAAATGAGAAGGACCCAAATAGGCATTAATAAGATCAAGTGGACTGGAAATGGCTACTTTCAATCATGAGTTTATAGTATATTAATTCTGGAAATGACAACATCAGAAGGAATGAAATAGCAATAACAAACAAGAAAATCACCAGTCAGTTGAAAGCTTCCAAGCTGAAAATGACAGAATAATAACTATTTGAATCCAAGCTAAACCTCTGAATCTCACAATTTTCCAGATTTATGCACCAACAACAGATGCATCTGAAGAAGAAACAATTCTATCACTAACATTCAAGAAGCACTGCAACAAATGCTAAAAAGAGATATAATATATATCATGGAAGATTTCATTGCTAAAACTGGTGACAAAAAAAGAATTAGAAATTGTTAAAAGATTTGGCTTAGGAGAAAGAAATGCAGCAGTTGTTTGGTAGCAGTTGTATAGGAAATATATCACAAAAGTTCATCTCCAAATGCAATTGAACTAAAGAATAGTAAGCTTAGTAATAGTAACTTCTTACTTAATTTCATGGAAAAACAACCTGATGAACTATGGGAAAAAATGAAAAACATTATCAGTGGAACAACCCAGAAACATGTCCCATACAAAAAACAGTGAAGACAAGGAAATTGCTGAGCAGAAAAGGAAAGCTAAAATCATGGGTAACAGAAGTGAAGCAAGGTAGCTAAATGTGGAATTTTAATGTAAAGCTAAAAAGGCAGAGAAAATTATTGGAATGAACATTGCAAAGAAATGGAGGAAAGAAACTGAAAAGGTCATACTAGAGCTGTTTTGCCCTAATAAAGAAAACTCAGACATCATTCACCACAAGGAACAGCAAGAGGCAGAGATGGGAAAGAACTGAATGATCTTAAGCAAACCAAAAATCCATGGAAGAAATACACTGGAGTATTATATATGACTGGTAATGTTTTTCAACCATGTAACAAACAGAAATCTGTGTAGGAGAACTATATTGGAAGACAAAGTAACATGGGCACTGAATCAGCTGCCCAAAAGAAAAGTCCCTGGAATCAATGGCATTCCATCAGAACTGATTAAATTAGAACTAACAGCAGGAATGACAAAACTGTGTCAAAAATATAGGCCACTAATGAATGACTGAAAGACTGAAAAAAATCAGTATTCATCCGAATCTCAAAGTAGGATGACATACGGGTCTGCTCAACTACTGCACAATAGCTCTGACATCCCATGCTAGCAAAATTTTACTGAGACTCAGTCAAAAATTAAGTCCAAACATGGAAAGAGAGCTGTCCTAGACTGACTTGAGAAAGAAGCATTAAAGACCACACTGCAAATATTTGATGAATCATAGGACAGGCATAAGAATTTCAAAAAGATGTACATTTATGCTTCACTGACTAAAGCAAAGCCTTTGATTGCATTGAACATGAAAAATTATGGAAGTACCTAAAAGAAATGAGTGTTCCAAAAGTCTTGATTTAATTAATAAAATCAACATACAATCAAAAGCCACCATCAGAAAAATATATAGAGACACAAACTGGTCCAAAAGGTGTACAATAGGGCTGTATTCCATTGCCACTTCCATTCAATTTATATTCAGAGGCAAGGTTGAGGAACCTCAACTTAGCAAATTGGAAATTAGAATAAAAAATTTGTGGCAGGGTCATTAACATGCGGCCCATCAAACAGTCTTGTGAAGCCTGCTGGTGTGTTCTGAAATCCACTACCAGAAAGGATCTGCCCCCTAGTTTTTTGTAGCCACCTCTGCTACAAAAGACATGTTGTCAAGCACCTCCAACACCTCCAGGCCTCACTGACTGGTGTGTTAGTGATTATTTTTAAGGTATCAATGTGGCTCTTTCCTCTCCATGTGTTGTGCAGGCCTGATGTAAGATATGCAGACAACACCACTCTATTGGCAGAAAATGAAGATATGAGACACCATATCCTAAAAGTCAAGACAGAAAGTAAAAAGGCTAGATTGTACCTAACATTAAGAACAGCTGGAAGTGGCAACATCAAGATAAAAATCAACTAAAAAATTGATTCAGTCCAGAACATTTTTTCCTCAGCTCCAAAACTGAGCAAATGGAAAACACTGGCCCTCCATTAAATGCACAATATCACTTAGGTGCACTGCAATGACTAGCATGGAGAAGGTCTGGAAAAGCAAGGGCATCAGTGTTAATACCAAGTGCAGAAGAGTACCTGCTATTGTTTTCCCTATAACCACCTATATTTGTGAAATATAGGTGAAATATAATTCACCTATATTTGTGAAAACTGGATGATAAAAAAGCACACAGAAAAAACTAGACTAGTTCAAATTACAAATTTGGAGTTGACTACTGCACATAACTTAGACAACAAAAATAACAAGGAGACTGTAGACTGCTTCAAGTCAGAAGTATCAATGGAAGCTAAGATTACCATGCTAAAGCTGTCTTATTTTGGTGATGTCATGTGTTTAAATTCCTAAGAAAAATCAATTATACTAGGAATAATTGGAGATGGTAGAAAATGGGGCCAGTAAAGAATCCGCTGGATAGACAACATCAAGCAAGATAATGATTTAAACACAGGAACATCAAACGAAGTTATAAAACATCAGAAGGGAGAGAACTGATCTATAAAGTCTCTTAAAGTCAGATGTGACTATACTGTCTGACAGGAAGTATCACAAGATAAATCTATACTGACCTCAATGTGGATAATACTCTAATTACACCAGTGAACATATTACATGAATGAATCACAACTACATGGATTTACACTAGTCAAATCAGGATTTATTCCAGGAAAGCTAAAAAAAAAAAAAAAGCCTTTCTCTGTGAACGTCTGTGTATATACGTACCCCACTCTTTCCAATGAAAATAATTAAATTTCTGCAAAAGTATGCATAATCAACCCAAATTACTCTAATAAAAAAGTATTTGTTCCCAACTTCTAGCTCATCCTCTCATAATAATGCCCCAATTGTTTTTTTTTATTATTCTCCTTCTAAATTCTCCATTGAACTATGGAATACTTCTAAGAGACAAAAAAGATTTTAAGAAATGAACTACAAACAGAAACAATTAGCATTAAATGCATTATTTACTACATGAATATATACAAAAAACTGTTAAATTCTGAAAAATGCAGGGAAACAAATTTTTTGCCCCCACCCCATTCCAAAGTGATAGAAATAAAGTAGCCAAGAATCACAATTATACTCCTCCTCCTTAGAGTATAACATTTCCATTAAGATTTCAAAAAGAGTGTGTGATACCCCATTTTTTTTAAATTGGCTATTTTTGTTTAATTTACAATTTCTGAAGTTTCTTCTAATGAGAAGCTTCACATAGTCATTCTGAAATTCACTTTAGGCAAAGTTTTGCTTCAGTCAGAGAAAAATATTAATTCATGCTATTTAAATGTGCACACGTATAATATAATCAAATTATATACTCTTAAAGATCATAATATGGTAATAGATTAAATGTAATCAGAATGTTCTGTTAAGAGCTGCAAATCTCCAAAACTAACTAACTAACCTAACTATCTACAAAATATTTTGCACCTTTCCCCAGGTAATTTTTTTCCTCAGATAGCTGAACACTGAAAAAATGGAGGAAATAGCTACCTAATATTCAAAAACAGAACTGCAACCATTTGTTTAGGAACCGCAATCATATTGGATTTAATTGTTATCTAAAGTCACTTTAGTCACTTAAGAGAAATGTATACTGGTACGAACATTATATAACCAGAAGTTATCTAGTTTAATGAACTCATTCAATGCCATGCATGTAAGCTTTAATTGTTACATACAACACTCTACATATTATACAGAATAGCATCTATTTACTGTTTTTAAAAACCTGAAAACTTCTGTTCTATATCATTTTCATTTAAGAGTTATACATAACTACTTATTTAAAGAAACTACAAACAAGCTAAATGGTGCTTACTCCATTTAAGTGTGGATCCAGTTGCAGGCTTCTAGTTTTATTATATGTATGTAATGCACACACAAATAATGTTTCAAAGACTGCATATTAAGTAAATATTGTAACATGTTATAATTATTACAATAGATCAACAGAAAAAGTGATCCTATATTTCAGCTGGCAAATATATGAACAGAAATGGGTTATAATTGACAAAAAGAAAGTGTCATGTGCCTTTCAGCACAATACAGGTAGTCTTTGTTTAGTGAGTGCAATTGGGAACAGTGACTTGGTCACTAAGCAAAGTGGTCTCTAAGTGAAAATCATGTGACCATGACTGTGCTTATGATTTTACTTCAGCTTTCCTATGCTTTACAGCATCAGAAGGATAGGATTCCAAATAGCTGGGTGGGCCCAAATGGCAGGGACAGTTTCCAGAACTCTACTCATTAGGAAGCTGGGTAAAAGGGCAAATCTTATAGCCCTTTTCCCCACTCTACCACCTTTTGGAATGCTCACCCCACTGTTGTGATAATTAGCAAGAAGAGAATTAATGTTTATATTTACATTCACTGGAGACGAAGGGGTTACAAGAGAGTAAGCAGGTACATAATGGGGAATACATATCCAAAGGAATGGGCTAGTGCCCTAATATGCTTGTGGCTGCAAGCCAAGAACAGTTTAGGGGGCAAACAAAAGCCTTTAGTGTGAAAATGATTAGGGTCTTGTCAATTTCAGGGAGCAGATACCAGTCAGCCCCCTCCTCCCCCCCAGGTTCTAATCAACAGAGCTGAGCTTGTTAACTTGTGTTTAGCACTTTTTAGGGAAATGCTGTGCTGGGGAGAAAAGCAGCTCAGGAAGAGCTAGTTTGTTTACACACTCGTATGCAAAACAGAAAAAAAGGAAAAAAAATGGGCCAGGCACAGGAGAACACATATTAACTGACTGTAATGGCAAACACATGAGTGAGAGACAGAGACAGAGGGGGGGGGGGGGGCTGGGAAGGTTGTAAATGCAGGCATTGGTCAGAGTTACTTTTTCACCACCATCAGTTTGTGAGCAGTTGCTGTCCAAGGCAGTCGCTCAACAAGGACTACCTGTACATAGAATTCAGAACTAATGGACTGGTCATTGACTACAATAAAGATTCTTGCCTGTCTTGAATTCAGAACTAACAATACCAATGTAATTCTTTAGCTAACCTTACAGTATTTTCTATGCTGTTATACTCAGCCCAATTACAGAAGTTCCCCCATTTCCATATATCTTTTATAGTACCTCCAAAACTGCCACATAGCCCAAACAACCTGATGTCATATAACCAACTAAAGTTGAAATGAAAATGCTTTACCTTAATAGGTTTAAAGCTGCTCATCTTTTCTGATAAGCATTTATAAGCCACCAATCAGAACCTGAACAAAATGTCTAACTATTTTATATCAGAATTATATAACTGAATGGCTTTGAATTATATATACTGATACAATTAGTTATGGATAAGTTTATAAATTATTATTTAAAAAATAGTAAACAAATACTATTAATAGTAAAACAAATACTATAACAAATAATAAATACTAAAACAAATACTGTACTATACTATTAATAGTAAAAATACTATTAAACAAAATAATAAACAAAACTGTTTAACAAGCCAACTGACATCTAGCCCCCAACAGAGTAATCCAGTAAATTCTACCCTCCATGTTAAAGGAACTGCCTATCCCTGCTTTAAAATAAATGCCTTTTCAAACCATGTTACTGATTGGTAAAAGAAGCAGCAGCAGCAGCAGCAGCAGCAGCAGCAGCAGCAGCAGCAGCAGCAGCAGCAGCAGCAGCAGCAGCAGCAGCAGCAGCAGCAGCAGCAGCTTTCTATCTCCCTTTCCTTTCTTCATTGATAGAGGCAAACATGCTAATACTCTTATCTATACATCTTCCATGTATAGATAAGATACAGAGAAAGGGCAACAAAGGGTGGTCAAAAGAAAAAGCAAGAAGCAGGATGTTTTCTTACTCTTGCTTTCTAGAACTGTTGCTTTCTTATCCTTTTCATTTACTGAGAAAGAACTAACTTGGTCAGAAATATAAGAGTGAAGCTTGGTCCCCATTCTAATTCTAAATGGCTTGTCATTTGTGATAGCTGTCAACCAATGATGCATAAAGTGCAAATAAAATATTTATAAGGGGTTACACTGAAATTCTCTTTAACTAACTGCAGCTTCTGCCATAAACAAAGAAAAACATTCTTCTTAAAAATAAGAACTATGGAACTGCAATTGCAAAAACAGAAGAAACTCAATTCATTTCTTATAACCACATGTAAGTGTCTTCCAAATGATAGCATTTACCTGGCCCAATCCTATTAGAAACATTCTGAAACCTGTGTAGTCCAAGATTTATGTGGAAAATATATGAACAGAGAATCTTTACATTTGTAAGTAAGTTCACTGCTGTGAAGGAACATATTTAATGGAAATAAATATACCCATTCTGATACACAAATTCCTCTCTTGGCCTTCCCCAAGCCAGGTATTCTCTTGATGCAGGGCTACTATTTGGGTTGCAAACCTCAGATAACCACTAGACTGTAGGAAACAGTTGGTGCTTCTGTACCTCTTAGCTGTCATCTAGTGGTCATCCAGATTTTTGCAGCTTAGATATAGCAGTCCTGTCCAGATATATGGACTTTAAATCCCAGAATTCTTAATGCAAGCCATACTGGCTGGGCACTGTGGAAACTGAAGGTCACACATCTCAAGGGCATCCAGTTTGAGAAAGACTGTTGTAGCTAATATTTTTCAAGATGCTGTTAATGCATCTTAACTCAGCAGAGCCATCTGTTCTATGAAGTTTTTTTGTTCCTTGATTGAAAGTCCTATCAAAGAATATGTGCCTCTTTTTAGGTGACAAAATGTCTTAAAAGATAATTGAAGTTACCTTCTTTACTAGAAGGATTTGTTCTTGAAGCTCATATGGTCAATTCTAATTCATGCCCTGTATGTTTGTTGCACTCAAACTTGTTTAAAGCATTAATTTGAGGAGTAAGAGATTTCTTACATGAAGCCAAAGCCAAATATAACCCTGGAAAAAAGAATAAAGTGAACTTTCAATAACTACCATAACCAATTAAGCTTGAAAACACTTTTGATTGATTTGCCATGGTAAGGTCATCAATCACAAAGCTGTCTGTATAAAAATACTGAGAATGAGGAGGCTGATCAAGAAATTATTCCATATCTGACCTGGAATTTTCAGTGAGGTAATCACTATATTGCATGCTTTCAAATTATAGAGATCTATTATTCTTGCTCTGTTGCAAAACAATACTGAATATAGGAATAACTGAGCTACAGGTTTGGTATGGAATTTTTTTTTAAAGTTTTATTCTTTTGTATCACATACTGATCAAGCATACACCTAAACTGTGTATAAGAATAAGCAACCTATGACTTTCAAGATGCGGTTGAACTACAACAGCTATCAATCTATCCCACTGGCCAGGAATGTAAGGAGTAACGTGGATAACAAACAGCTCAATACCTTAGTACAGCATTTAAACAAACACTTATATTTTGACCAAAGACAATACTTTGCTAATATATTTACCAAACACAATGCTTGAAAAGCACAGTGCCGTTTGTAGAGACAGATGCATTATCAAAAATATGATTAAAATATTAAAAGGTAAAACACTAAAATGTGTCTGATAAAAGTACAGTTATATCTAGAAAAGCAAACAAAAGCATGTTCCAGGTCTCAACCTTGAAACAGTGTCATTCGATGGGATCCAGGCAGCATGACTTCTGTATTGCAGCACCTGCCCTCTGGAATAGTACACTCCCCTCCCCCTGACTCAAGGTTCAAGTAGGCTCAACCTTGCCATCCTTTAAGTGGGCCTTAAAGACCAGACTCTTTACCCAGGCTCTAGGTTAGGAAGTATGTGCCTTGGTGGAAAATCTATTAATAAGCTAGGTATTTTAGTCCCTGGATTATCATTTTCTTTTTGTTTTTACTGTACTAGATGCATTTTTAACTTGTATACTGCCAGCCTTATACTTTTGATTTAGAAATAAACAAACAAACTTGGGTGAGCTACAAATTGATAGTTCAGAAAAGTGAATACAACTTTTTTTAATAATAACTTTACTATTTTTTTTAAAGAACAATAAAAACTAACTCAAACTAATATTAAGAAAGGAAATAAGGAAGAAAAAAAAAGAACTGGAAAAAGAGAAAATAGTAAAAAGCAAAAGTACAGAAAAGGAAAAGAAAGAGAAACAATGACAAAAGAACTGAATTCGACCCACCCCACAACAGACATAAGTAACAACATACATCAAACTCTTGTTCTAAATGTACTACATAATTTCCATTATTTCTATTAATGCATATTATTTCTAATCAAACCCATACAACATAATTTCATTTTTCTATATCCCACAAAAGTCCAAAAAAAAAATCCAATTAATACTAAGATTACACAATGTCTTACATCAAGTCAAAACTGTCAATTTCGCCATCTCAACTCCATCAATCTCACCAGCGATTGTTCCACTACAGATAATATCTTTCCACCTCTATGCATTTAAAAACCTTGCTTCTGTTATCATATATAAAAAATAAAATTATAAATAATGTCATATTAGAAAAGTGAATACATCTGTTGCTAAACTGCTACCAACCTTCAGATGCATCACAGTACATGACCAAAGTACATTTTTTGCTATCACAAATGCTAATCTTAGATTAAGATAATGCACCACATTTGGCCAAATCTCAGATTCTAAAATGCAGCAGGGTAAATCAAAGTTTCTTTTAAAAGACACAAGTTAGTAATTGTCACCTATTCTATACCTGGGCCTTCTGAAAGCTCCAATCCTGATGATTCTGCAAAACGCCATCATGCTCCAAAAGTCAGCAACCTGACAACTGTGCCAAAAGGAGAAACAAACAGTCTTTTCTTTGTTTATGTATAAAACCATGGTAGGAAAGGATAGAAAATATCATTTTCAATGATGGCCAGGTTTGCCCTTTAGTTAAAGTAATCCTAAAATTAGCTCATCCACTGGTTACCCCAATCACAGTATATTTTAGTGAATTAGGAGAGCTTCCTAGTTTTACAAGTATCTTGTCTCACTGGGTGCCTGCTCTTTCCTTCTAAGCAATTACCTGATAAAATGTCCTGTGACCTGTGTTAGCAAGCTGACCTACCAATATATCCTTGTAAGAAATACCTTAATTTTTAATTCTTGACAAACAGCTTCATCAGGAATAAGCATCACTCCTGACAAATATACCTCCTTGCACATACCTCCTCAATCTGTTTCTTGATATTTAACCAAGGCATTCTCCAACCCAGATGTAGTGATCATTGCAACTTTCATCACATATTTAATGGACATTAAAAATGTTTTAAAGGACTACAAAAAATCTGCACTATTGATACATTCCCTCAAAGATTTCTAGCCTTCCAAAATATCCCATCTCAATCACAAACATTTATTTCTAATTTAGAAATAAATAGATCCCCCCTTTGGTAGAGAAGCTCAAGGCAGCAAACATAGTATAGGGCTTCCTACTACTACTTTTCCCCACAACCACCACCCTGTGAGAAAGGATGGGCTGAGAGATAGTGACTGGTCTGAAGCCACCCAGTGAACTTCCATGGTTGAGGGTGAGCTAGTTCGGGGGCAGCTCAAAAGAGATTACTGGCTCCGGTTAAACTCCCCTGCAAGGAGTAGAGGTCTAGTAAGATAATCCACCTCAACAGTATGGCAGATCCAGCAGGTTTCCTGATGGCACTTGGGAAGTTTCCCAGCTATCTGAAGGCATTTGGGCACTTCACTGACCACTGAAATACAGAGGCAATTAGGGTGCTTTACAGGAGCATCCTTGAGCAGACTCTCCCTGCCTGCCAATCCCATGCATCTCCTTGGTTTACTAAGGAGCTCCATTAAAATGAAGCAGACAAAGAGATACCTGGAGCAACACTGGAGGAAAACAAGAAGCAAATGCATCCAGATACAATTAAGAGGCCAGGTGTGTGTCTACTCTGTGGCAATAATAGGGTGAAACATAACTACTTCTCCGCCTTAGTGTGTCTGCAGAATGCTGGCCAGCAACACTGTTTAAAGAGTCCCAGACCCTTTTAAGGAAGGATGGGGCAGAAGATCCAGTCCATGTAAACTGCACACTTAGCCAAGCATGAAATCAGGCTCAACTACTCCAATTTGGAAGACGGATGGACAGAATCTACTGAGATGACAGAGGTAATATCTTGTAGTATTATCTGGGAGACTTTTGAACCTGTGGATCCCAAGGAAGTAGGCAGAGGCCTTTGTAATCTTAACCCTACAATGTGTGAATTGGATCCCGCCTGGTTAATTAAAGTGGCCAGGGAGGGGACTGAGAACTACATCCAGTGCTGGTTAATGCCCCTTTGAAGGAAAGGGAGATGCTAGGGGTCCTTAAAAAGACACTGGTTTGCCCACTCCTTAAGAAGCCAGACCTGGATTTAATAAAACTATAATCTTATTTTTAACCTTTCTTTTTTGAGAAGGTTGCGACTGCAAAGAGCTCTGGAGAATATAGATTTGGAACTTTCCCAATTGGTTTCAGACCAGGGCATGGCACAGAAACCACACTGGTAGCTCTTATGGATGACCTAGGGTGGGGCTCAGATGGAAGTGGAACAACCATCCTTGCCCTCTTAGATGTTTCAGCAGTTTTTGACAGGTTCCTTCTAAACCACCTGTGAGGGCTGAGACTTGGAGGCACCATGTTACAGTGATTATGCTCCTATCTGAATAGGTGAGTCCAATGGATAGCTGTGGAGAGAAAAGGTGAGATCCACAAACCTCAGGGTTCAGTCCTTTCCCCTATCCTGTCCAACATCTATATGAAACTGCTGGGTCACTCATCAGTTCAGGGTGAAGTACTGTCTATATAAGATGATACTCAACTATACATCCCCAACCAGGACCTCTTGGGAGATGTGGTAGAAGTCATGACCTAGTGCTTGGAGGCTGTCAGGATCTGGATGGGGAAAAATAGGCTCAGGCTCAGACTCAACCCAAACAAGACAGAGTGGCTGTTGATTTAGAAGCTGTCTGATTCCAGGATTGTATCATTTCTGGCTCCTAATGGGGCTATGCTCCCCCAGAAAGAGCAGACTCATAATCTGGGGGTCCTCCTGGACTCACAGCTCCTGCTCAAAGAGTAAGCAGAAACCTTGGCCATAAAAGCTTTTGCACAGCTTCAGCTGGTGTGCCAACTGTGACTTTATCTAAAATAGAATGCACTGAAGATAGTCACTCATGCCCTTGTTATATTTCAATTGGATCACTGTAATTTGCTCTACACAAGGGTGACCTTGAAGACTATCCAGAAACTTCAACTGGTCCAGAACACAGTGGTGTATGTGTTCAGTGGCCAGTCACAGTACTGCTATGTCACACCTCTTCTGGGCAAGTTGTACTGATTTCCAGTACATATCTGGGTGCAATTCAAGGTACAGGTCACTATGTATAAAGCTCTACATGGTTTGGGGCCTAGGTATCTTCCTATCCAGACAGCTAGGGAGCACTTGCTAAAGGTCTCCATGAGGTAGTCCAACAATGGGTATTTTCTGCAATACAGTAGTCTGCCCTCTGAAGCATGGATGGCCCCCAGCCTTATGGCATTCTGAAAGCAAGAGAGCAACAGGGCTCTTTCCAAGGCTCTACTATATTAACTTATACAGCAGAACCCTTTTCTATAATTTTAGAATTTTAGCCTTTTATTTTCATTAATATTTGAGAACTAGTTTAATGTAGTACTGAAAGGCACCAGGCTAAACCTAGGAAATGTGAGTTCTAATCGTGCCTTGGGCATGAAACCAGCTGGGTGACTTTGGGTCAATCACTTTCTCTCAGCCCTAAGAAGAAGGAAATGGCAAACCACTTCCAAAAATGCTGCCATGGAACTGCATGGACTTAACCAGGCAGTTGCCCCAGGGGTCAAGACTGATTCAAAGGCACCTCTTTTTATTATGTAAATTTGTAAGCTGACTAAAGTCCAGTTGGTTTCAGGTGATCAGATAAGTTTCATAAATAAATAAGCAAATAAAACAAACCCCACTGCTAGTCAGCATATCTACTAGTACACCACAGTGCTCTCATACTGTTTGGTTTTCTGCAGAGAGTAAAGAGGGTGGCCTTGATGGAGAGAGGGGAGATCCATTACCAAAGCAACAAGGAGGGAAACATTGCTTAAGCCCAAACAATGAAGGACGAATGTAAAAATGTTTCAGACATACAGCTCCCTAATTCACATTAGTTTAAGAGGGAGAGGAGGTAAACCATAATCACAGTTGCAAAATTCTGTTACTATAGGCAATCTTAATAAAAGTAATGTTAGTCTTAATGTGGAGTTGAGTTCTTTGCCTGATCTACATTTTGGGATATGACATTTTCTCATGCTAAACTAAAGAAAGAATGGAACTCCATGTTCCTAAATCTCATTTTAGATATATGCAGAGAGTCTTGTTAGACTACCTTGGATCAATCTGAACTAGATCAGGTACCTCTGGAGTTCCAAATTAGGGGTTTGTTGTGACTGACTTGTCATAATCATATAATGTTGAATATACTATATGGAAGTAGATGGTGTTTTGTGACCACTTAGGTGCCTCTACAGAACTGATGGCCAGCGAGAACAAAAAGTACCGTATAACAATGTGAAATACAAAAAGTTTTAAATTATTCACTATATTTTTTATAAGCATGAAAGACAATATAATGCATCTTGAAACAAACCTAAGGACAAATAAGTGCTTGCATTTATCAGTGCAAATATATGCTACTTGAATATTTCTTTTATATATATATATATATACACACACACACACACAATTATTTCATTTTTTCTTACCCTCCATCCAAAAAGAGGATGGTGTATATTCTGTTTATTAACCCAAGAAATGACAACTATGCAGAAAGGTACCTTATGAGCTCTATAGCTGATAACTGAGCAGAAACTGAACTATTTTTTATTACTATTCAGCACTCTACCAACTACAGCAAGAAAGCAGAGCAGGTTGTTAGGAAAGGAGCTTGGAAATTATGTGGCCAAAAGGTTGCCAGCACATTTACTAAATTATACTAGGGTTAAGAGCAGTTAATAAATGTTCTTTCAACTACCTTGGTTGGGGAAGAATTATTTTTCCACAAATACCTTTCTTCATACATCAACTCATGTATGCATATCCATAAATTAGCCATCTTGGAGAATGAAAGGTACAAAATTCATGAAAGTATAAGCACATCCTTAGGTCATGTAGGAATACAATGAATGGACAAACACAAAAACGTTCAAGGGTTCCCTTCATTTTCATTTTTTAAAAAGAGAACTATGAACAATCTGTATTATTAAGGATTATGCAAGCTAAACATGTCTCTTCAGTGAGTATATTACATATCTTTTTAATGTATCAAGATTCAGTACCTCACTTAACATCTGCTACAAAAATACACTTACAGTATGATATTAAGGCTTAAGTGCTTTACAATTCCACTTTCATTTTTTAATAGAATAGCCAATCAGAATTTTGCTAAACTGTTAGTAAGCAGATAATATAAACAATTATCTATGAATTGCATGCAAATACAAATTAAGAAACTGATTCTTAATACTTTCTAGGCAACAAGAACACTATGTTTATAATATTTAACTAGGTAGACTACATATCAAACATATATTCAAACTGTCTAAAGGTAGTCCTCAACTTGCAACCATTCGTTCAATGACCATTTGAAGTTGCAATGGCACTGAACAAAAGGACATGACTAGCATCCAAAGTTACAGTGGTTGCAACACCCCCGCAGTCATGTGATCAAAATTCGGGTGCTTAGCATCCCACACTTACAACCACAGGGGCACTTCAACTCTCCCACCAATCTTTCCCCCCATCTCTGACCTTTTGGCCACCCTGCACAGCAGCATTCCTCGGCGGCGGCAGCACTGGGGCTGAATTAGTGGCCCAGGGCCTTCAGTAGTCTCAGCTGGCCATCACTGCCCCCAGATGTCTACTTCAGTCCCAGCACAGCCGGCACCACTGCTGAGGAGTGCCACCTCAAGCCCCATGCCACAGCCAGCCACCACAGCACCATAGCATAAAGTCCCAGTCGCCCTGCCAGCCTGCGCTCCACAGGTGCTGCCTTGGAAGACCTCAGAATCTTTCTGAAGGATTCCTGAAGCAGGGCAGGAACAGAGTGTGCAATCTGGAGAATGGCAGGTTTGCCCCATTATCGCACTGCCTTAGAGGACCTCAGAATCTTTCCAAAGCATTTCTGAAGCAGGGCAGGAATGGGGCACGCAATTTGGAGAACAGCATGAGCATCCTTGGGAAGAAGGGCTGGCATCGCCAGCAGCTGCCTTGCATAAGGCAGGCCAGGTACACTTCTTCAGCAGGAGGAAAATGGTGAAGGTCAGCTGGGCATGGCAGGGTCTGCAGAGTGGAGGCCGGCTAGGACTTTGCACTGCAGTGCTGGGGTAGCTGGCTGTGGCACGGAGCTTGAGACAGCACTCCTCAGCAGCTCTGCTGGCTGTGCTGGGACTGAAGTAGAGGCCTGGGAGCAGTGGGGGCCCACTGAGACTGCTGAAGGACTCAGCAGTCTCAGTGGGACTCTAATTCAGCCTCAGCGCTGCTGCCACTGCCAAGGAATGCCACTGTGCAGGGCGGCCAAAAGGGCCCACATGCGAGGGAAGATAGGCATGTGGGGGGAGCTGAAGCGAAGGCAAGCACAGCAGGGCAGGAGAAACGTGAGGTACTTGCCTGATGACAACTCTGTCCTGGCCTAATGACCGTAACTGGGACTACTGGAACTACCATCGCTAAGCAGTGCGGCCATGTGCTATTTGCCTAACAACTACTGCTTAGCGATAGAAGTTCCGGTCCTAATTGTGGTTGTAAGTCAAGGACTACCTGTGTGGAAAAAAGCAATTTCAAGTTGCCTATTAGCTATATTGATATCTTAGCACCATATACCAGATAATGCCACTACTGTATTAATAATATCTTCTAAGAGCTATGCTTTAGTATATATACACTTAATCTGAAGCAAAGTATGGATAGCTCAAGAAGCTGATAATTTCACAAGTTAAATTTCACAAAATCAACTCTTCTTGAATAGTCCAGATACCAAAAATATGGTCCTATACAATATACCTCTAACAAAACTCAGTAACATCCATCCATAGTGTACTGCATGTTCCCAACCTTTACAACTTCTAGATACGTAGACTTCAATCCCCAGAATTTTTCTGCTGGCTGAGGAATCTAGGGAATTGAAGTCTATGCATCAGGAACAAGACCAGGTCAGGAATCAATGATATAAAGTTCAACCTATGTCACACAATTATTGTGATCAAAAACAGGAGGGGGGAACACTACATACACAGCCTTGAGCTCCAGAATAAAAAGCAGGGTATAAATCTAATAAATAAATACAGCCCCACACACACACATAAAAACCATTAAATATATCAGATATGGCCTCTGTGCTACTAAGAAAAATCAAGGTGTATGCAAACTTTTCATACATTTGTAAGGCTGCAATTCAGTATATCTAGAGATTAGAACAGATAATTTCAAAAAAATATTGTGACTCAATATATAAAAATCTCAGCTCACATTACTTAGTAATAAAACATATTCATAAATTAGTAAAACATATTTTGAACATGTTGGTGTTTTATCATTATAGCATAAAATTTAAATACAGGTATTGCTTTCCACTAAAATTTACTATTCATATAACTTTGGTGAATTAGTAAAATACTATCAAAAATGCTAGGCCTTAACTTATTAAAGAACAAGGCAAAACATTATTTAAATAAATTAAACCTGAAGTGCCATCCTCTTCCTAAATGTTTACATAGTATACCCAATATGTAACAGTGTAACAGTATTTCATACCACTGCTATTTCTACAATAATGTACAGTAGAGTCTCGCTCATCTGACATAAACGGGCTGGCAGAACATCGGATAAGCGAAAATGTAGGATAACACACAGTAACAATTGAGTGCGGTAAAAAAAAACACGATCCGCATACAATAACAAACTGCACTGAGCGACCATTAGGAAAGGCGAGACATGACCGACACGAGTCATAGGCTAGACGCATGTGCCTGCTGCGCCTGTTGCAATTGATTTTTATGTTGCGGCACCGCACTGTCAGGAGCAACAAGAAAGAGTACACTCACGCTTGCAAACAAGCGGCACACTTTTCTCATCGCTGATTTATGCATGTTGTGTTTTTTTTAGGGGCGTCAGATAAGACGGAATGTCGGATAAGCGAAGGTCGGTTAAATGAGACTCTACTGTATTTAAAAGAAAAAATAAAGTGTAATATCTACAAATGCTCATTAACTATATTTAACTCTTTCAGGAATTACTATATTATTTAAAACTGAACTATTTATTCATTCCAAACAATATATCCCAATCAGGAAATAATCCTTATATTTTTCATTGGGAAACTTTAAAATTATCTTGATAAAGTACATAACTTCAATTTTGGTTCAATTGCGCAAAAGTTTCACTGAAATCTATTTGATATTTCGACGTAAAAGCGGTTATACTAGAACACAAGGTGCACATCCTCTATAATCCAAGTGACATGTATGTTTTCGAGATTACAGAACAACACGTTGAAGCAGTACAAAAATAAACTCAAAGAATGCAACTCAGTATGCCATTACATAAGTTATGGTGTTCTTAAAAATAAAATCAAGGAAATCAACCCTGACTGCTCATTGGAAGGATTGATAATGAAGCTCAAGCTCAGATACTTTGGTCACCTAATGCGAAGAGAGGACTCTTTGGAAAAGACCCTGATGCTGGGAAAATTGAAGGCAAAAGGAGAAGAGGACGGCAGAGGATGAGATGGTTAGATAGCATCACTGAAGCAATGAGCATGAAACTGAGCAAACTCAGGGAGGCAGTGAAGGACAGGAAGGCCTGGCGCAATATGGTTCATGGGGTCATGAAGAGTCAGACACGACTTAACGACTAAACAACAAAAAAAATAAAATCAAACCTTTAACACACCTATTAGCTGTGGATTTATCATGCAAATCAACTTCATCAACTTTATGAGTATTAAATTCAGTCAGTGCCATATCTGTTATGTAAATGTATTAACACGGAGTTGCATAGAAAACCAAAAATGAAGATGTCAGTCATACCGAACCTTTCAGTTTTCTTTGAAAACAAAATGCTCCAATATTAAATAAGACATCCCATTTAAACAGACCATAATATACCACAACAATGACACAGAGTACAGGTAATAATGATTGAGGGTGGATTTAAAGTGCTCTTAATGCATCTACTGATGGTGATTTCTACATATGTAGGTATTCATTTAACTGCAGAGCAATAAAACTTCATTAAACACTTCTTTCCTGATACAGCATCATTAACATGTGTAACTGTATATACTGTATACCACTGGATATTATTGAGGAAGAAGTTGTCCTTCCACAAAAAACAAACCACAAGCTGAAGGTTCAATCATGTCTGTCCAATACCATTTTAACATTAACTGATCATTAATTTTAACTGTACTTTTAAATAAATACTAATATATTCTATTATAGCCTTTTGACACATTACTTAAGTTGGTATATTAATAAGCAATGTAAATAATTTTAAATTAGAAGTTCCTATACTGTACTGAACTACATATGAGTCATGTTGGCCCTCTATAATATCCACATCGCTCTTCTTGTCAACCAGTATATCTTTTAAGTTAACTTTTTTCTAATTAGGAAATGAAATGCCAGAAAAACCTGGGAAAAGGGAGGGGAAGAAGGTCTCTTTGCATGGTTTTCATTTTCTTAAGCCTTCACATACCAAATCCCAATACCTTGCACCTTTCAGAAAAATGTATATAGCAATTATACAAATAGCAAAATCATTGGCTGAGAATACTGTACACTCCAAGCTGCTGTTCCACCATTTATCTGCTTGTAATCAGCTACCAATTCATAATTACTAATTGCTGTTTGCTGGTCTGATTCAAGAATCATGAAGTTACTTTACTATATTATCCCTGTTTTAACCACCCAAAAATGCTCTATTTTAATCATAAACTGGGTATCAGGAAACATTGTTTGTCACCATTCCAATTTTCTTCTTAATTCCGTGCTTCAAATGAAGATGTTTATGTAAATATTAGAGCAGACTCTATGGGTACATTCACACTAGCATTTTACTTGATAGAACTACAGAAATCATTAACAAGTTCTGTGTCTTTTTGCTGACAGAGCCTAAATGCACCATATACACATGGCACTGATATCATAAACTGAGTATCAGTCTCTACTCCTCAGATCAAAAATACATTATTTCCAATTTCAATGAAAACAGCACTACTTATCCCAAAGACCTAAGAAGGCAGTTAGATGAGATTATCATATCTGTATCAGTACAATCCTGTGAACCTAAGCCATGTATCTCTTGCAAGAAAATTAAAAGCAATACTGTATTTACAAAATAATAATAATAATATAAATTGACAGCAGTAGAAAAATTGAGTTTAAAGTTCTCAAAAATGATACCTAGGTTACTGATGGGAGCTGATTCATAACATGGCTATCACTTTTAAGAACATTAAACTTAATTTTTCTACTGATAAATCAATCACAAACTCAGTTGAAGCAGTACCTATGAAAAGGAACAGAAATGCCAAGCTTGAAAGACAGGTTTCATGGCCATCATGGATTTAATCACTACTCAAAAGGAAAATAGTTGACATTTCCCTGATCTCACACAGGTACCTCATTTAGCATCCTCATCTTTAGAAATACCCATATCTTTGATTCGGAATCCTGACTCTGCATATAAGCAATAGTTTCCACAACTTTTCCTTCAATATGAAAGCTCTGTTTTAAGCATCTGAAAAGACCATGCGACCTTCCACATAACTATTGGTGAACAATGTTAGGCTGAAACCTACAAAGATTTTGAAATGCTTAACTTGCAGCTTAATTTTTTTTCTTTAAAAAGGTAAAATAGTTTGAAGAATGTATTAGATTGAATGGTTCCTTTTGCTGATTGTGAACATCAGTATTAGCATTCAAGAATGAAGAATTCCTCACCCCAGTTTCCTACCGTTCTCATTTCTTAAAGCAAACTTTCCCAAACAAGTGCCTACAGATGTTTTGAATTACTGTTAAGTCTTACAACACAAACTGAGTTGTAGATTAAACTCCTGGAACATACCAGGGCAAGGAGGCCTGACTTGAGGGCTCTTTTGCTGAACCATCCATAGTCTAACTTTACTATCACCAAGCATTAGGTACTTATGACCATCTTTATTTCTTTGATTTGGGCTACTTTACCCACCATGCTTACATATTTGGAATCTCACATACATACATTTGTCTGCAACCAATCTATAACTTATCTCCCATGTAATTCAACTATTTTCTTTGCCTGGTGTTGACTTATTCTGGAAAATAAACTTTAATGTTTAGGATAGCCTTTTTCAACGTGGCATCCCTCAGATCTGTTGGAAACTGAAGGTTTTGGAAATGATAGTTGGGAATTCTGGAAGTTACTGTTCTAATACTTTCAGAGGACACCAGGCTGAGAACTGTTACTTCACTCTTTCTGCAGAACCATAGGCTGTTTAAAATGTTTTCTTCTGATCTGTAATTTCTGATATCATTTAGGCCATATCCACCTATCTGGAATAATTCCTACCAAATTCAACAAGACATATTCCTGAGTAGAAATACATGTAAAGAAGGAGTTGAAGTACTACAGCAAAGTGCACAATTTACATGCAGAAGATCCCAATTTAATTTCCAGACAGGACTGAGAAAAATTATGGCTGAAATCCTGCCATTCAGTTTTGGCAATTCTGTATGAGCAGGACCAATAATCCCACTCAGCAGAAGGTACCTTCTGATATTCCTACAACTATATTTTTAATCTAGGTTTTATATACAAGAAACCACAACCCATTTTAAAATGTGGAGTAGAAGATCACAACGTATTATCTATTTGCATAGTACATACTAAGCATTACACTTACACCAATGAAACAAAAGAAAATCAACCCTATATTTATACCCAATAAATACATAAACTAAACTACATATAGCAGAATGAACAATAGCGTATTATTCATTAGCACATTTCTCTTTAAAATCACATAATGCCAAACAATACTGTGGCCTAGCATTTCAAACATAAAAACAGCTCTTTTGGTTTACTATAATATTTTCACCTTGTGCCATAAAATGAAATACTTTAAGATTTCAAATTCAGATATCTTCAATATTTATGTTGGGAGCTATGTAAATAAAATATCTAGAAAATAAGAGTTTCAATGTTTGTAAAGTTTGCCTTTTTAAAAACAAATAAAGTCACCAGAAACAAGAACTTCATTATGTCAGAAAAATTCCCCAAATCATGAATCTATAAAGCTAAGTTACCCGGTTATATAAAGAGGAAACACAGAGAAGCTTACATTACATCCAAAATAGACCAATAAATTCAATGAACAATCACATTCTTTAAAAAAGGAAATAATTACTTCTAGTCTAAACATTAAGCTGTGAGACACTAGCACTGAAAAGAAAATAAAGGTCTCAAGTAATTTCTTGTTGTATAATGAGGATTACTATTGGCCCATAAATTGTTATATCAAGTTCTATGTAACTGCATTTTAGACAGATATGCCACAGGTTGATGAGATTTATAAACAGCTCTGTAAATACAATATTCTGCTTTTAGGAAATTCAAGTAGGAAAAAGTCTTTTGACACATTAGCCTATGCAGCTCGTAAAAAAGTCACACATTTCAGTTTATTTGCATATACATTCCTACTATTTATTTCTGTTTACCTCCTCCCACCCAGTTCTTTCTCCTCCCTGTCCGGCCATCTTGGGCCAAGAGGAGCAGCCATTACTTAACTAAATGACAGGACCAAGAACTTTTTTACCGAAAGAAGATAGCTCTTAGTCAGGTATACAAAAACAGCAACAACCTACCACCTATTCTCCAAAAACGTCCTATAAAGTGAAAAGCTTAAGAAAAAGCAAATCGTTCAATGAAGATGCACGTTTCAAGGAAGATGGATACAGCACGAGTAAACAAATCAGTTTGCGACAGACTCCTGAGAGTGACACACCATGGAAGAGGCGCCACGTTTCTTCAATATCCCTTCTTCCTATTTATATCAATTCATTTTAAGCGATTCAATTCGATCCACTTTTTTTCCCCCTTTCAGCAATAACGAGAACCAGTCCTTATTAAATAACGCCCGATCTTCTGATTATTCAGATAGATTACTCCTAATTGGAGAGAATCGGGCCGGCACCTTCTACCCTACTTTTCGGATAAAACCCAGAAAGTGGGCAACGGGAGCTTTCTATTCCAGCGGGCCGGAGAAGGGAACAGCCGAGCGGTTCTCGCCCGAGAGCCAGGCGAGAGGGGGTAGTCAGCGCGGTCCGAGCCTCACGGTCGCGAGGTGACGGTTTAATCCCGCTGCTCTCCAGCACACTCACACAGGCTCCTACACAAATACACACGCACACACACAAACCCGGGAGGGTGGCTCCCTGGTCGGTTGCCTCCTCCCCCACCCCAGTCCCCTTACCTTTAACAGCAAGGCCTTCGTTCTGGCGCCATCTTCATGAAGCCTCAGAAATCCGAAGAGTCGGCTGCAGAAGGGGGGAAATCAAGCGACAGAGAGAGATTGAGCAAAACAGACACGTTCGTGGAGTCCCCCGGCCCACCCCGCCCCAAACAGATTGCTCCGTGCGCTCCCTCACACTCGCTGGCAGGGGCAGAGCCCTCACTCCGGCCCATGAGCACCGCCACACTCACACTCGCTTTTTCTCCCTCTCACGCGCACACACACTCGCTCGCTCACTCGTACACCTCGGGCGGGCGGGCAAGAGAGATCACCGGACGAGCCGGAACACGGAGGCTGCCGTCTGAGTACCTGTCGAGGCCAGAGAGGACTTCTTTTTCCTCCGCTGTCAGGCTGGCGAAGTCCTCCTCGCTCTGGCCGCTCGCTTTCCCCGCCGCCATTTTCTTTTCCTCATCACCGAAAGCAGTAGAGGCAGCGGCGGCGGCAGCGGCGAGCGACACTCCACACGATTTCATGGAAACGCAACGTAATTAACTCACGATCGCAAGCCCCCCTCCCCGCGCGCCCCAACACCCCCCAGTGCCGGGCGGGGCGGGGTGCCCGACACACACACGCACCACCACAACTTTTATTACAACAACAACAGCCGGCAGGGAGGGGGAGGGAGAGAAAGGCGGGGGGAAGCCCCGCTGATCGGAGGAGGAGGGAGCAGGAAGGGAGCCCCAGCGCTGAAGACTGGGGGGGGGAGTGGGAGGAGAAGGAGGAGGAGGCTGCTGCTGCGGCTGCTGCTGCTGGCGGTGACGGAGCAGTGTTTACATCGCTGCTGAGCCGCCAACCCCAGCGGCGAAAAGTGAGTGGAGTCGAGGTGACAGGGACCCGCGCCCGCCCGCGTGGGGTGTATTTGTTGCCTGTACAAACTTCCCCAGCAGCTGAACAAAGTTGTTGTAATTGTGTCACACAGCGAACCCCACGCCGCCACCGTGACCCCCCTCCCCACCCCGTTTCCCTGTGCCCACGCAGCCAATCACCGCATCTAGGCGTGGCCACGTGACCTTTGTTGACTTACGTCAGTCATAGCGCTCTTCTAGCGCTACGCTCGAGCTTAGTAGCCGCGTTGCTTCGACTAAGGGGCTAAAGCCATTATGTACTTGAGGCTATATTTCAGATATCCCAGTTACAGTACGCGGACACCTTCATATGCGGCTGGGCAAGAGGAATCAAAGAGGGCAATTTCAGAGGCTCGCATCCCTTAAAGAATTTCTAAGTTGGCGTGTAGTCTTGAGTTTTTGCGTACAAAAAAGATCGCTCCCCCGCAGCCTGGGAATTTTCTCGAGTAGTTAACAAGCTATAATACGGGAATTTAAAATGGGTTGGATTTTGATGCTTTGAAAAGGTAACATCACAGACAGAAATTAACGAATGCATTCTCCCATCCAAAATGTTTGTTTCAGTTCTGAAAAGATGGGCATCAAAAATGTGTTTTGATCTTGTTAAGAAAAGTTCATAATGTTTTTCACTCGCTAGACAAATCCACTTTTTGTTGTTTACATTTTTAAATCGGCCATTTACAAACTGGCAAGTTTTCACGCCGGTTAACAAAACATATTTTTAAATTTTGCCAGTTGAAGTATTTGACCTGTGGACAGGCAGGAGCGCTGGAATTCCAAACTATTTTCCCTTAATTAAAAAACATGGGGGAGGGATCTATTCCAACAAGCAAATGACTTCGCAGGCTTTCTTAGAAATCAAAAGCCATTTTGGAGTGAAAGCATGATTATTGCTAAGCATAGCGATGAAATGGGACCTCTATTATATTTGTTTATTTATTACCACAATATTTGTCCGTATGTATTTTCATCACTCTTTTCCGGCATGTGGTACATACTTTAAAAGGTCAATCAGAAACCGGAAACATTCAACCGTATTCTATTTCTTAGGTTTCCATCCTCATCGCTGGATGCACAGTATTAGCAGAGAGGGCGGGATTTCATTATATTCTGAGTTATCATTCGGCCGTTAGTGAGTCAATCAAACGGCTTTGTCAGTTACTCAAGGACAGCAAGTTCGTACGCGCCCTTTAAATTAGTTGTGGAGTGGCTGCCTCTCGGCTAAAGAGCTTAGGGTCTTCAAGAGCGAAGGGTAGTTGTGCCAGGGCGGTCCATCGGCGACCCCCTCGCGTGGGGATCCGCAGCTGATATCGTCACCGTGTCTAAGAAGGGTGGGGGCTTTACTCTCTGCCAACGCGCGTGCCCCTCCCGCTCCCCCTTGGGACGGGCCTGGGGCGTGGTTCTTCTGGCACCAACGAATAATAATGGCTTCCCCTGAGCGCCGTCTGTGCGCGTGATGAGAGGAATCCGTCCGGGCGTGGAGCCGAGCCTAGCGGGACGCTACGAAGGAGTGGGCGGCTGCCTGAGTGGCGCCTGTTCCCGTTAACAAATCTGGAGTAACTGGGCGGTATTTCGCCGCTCTTCGCTAAGCTCTGTGGGGTCTGAACGGAGAAGTTGCCGCCTTGCAGCAACGGCAGTCGTGGAGGGGAGGAGGGGGTGGTCCTGGCTGGTCTCCTTCGCGAGAGGCGGGCGATCTTCTTCCCAGGCCGAACTTAAATATAAATGGGTTGGAGCCTTTTCCCTTTCCGAGAAGCTTGAGACAGAAAAAAGCTTTTCTTCCCTCACCCACCCCCCGCAGATAACTCTGAAATAATGGAAGGTATTTCTTAATTTCGTGCAAAAAAGTCCATTTTTAATGCAAGGCCTGGAGCTCATGCCTTTGATCCCAGAAGAATAACTGCACAAGGGCCTATTTGGAGAGTGCCCTCTTTCTGTGCGGATTACCTAGGAATAGACATGCGGGACGTGTTAGGGAGGAGAGCGGTACGAATGACTTTTGAAAAACAGTACAGCGGGAGTTGAATGTTTCTTGGATTCAGCGAGAGATTAAGCAGATGGACGTCTTCGGATTTTCCGGTTTCTCCCACGAGCATGGCGGGAAGGGAGGAATAAAAGAAAATATGTAAAAGAAATGCTCAAATATTTTGCTTTTCTAGTGCACTGTACTAGCTGTTTTCCATATTCCTAATGTATTTATGTTAATGTATCACAATTCAGTATATGTTATATTTGTAAATGCTGCCATGGGCTCTTTACTGTAATCATGGTTTCCAAACTTCACATCTGCTTTAAAGTAATAAAGGGCTACATAATTACCATGTTTATGAAACTCCAGGACTTTGCTTAATGGACAAAGGCTAGCACTGATATGTGGTATGTTCTTGCTGTATGGGCCCAGTTTTGTAAATAATAATCTTTGAGTCTGAAATGAACAAGTGGAATTGTCTAGTGTGATTGTTCTTAAGGTACAGAGAATCCCATCCTACCTATCTACAAGATGTTAGCCTATTTATATATATTAATAGCATGCCAGAAAATACCAGTTTGATTTACCTGAAGATTACAAACCTTACCACAGTGTTCCATTTTTAAACTTCATGCTGTATTCTTTCCCAATCATACTGTGGAAAGCAAATTGAAAAAAAAATGTTAGTATTTTAAAGCAGTAGAAACAATTGTGATTTTTTTTCTTAACATGTTTGTCGTTGAGCATTGTGTGTTGTTCTCAGGTTTAGCTTACTCTGGAAAAAAGTTCTGCATCTGTAAACATTTTTGTTTGTTTGTTTGTTAGCTTGCTGTGGGTAACCTTAAACCAATTTCATTTACAAAGACTATCATTAATTTGGAATATGCAGGCTATCAGTTAAAACTTGTTCCTAATCAATGGGTTGTTGAATGTAGAATTTTTCAGGAGAGGATAAGGGAGGTGGCAGTTCTTGTTCCTATTTTGCCCACCACTAGTGTTAAAATCTCATATCCAATTTTTTTTTTACCTGCTGTGGATGTAATTGGTGCAATATCCTCCTTGAGATTACTGTGTGGGACATAAATTCACAGAGGTAATGTCCACCTTTGATCAATAACCCAAAACCTAACCCATTTGGTGGGAAAACATGAAACTGCAGAAATAAACAAAAGTAATTGGTGCATGAAATTCACTGGTGGGCAAAAATGTTTTGGTGGATGTAAAAGAGCTCCTTCAGTGCTGCAAGGCTCAAGTTCTTGGTTTTGGCTTTCCGTACTTCATGCAAATCTACAGGTGCGATTTAATTCAGTACTGGGATATTAACAGCTTTGCCCATAAGCTCTTAATCATATGAAAACAGTCTTATTCTATAAGGATACAATGTCTTCAGCCTTACGTAATTTGTTTTTCCCATTAGAATCCTTGTGGTTTTCCAGTGTAAATTACAAGAAAAAGTGCCCTTCAGATTTTTTTTTATAGTGAAGGCATAATTTAACTAAGAATAAGGATGTAGACAAGCTACTGGAGACTATATGGGATTCTACCTGCTTGTTTTGTTGGCTTATAAGCACTTGAGTAGTTGTGTTGGTCCAAGTAGTTACAAAATGCCTTATTGAGTAAGAAAGTTATTCTGGTTTCCTTGAAAGTGGCAGTCATTGGGAAAAGAAGTATTGGGAATCAAATCACAACAGTGGGTATTTGGGGTAAGATTTTGAAAAGGGTAGAAATTGTTTAACTTCACATATGTCTGAATGAGCCAAATGTTTTATTTCCACTTGAGTTCCAGTCTGTCTGAGGGACTGAAGTTGATTTGTTCACTTTTATCAAGAGATACACAGGAAAGTACAAGTCTCTTAGCAGGTAGGGCTGTGCCAAGCAAATTCTTCTTTAAAATCTAAATTTCCTCAAGGCAATTTATGTAGATAGTTTTAGCATCTGCAGCTTCAACAGCTGGCAGTACCTGACCATGTCTGGGCTCAGAATCTAAACAAGATTAGAACTGGCTAGGTTTTGGATGAGAGAGAGAGAGGTTATCGGGGCATATTGGCTTCTTAAAGAAAGCAATGGCAAACTAAGAAAACTATATTAACATATAACTCAAAATCAGGAAGCTGCCACCTATTAGTAAGATGAACCTTAATTCACATAAAACTGCAGTGCTGATACTATGTTGCTGCTGGCTCACAAGAGTTTCAGTGAATTAGTAGGTTTCTAATATCTCTTATGCAACTGGTTTCTAGATTATGAGTACATCTGGATCTGATTTAATAAATGAAATTGCTTTGTAATATGAAATAGTTTCCATCAATTCTTGCTGCTCTGTTAGCTTCATTTCTCCTGAAAAGTGATGGGGCTACCATAGTCATCCATTCTAACATAGATCTATGCTAAGTTTTATTTATTATAAATCCACCTTTTTTCCAAAAGCTCAGGATGCGTTATACATTGGACTGCTTTTAAAAAAAACATTTGAGAACTGTTGTTCAATAAGAACATAGCAACCAAGTTGTTAATTAGTATCCTCCATAATAACTATATTTTTGTGCTGAAATTATGCTGACTTCTAGTTTTGTCTGCTTATACAGCTCAAAAACTGCCAAAGACCAGAATATTTAAGAAGTACTTGTTCCCATATCAACTTACCATCAAACCTTAGAGGCCTTGCTCCTACTGCCCTAACTTTAGAAGTTATATGCATAGAATCTGGGCCCTTCTGTGATTGTTCCATGCTTTTTGAACAGTCTCCTGAGGGATGGTTGCCAGGCAGTGACTTTATCATCTGCCTGTCAGCTGAAGGCTGTCTTCCTGATGTCTTATCTGACATTTAGAATATCGGTATACAGTGCACTGCTTCCAGGGGTTGGTAGACTAAGGGTTAGTTCATCACACTATCAAGACTGCTTAATACACAGGCAGTAGGAAACTGTTTTAAAAAAAATCAGCTTTCTCAGGAGAAAAGCAAAGCTTGCAGGTTTTATATAGTATTTTCTCAAACATCAGTTTCATGCACCCATAACAAATAGTGGATATGCATAACTAATATAGATTAAATATCTGTGGATCATTTACCATAAATAGGGCTAACAATCTCTTTTGATTAAAAATTACATAATAGTTTTCTAGAATTTCATATATTTAGTTGGGTAGAAATCTGTTCAAATTGCTCATCTAGCAATGAGCTGACCAGAGAAATTATTGAAAAGTATGCTGAATTAATGGAGCTTGGTTAATCCAGGAAACATTACTTCTGTTTTCAAATAAGAGAGTCATTTACATATTATCTCTGCTTTTATTTAAAAGTATACTTTATTAGAATTTAAAGCTATAGTGACCACTGAATTATAATAACAAAAATATCTAGACCATTTTTTCTTACGTGTTACTCATTAATCTGAGAATAAATTCATTCACATCTGAATAGGCATATATAGGATTGTGCTATTAACTTGATCATCACTTGGATTGTCTTCAAATGTAATACAACTTTAAGTGGTGGTTAGAGCAGTCTTTTGTCAGGTTAGTTATTAACAAAACTCAGTGCTTCTAGTAGGGTTTCCTCAGACATAAATGTACACTTGATCGCAACCCAAATTGGTCAGTTAGCCCTATAAAATGACACTTGAAAATACAAAAATATTACAGACTCAGAAAATAGAAATAAGCTTCAAATAGCTGTAAATTTCAATATAATTGTTGGTAAACCATTTTGAGGACTGAATCCTAAGGTAAGCATCAGGTTAGTATTTCTTAAAGCATTTTTTTTGGTCAGTATTTTTTTCAGTATTCAGTATTTTTTTCCTTTTGTTAATTAGCTAGATTCAAATTTCTGCTGTATCTTAAGGCCAAGTACATTCAAACATCTGAATCCCAATGTTGTGAAAACCAACAACAGCCTATTCAGCTACAACCCCATAAAAGTCACAGATTCTGAATTACTCCTTTAAAATTTCCAAAAGAATGTCAGGGATACAAGAAATTCTAACAAATGTTAATATTATGGCTTGTATTTAAGGGGCACAACCATTGTGACTGAGCCGTAAGAATGCTGAATTAGGTGATTTTAGCAGTCAAGAGGGCATAGTAAAGTTTGATAGCCAACAAGTATCACAAGTTAACATTTAAAAAATCTATTATTTCTGGAACATTTCAAACTGCAAATGTAGATTCTGAATTTATGATTGGATGGAAAGTGTTCCAGTGATTTCCAGAAACAGGAAAGCACAATTTCATCTCCAACATTTGCCCAGTCCAGCATAATGTCTTAGAAATATTTCAGATTATCCTAGTTACCATCTTAATTGTAGAAATCAAAATGCATTAGGTGGGTTTAAGGATCTATATTTCCATGTGCAATAATTGATTAAGGAGAATAATTTTTTTTAATCTGCAGTTTATGAGGGGGTATTCAGTACTAAGTGGTACTTTACAGAACATACTCTAACATTAAATAAAACATTCTGCCTGTTGCAATGTATATTAGGACACCTCTCTGCTTCTCCATAGTGTAGCAATATTGGCATGATACAATTCACATCACAATTTATTCTCTAACCACACAAAACAAAACAGTTTTACTTGGATATGACTATAATAGAATTTTATGTAGCATCTATATTTGTTTATATCAAAACTGAATGAATGCTATTGCTGTCAGAAGTATAAATGCTAACAAATGTGTTGGCAGACATTTTTATTTCTTCCTGAACTGTTTTCTTTCTAATTTTCCATTTTTACACTGATGTGTTTCCTGAGAAAATTATTCAACTGTATATATGGTCTATAGAATCCTTCCTTTTTGATCAGTTTTACAATCAATTACATTGAAAGATACATTTCAAACAACTGCCTGTTCCTTATTCTTTTCTGAGCACATGCTTCGTGAACTTGATTCAATATACCCCTTTTAAACTTAAATGTATTTTTCATAAAAGCTCCTCTTATAAAGAATATATCCACTTTGCCCCTTATTCTGATTTCTAATGCAATCAGTTTTGGAACCAAAATTTTAGGGAAAAGGGTGTGTGTGTGTGTAAGAGTTTTATAGGATAGTGAAAGCACATTAAAAAAAATTGTGTTTTGTGAAAAAAGTTATACTGTACATTCATATTTAGACAATATCTTTATTAAAAATGATACACAGGAATTTTCTAGCTTTTACATTCTTGTATGCCTCTACATACTACTCTGCAAATACTGTTCCATTCTGCTAATTACAGAAGACATGGGACAAGAGGAGATTTCTAACATGCATAGGTGGCAGAATATAAGAGCTGGCTTCTGCTATAAACTCCACTGTGAATTTGTAAAGCAGTGTATTTTCAAGCATTAACTGATCTGCTAATCTTAACTTTTCCCACTTGGGCTTCAGTCATATTTCCCACCCTAATTTCTGAAAAATTTTAACTGGAGAATACTAGTAAATGAACATAGAACCTCTTCCATAAATAGTGTGTGCTTTTCCATTGAGTTCTGTTCACATTTTCTTGCACATGTTTTCTGGCCATTGTTATTTACAACAATGTAGCCTGCAGTCTTGGGATGTATTGATGGTCTCACATTCAGAATTCACCCTGCTTAGCTTTTGGAAGTGATCAGACATTCCCAATGAAGGTTTTCATGAAACTCGTAAACCTTCTAAAAATATATTTCTGTAGTGGATAGTTTTTTGTTTGCTGAATTTATATTTGTTCCTTATTCCTATTTTACTATATTTCATGAGCTGAGCTAATGTTCAAGACATATCTATATCTCTGTATATCTCAGCTGTGTATAAATGATTTCAGATTTTAAAGCATTAAAAGCATTAAACGTATTTTACCTAATGCATCAGAATTCACATGGAGACTTTGATATAGGAGTTAGCAACTTTAAACTTTATTAAACTTCATGATGCTATCAAATGTTTTAGATTATCAAGTGCAAAACCATTGTGCAAATGGAGTTCAATGTATATATTGAAGCCCCATAGAGCTTTGGATAATACCACTTGAACTAAGATCTAGCTATAAATGTGCCAAATGCAGCTGACCAGAATAACATATTTTTATAATATAGAATAAGCACCACAAGATTAAAGCATGATATTACACAGTTCCTATCAACTTGAATTAAAGTATTAAATAACCTAGACCCTTCTCAAGGTTTATGTGTGCTGTTAGATAATGTATAGGTTAAAACTTGGCTGGGCTCAGAAACTAAGCAGGATCAGATCTGGTTAGAAATCCAAGGTACCAACTGGGAAGCTGAAAAATATTTAGAAGAAGGCAAGAAACTGTTTCCGTATCATTGCTAGCAATGGTTATGTCCCTGGAGTCATCAGGAGTAGAGCTTGATTTGAAGACTTTTGTTTTATTTGGTAATGCTTTCTGAATAACCACAATGTTTTTTTGGGGGGGGCATTGGTGGTTATTAGGTAGTAGACAACCAAATTTACTCGTCTGGAAACTGAAGCAAACTGCTTGATACTTTTGGATGTAGCTTGCAAAGCAGAAATAAATATTTCAGTTAGTTGGGAAGGAGTCTTCCAATGTTAGGTTTCCTCTTGATTTGGGAATTGAAGTCATGTTAAAGGCTAGTACCATTTAGGTATTTTCTTGTGCTACATGTGTGAATATATAATTATTACAAAAGTCTAGTATTTGTTTCATAGGAATATTAAGAAACTTTCCTGAAGGACTTCCTGATAAATAAATAAATAAATGCTTGTTATTATATTTTAATGTCTAGTGGCTGTAATGGCTTTTAACTAATGTACTTGCTAATTAAATCTTAAGTCATTATAAAAGCTCCATTTCAATAACAGCATCAGATTAAAAAAACTGGTAGTGCAGGAACTTAGGTTTTATGATCTTTTGAAGCAGAAGCGGGCAACTTAAGGTGCAACATGCACCTCCACCTTTTTGATTTTTGGCAGCCCTTTGAGCCTTCCAGATGACATCCCTGAAACCAAAAGGGTTTAAATGTGTGTTTTTGATACAAGGCATTTGCATATATTTGTAGACACCTTAACTGAAATCATTGATGAATTAAACCTCCCTTTTGCATCTCAAAAGAGGCATTAGCATAATAATTGGATTGAAGTTTATTCACCACTATATTAAATATTTTCACTTCTCTATTTTTAAATAATCATACTAGCAACATAAATGACCTTTCCTTTTAGATGTCAGTATTGTTATTCTAATCAGCCATATTTCATTTTCAGTTAAGCTTTTTCTTGTTTTCCATAGACCTTTCCTACAATGATTTAAATCAGTGGTAGTGTAAGAATATGGAATCTAAACAGAAATATCATGGCCTTCTTCTACAAATCCAATTCTCATTACTATAAAATTACAGTAATCATTTTGCAATAATTCCCAAGTATTTTGGCTTGTCAAAACCCCAAATTTCCCATTGCCTATATTGCACTAATGGATATTTGCTCATGCTGAGCCATTATTTACTTAACCACAATTTCTTGATACCATAGGTAGCTAATTCATATATGGCACATGTAATAAACTATTGTGTAGAAATCACACCACATAACACAAAATCTAACAAACCACAATTTGAACTGCAAGAGAGAGACTAAATAGATCAGAGGCTTTGTGCAAAAAATTCTACTTTGGATTATACCGCAGCAAAGTCAAGTCAAGACTGAGGTGAGTGTAGCTGAATCTACACCTCATACATTTTCTAGCCTGGGGTTCTTTTAAAGCAACAACTTCAGGTAATGAAGTACAGTCTGAACCACTGCCAAAAGAAGTTCAGGATCCTAATACCGATACCACCCCTAGCTTGGGCTAGTCTAGGATACCTGCTTAAGGCAAAGAACAAGATGGCACTTTCCACCATTCCTCATAAAAAAAGTGAATATGATTGGCAGTTGAATTGTGCTTCATCATGAGTGATGAGACAGCATTCTCCACCTCCCTGAGAGTCGTAGGCTAGTCTATGGTCTTTATATTTAATCTTAGTTCCATTTTTTCACTGTGCTCTTTGAATTTCATTACTAGATCTTACAGATCATTTGCACTTTTAGCAATCACAGTAGTGTCATCAACATAGGAAATTCCTCTCCTAGGGCTTTTCTAGGACATGAAACAAAGGTAGCCAGGCAACAGCCAAAGCACATTCTATTACCTCACCCCAATAAAGCTGCGAAGGATTACAACCAAAATTAAATTTCAAATGAATTTTAAAGCAATCTGAGGATGAAGTACATTACTCAACTATAAATTCCTTAAATTAGTACATTTTCAATAATGCAAATGATGACATAAATCTAGAGAATCACTAGTAGCGGCCTGCTTCTACAAGAGGCCTTACATCTAAGTTCATGCTTTCTTGTAGTGTGATGGAATGGTGTTATGAAGGCCATGCTCAAGGAGATAAGCGTTTCCTTAGCCCTCAACAGGAGCGTGGGAAGTTTAAGAAGATGAGACTGGCACCACACTAAGGAATTCACGGTGTTGTGGTTTGCTGTCTTGGGAACTTAGGTTCAGTCTGGAGAGATTGAGGTCAGGTTCAGCCCAAAGAACTCCACGCAAATACAGTTCTGTTGCGTTTATTAGCTTCTACCTCAAGACAGAAATCTCTCCAGACTGAACCTAAGTTCCCAAGCCAGCAAGCCACAACACCGTGAATTCCTTAGGGCGGTGCCAGTCTCATCTTCTTAAACTTCCCACGCTCCTGTTGAGGGCTAAGGAAACGCTTATCTCCCTGAGCGTGGCCTTCATAACACCATTCCATCACATGTAGTAAGTTTAATTCACAAATAAGCATAACAGAAGAAAAGAAAAAACCCTAAAGTCTAATGTTCAGAGACTACTATTGATGCCTGAGGATGTTGCTTAATCAGTTTAGAACAGTTGGTAGGAACATGGGTAGTTTGGTGTAGTGGTTAAGGCACCAGGCTAGAAACCGGGAGGCCATGAGTTCTAGTTCTGCCTAGGCACAAAGCCAGCTGGGTGACCTTGGGCCAGACATTTTCTCTCAGCCCTAGGAAGGAGGTGAGGGCAAACTACTTCTGAAAAACCTTACCAAGAAAACTACAGGGACTTGTCCAGGCAGTCTCCAAGAATCAGACATGATTGAACGGATTAAAAAAAAAAAGGATTATGGGTAGCTCCAGGCAAAGAACTTGAATCAAAAAACATGTGAGGGCACTTCCATGTGGATTCTGGCCATTATGAAATCAGCTCTGAATCCCTGTATTCCCATGATTTAAACGGCAGAGCCAGAGCTAATTTATTTTCAACTCAGCTGTGATTTTGTTGAACTGCAGCAAAATTCTGGTGCTTGGGGTTTGGTACCTTGGAGGGAAGTCCTTCCTTCCTTCCCTCCTTTTTCTCTTTACCCAACTTCCTGGTTCAAAAAATTCAGGTGGGAAGTGTCGGCTTGATTGTTTGCAGCTTTACTTCTGTACTCCAGACAACAATTGAAATTGGCAAAACTTTTGTCAATTTCCTCCTCTTTAGCACTTATAATACTATAAACCACCTGGTTACTCTTTTCTTTCTTCCCATTTTGCTTGGAACAAGACTGAGTAGATATTTGCTGCTACAGGAGCTGCAACAGATCCAAATAAAGTAGTGATTTTTCTCTCCTTTCCTCAGCATTTCAAGTTGATAGAAGTGAAGACAACCACAATTTGCCTTCAACCTGTTTGTGAGAG
This sequence comes from Python bivittatus, assembly GCF_059951505.1. Taxonomy (NCBI): domain Eukaryota; kingdom Metazoa; phylum Chordata; class Lepidosauria; order Squamata; family Pythonidae; genus Python; species Python bivittatus. The sequence continues at coordinate 24,311,110 of NW_028277074.1, forward strand.
CTTCAGAAGTTTAAACAGTAGTGGTTTGGATGTGACCTGAATTTTTTAATATAACCCATTTTGAAGTATGTTCTTCAGAAAGAACTAGAGATAACTCACTAAAATATCCAGTGATTTTTACACAAAATGCTTAAGTATGTACTTTAAAAAAAAGGGGGGGGGTTGTGAAAAAGCAGAAAATGGTAATCTTTGTAGAACTGGTAAAAATCAGAACAATCTAATGGAAGAAAGACCTTCAGGTCAGATTCTGAACTGACATTAATAGCTACTGAGCCAGAAATTGAAAATGACAAATCCTTTACTTAAGTACTGCAATTAAAAAGCAAAATTCTTTCTGCGTTGCAGGTAGGTGAGAAAGTAAATAAGTAGGCAGCAAACTACAACAATTACAGAAGAATAGGGAAACAGTTACATAATGATGGAATCCATTGAGACAGGTATGCCTACAAGTTTCAGCCAGGCGGTCAAGAAAGATGTTAAATAGTTGACTGGTACATAGTGTGGGTTTGCCTTAAAGGCATTATAATTAATGGGTGGGCAGAAGTTGCCCAATGCTAAATGAGATATGTAAGGACTCAAACCCTGCCTTGAAAAGAAGTCTTTCAAGGCAATTTATTAAAAAGACGATAAGGTAAATAAATAAAATATAATGATTGCTAATAGCAGGACAGAATTTATGTGTTGTGTACCATTCTGAAAAGAATCTGTCTAAAGTTGCCAATTACCTTTGTTTGGATATTGGACCATGTACAGCAGTGTTTCTCAATCTTGGCAGCTTTTAAGATATGTGGACTTCAACTTCATTTGTTTCTATGCATTAGCTGAATTATACTGTCTTAATTATCTGATGGGGAATCTGATCCCTTTTTACTCTTGTTATACTAAGAAATTTTTTAAAAATTGGAATGGTTCACAAGCAAATCTGACATGCTGTAGTTTGTCTGATTAACCCTGAAAACAGAAAGGAAGAGGATGGTGATCTGTAATATTAACAGAATCCAGAAACTGGTGACTGTGGGCTAACCATAGAGACCTTGTGTTTTACCTTTATTTTATTTTCTTTGATATGGTTGTAAGACTAATCAATCAATTATCTATCTATCCATAGGGAGCTGTCCTTTCTGGACAAGAAAGAGGGGTCACTGGCAGGAAAGGAGGAGGAAGAGGGGCATATAAAGAGTTTTTACAAATTATTGTTAAGAAATTCCTTTAGGCAGGCCTGCTCTGCATTTGAGATTATACAAGGGCACTTCACAGAAATTTGGTTTCCAAGAATGAGGTTGATTGTGCAGTCACAAGACAATGAATGGGCATGGTGTAAATCTCTGCCAGCTACTCACCCACTCCAATTAGAGACATGGGATTGGCCTGGGAAGAGGATTTAGGAACATTTAGACACTCAGCTCTCCCATTCCATCTGCTGTTTGGTCCTTGTTATGTCTCTTCTGACTGCCAACCCTGGAGGCTAGTATGGAGGAAGGGAAATGGCCAGAGTAATGTCTCAGTCCCTTTGTAATGTGACATTGCTCTAGTGATACACTAGATTCCTTGAGGTTACCAATAATACCACAGAAAACCCAGCATGCAGGGATTCCAGAATCTAACCAGAGACTAGCCCCATGATATCCTTGGTCCTGAAAGTCTAAGACTGAGTTATCCTATGATGTAATTGTACAAATATTACCATCTTTTTGAAGTGTGCCAACAGGTATAGTAAAAAAGTATAGTATGTTTGGTAGTCTAGGTTTGAGAAATGCTGTATTAATCAAAACATTTTAGTAAGATCTGCCATGACAGCAAGGTTAAATGAAATAAATCTATGTAACCACATTCATGTAAAAATACATTTGAAAACTAATACTTATTCCATAAACTTCAGTTACAATGTATCCAGTATTACAAGCAGGTACTAATTTTATGAGTTTATTATCAAAGCAATCATGCGGTTCCAAATTTATTTTTATGATTTGTCTGAAAAACTATTGGTGGCAGTAGCTGGAAAAGAATTTGCTATAATATAAATCAGTTCCTGCTATGAAAAATTAAAGAAAACCAAGACACCATTATTAAATACCAGTTATTGAAATGGTTCATTTGAAAACCGTGCTATTTTTAGTTCATAATTCTAAATAAATGCTACAAGGGTTATTTTTTTAAAAAAGAAATGGGATATTTACTAAAACATACCAGCAAAATAAGTTACCTTTAGCTTGAAAAGTTGCTTCTATTTTTTATCATTAAACTAGGAATAATGGAACAGCATAGCAATTAAACAGGATATATGCATCTGGATCTACTATGATTCATTTGGCTGGAAACAATTTTGGAAACCCATGAAAGCAAGATTAACGGATAAAATTAATAAGTGGGTAAGACTGTTCCAGTTATCATGCAAACAAATCTCAAAAACATTATGTGTTTTCTAATAATAAAATAGAAACTTCCCATACCCTGATCCTCTCCAGATTGTATAGTGACTTTTTTCAGAGTCATTCTGTTAAACAACTGGAGGATTAAGTAAGACATAATGAACAGTGAACTTCCAGTTACTTTCAGATCTTGCCCAGCAGATTTCAAGAGAGGCAGAATTTCAGGCTTAAGAACAAAAAATATACTCTGGTTTCCCAATTAATTATGGGAAGAAGAAAAGGAAACGCATGAAGGGTATAGTTTAGGCCATAGTCAGTTCCTCACCATCTGTCTGCATCTAGTTCATTTACAACTCTTTTTCATCCCCTTTAAGGTGTGCAGACAAATGATATATTCATGAACCCGCACACTCCAAAACATCTTTTGAAAATTGAATCTGAGGCATGACAGAGCCCTAAAAATATTAAAAGATTGCAAAAGTAGGTTACCATAGGATAACATTCATTAATATATTGCTATATCAAGGTTTATAAAAATAGGGGCTTGCAAAGTTCTCTGAAATTTGGCAGTAAGAGAGCATATGTTTTCCACTTCAGATACTAAAACAGTTTTTGAATAGATTCTCTTTGATACCTTTCTGATTTAGTAAGTAGTTAATAAATCATTTGTCATGCTGGACAGATAGTCGAGGACAGATAAGTTAATACCATCTCCTTTGTTAAAGTATAAAGTATTTAATAATGCACGCATTGTTTAAGCAGATTTAATGTAGATAAAATCATATCCCCAAATTTCAAGGTCTCTGCATTGTTTTCTATCATTCTTATCATTCTCTTTTAGAACTTTCTATCCATTTGGAAAGGTCTCAAAGAAGTATACAATGAATTAATAATTTGGACACTCATGAGGCAAAGGAATGTAGGATGGTTTCTCTCATGTTTGTTGTCAATTCTTCTGCCAGAAGCTGTTCCTGCATTTCATTCAGCCTGTGCTGTTCTTTGAACATTATTAGACTTTTGATTCACTATTATTCTTTTCCAAATTTGATAATGCTTCCTACATCATGGGATCACTATTATCCATCCAGAAATTAGAAGTAGGGCCCAAATCCAGAGAAGCTCTGCTTCAGGCTCTATTTCATTAGGACCTCATATTTCCATGGTGACTTGGAACGGAGCACTACTATGATATGCAGTAATATGTAGTAATACTTTATTGATTAGCCATTAAGCCATATCAGAATACAAAATATAAAATACAGAATAGTAACATATGTTAAAAATAGAACAAAAGAAATAAGTAAAAGAAAATGCAAATCATATTTCCTACATTTTACCCCAATCAGATCCACATATGCAGTTTTCAACTGTACTGTTTTGTTCAAATAAAGGGTCATATTATATGTAATTTTTGGATTCTGACTGCACATGAAATATGTTGTATAAGGATCCCAGTAGGTTGTTCATCCAGTGTGTGGTCCAAGATACTGATCTCTCTCTTTCTTATACATTTGACATTCAAATAATATATGTGTTATGTCTTCTATCTCTGGGGCCCTGCAAATGCAAGTACATTCTTTATAAGGGAATTAGTTAAACCTTCCATATTTAAATCTTGCTCAACTAAATACCTCCCTAAGGTGTTTGGGCATTTCTGTGTTTAAATACTTGGCAATTTGGAAGGTACATTTATAGCAGCTCATCCATTTCAATGTGCCAGCCTTACTACTATGGTATCAATGGAATAATGGAAAAACTAACTGAAATACATCAAATGCCTATAAAATTCATATTATAGCTAGATGTGGCCTGAAACTTAAGCTATGTTTTAAACCAGCGTAGGGAACCTCTGACCCTCCAGGCTTATAAGGGCAGAATTACAACTTGCATTATCTCCCCACTTGGCCATGATGAATGAGGATATTGGTTTCAAGAAATGGATGGTGATTATTTTAAGGAAAGGTTGATGGGAAATGCAAATCAGCATAAGATATTCCACCAAGGAAATCTTCATTAGATATGGAAGAAATCTGTATATTCTAATTTATATTATTAAAAAGGAAGGAAGATCAAACATGCAAGATTTCTCCTCCCTTACCAGTTTCAGCTTCTACTATTCTGGCAGTTCATACTATCTTCTGTATACATGCTATTTATATTTATATTACATGCTATTATATTTATTATATTTAAGTAAAAATGTTTTAATTAATTAAACTGCAAATATCTGCAAATATTAAAATTTTTGCAACCATCCTATCCAGATATGTTGTGCATAAGAAAGAAAAAGGTATATTCTTTATCACCTCTAAATACAGCTTTTTATATTAAAAAATCTCTAATTGCAATGGCAGTAATCATTTTTATGTGCACATCTTTCATGACAAGTACTTTTCAGAGGTAATATATTGCTAAACAAGAAATTCCTCCTCCACTATATATGAGATCCAAGATGCACAAGTGTACCACACCAGGAATTGAATGTTGGAGTCAGGTTTCAGTTAAGTCACCAATTCACTTGCATTGCGGTGAAGAAAACACCTATGTATCAAACAAAACCAAATTGAAACATATTTTTAAAACTGCATAAAAAATAACCTCAAACTATGCAATTCCATGTACTTATGAATCTAGCACAGGAGGTCTCAAAATTTTGGCTGCTGGGCACATTTTAAATTTTGAGAACATGGCAAACATGGAAAATTGCCTCCTGGAAGCAAATTCCAACTAACAAAATGGTTATGATGATAAGATATAACCACCTTACTGGTTTGCTACCTGCTTCCCTTATTTTTAATTAAAAGGAGCTTGGTAGGCACCAAAGCAGGGATGTCTGTGTGCACTGGAGGTGTCTGCCAGAAGATGGTCAAAAGAGTCAAGGTGGTGGACATAACCATGTGATCAAAGCCACGGCCCTTTTTAACGTGTATCACAACACATGTTAAAAAGGACTGTGACTTCAATCACATTATTGTGCCCTCCATCTTGATTTTTTTGCCCCCCTCCCCACATACAACTCTGTTTTGGTGCCCCCCCCCAAATGCCACAGTAGAGATTCTAGATTTAACGTATCAAGGAGAATGGTAGGTGAGAAGTCCTTTTCATGATACTCAAGCTGCAATCTTTTATCCATCTACACCGCTTCCTTAAATTCTTTGGGGCTTCTCAGAAGAATGGTATAAGAACCTACTATTGCTTTTTTGTATTCAGGGCAGGGAGTTACTACTCCGATCTACAATCTGAAAATAAAACACCCCACTCACAACTGATATTTACTGAATGGCATAGTTACATTTAGCATCATGCAATATTATATAGTATGAGCATTCAGTAGACAAAATAAAATCTGGAATATACAGATATAATAAAAATGAATAAAACTTTATTTAAATCATATATTCACAAAAAATAATTGAGCTAATAAACAGCAAGCCCAAGAAGTTCTCCTTAAGCAATTTAATGAAAATCTAAAATTTCAGTGCTGCTGCTGCTGCTGCTGCTTCTTCTTCTTCTTCTTCTTCTTCTTCTTCTTCTTCTTCTTCTTCTTCTTCTTCTTCTTCTTCTTCTTCTTCTTCTTCTTCTTCTTCTTCTTCTTCTTCTTCTTCTTCTTCTTCTTCTTCTTCTTCTTCTTCTTCTTGTTTTTTTTTTAAAACTCAAGGCAGCATATGTAATGCTCCTGCCTCCCATTTTGATTTTCAAGCAATATTTGTATTTTTTCCAAGAAATCTCTGTTAGAAAAATAACAGTGTCCATAACATTTATTTAGGCTGCTCGTTGCAGGCATTGTAGGATGAAAATTGTGTTAGTCTATGGTAGCCAAAAATCAGGACTGTAGTAGCACCTTTTCAGATGAACATTAAAAGATGCACGCTTTTATAAACTACAGCTCACCTTATCAGATGCATTGTTAGTTTAGCCACTCCATGCTTCTGCTCACAAAAGCCTACGCCTTAATAAAATCCATTGGTCTGAAATGATGCCACTAGATTCCTTCTAAATATGGCTCCAAAACTCCCATGACCTGGCAGCAGTTTTTTTTTTCCATCTCTTTGCTGCTGTCTTATGGTTGCCCGGAGTTTTGCAGACCAGAACAAAATAAATAAATCTAAGGATAGGTGGAAATTATAGAAGCAACAGCAGAGAAGTAAATCTGCCAACTAGCAGCAATGTCAACAGCAGCCTAACTACATTGTTGTCAGACGGTGGCCCATTATCTCCACACTTAATAGTATAGCACTCTTTCTAACATTGCAAGGTAACTATTGAAGTTTAGAAAATGAAAGAGAAACCATGAGATATTTTAATGATGTTTCCTTTTCTTCCAGATTCATAGGCATGTTTCAGTATTGCCTCAACTTCCTGTTTTGAATTCTGGTGAATTATTGTTCATCTTTAAATATCTTTTTCATGTTGTTTACTTTATTAAACAAGGAAAGTGTAAATACTTTTATTTCTATTAGTTACAAAGAAATAAAATGCATGAGTTTCATGTAACAAGAGAAACAATTTTTATTTTCGATATCACACCTTACACAGAGGCTCAAATCAGTATCAATGTCACTGCTTCTGAAGCATTATACCATGAGTCTGAATTCATCATTACTTGTTTATCACAGTCACAGAAATGCTGACTTTGTAGAGCTCCAAAATATACTTTGTCTTTCATTTGTACCACCAAAGCTGTGGATGGTGGGTGGCCAAATGGAACATTAACCTCTGTGAAGCTTGTCCTCCCTAGAAACCCTACAACAACATATGCTGGAGGAAAACTATAGGGAGAACAAGAGGCACAGTGATCAAGCATAGAGCCTCCATGCTCCTGTGGGGGCTTTATCCCCTCTCCCAAGTGTGACCACATATCTAACTAGACATGTGCATGTGTGGAGAAAGGTGTTTAATAAACTTATTTGTATTGTAAAGTTGTACATTAGAAAAAATAATTAGGAAGTCTAAGGAGAGGAGATGATTATCCTTCAATAAAGATGGGAAATTTAGTCCAATCTACCTGAATAGCTAAGTCCCAAATCCTCTGATTAAATTCTGTTAAGATTTTATCAGGGCCTAAAATAAGGAAGACTGGTTTTAACAAATAACAATATATCAAACCTTGGTCAATTGGGCTTCACAGAGTGGATTCAAATCTATTGTTCAGGGTAAGATGAACCAAAGAGGTCCCCCAAAGGATTTGCTTTGCTCAAGATCTGAAGCAGCATAATCTTGCATGAGTCTCAAAAAAGATGAAGCTCAGTTCTAATGATGTTAGAGCATTAGGAGTTGATTGAGGAATGCGTGCTATCATTTAAAAAAAAATAGATTGTATGGAATCCAAGGGTGAGATCTTCCTATGGATGCACAACTGAGCTCCATAAAGCAACATACCCCAAACTTTGGCCTTGAATAACTTACTGACAACTGGACAAAATTGTTCCCATGTCAACTTGCAAATTTGGTAATAGCGAATAGTTTCCATATTTGATTTTCCCAGCCGATAGAAGATTGAAAATTTCTAAATATTTAAAGGATTTCACCTGCTTGATAGTTCTTCCATTAATCATTCAGCTACTTGAGAGGTTGGGGGACTTTCTGGAAAATACCAGAATGTTGTAAGGCACCTAAGCAAGTTTTTCTATTCCATTTCCAAAGTAGACTTTTTTGTGTGATGTCACTTCTGTACTCCTGTCAGTTGGGGTTAAATTTGTTGCATGCTAACTCCAGTTGCTCATTGGCTACTTTGCAGAGGAAGGACTCAGTGCCCAACTGAATCAGTGTTTACTATGCATTCTAATTTTTATACCCCTTCTTACAGCAGTGCTGAAATAGCACAGTGACTGAGATCTTTGTGTAGCATATCAAAAGTTGCTGGTTTGAAACAGAAATGTTGTTGGTTGTTGTTATTTTCCTAGACCAATTAGACCTTGTTTTTTTTTTAAAGAAAGTAAGTCCAGGGGTACACAGAGCAAACTATGTTTTCAGGAAGCCTGTTCCTTGCAATTGGCAATCACTTTCCTAGAACAGAAAGATGGAAAGACACAGCAGCATTGGAATTCTGCAATGGAAGGACACAGTAGCCTGCAAGTTGGACTTAATACTTTGCAAATTTTTAAGAAAGTGTCTCAGTTGGGACAGAATTTCTTCAGCCAGCTCAGAGTCAAGCCAGCGTGAGTTCAGGACAGAAACAGTTAAACAATGAATGTGTATATGCCCTATGTGAAGGGACCATATATCTGAATCGAGGTACTGGAGAACTCTTCTAGATGAGGCAGGATCCTGGTTCTGTGGAATTTCATTCATATGGACAAATTATCTGGGTTTGTATCAGTCTTTTTTCACTACTCTGAAAACATGCTACGCTGCCACCCTTCCCCTCACCCCCCAATTTCTTATGATCAGATGTTTCCCATCCCAAACCTGTTTGAGCCCCACAACACAATTAATAAATTGTAACAAAACACAATTGTTTTAACCATCTTATCATTTTTTTTATTTTTGTACTCTGACATTTGTGATACCATCTAGAGAAAAATTGGTTTATTTCTGACTCAGCTGCAGTATATGAAATCACAATAAAATTAGTATTTATTTTTAAATGCTGCAGTTCTGTGGAACTTCTTAACAGTTTGTTCTCCCATTTCCAGGAACTCTTTCCTCCCCACACCTCTCACCTGACCCAAAGAGAAAGTTAGTTTGGTGCTTCCCAGCTCTCCCTCTCAGGAGCTGCTAGAATTTTTTTCCAAACCGCTAGACAGAGGCACACAATATGAAGCAAGATGAGTGTGAATTGCAAGCATTTTTTTTAAATCCCTTGGTGTAGAATAGGGATGATGTTTGGCAGGATCTATAATGTTTGTCCAGGATCTATAGTAGCTTGGAGCACAGCAGAGATGACATGATGTTCTTTGCTTCTTATTGTCATTTTTCAAACCGCTCTTGGAACATTGGAGAATGGAAACAGTGCCAGTATTACCAGATACCTGAATGTTATAACTATCACTGTCAGATGATAATGACCACATCAGCACTAAAACATTTATCTGAAATGTATACATGTTAAGATGTTGGAACTGAAATCAAGATTCTAAGTGTGAAACACAATTGCTTATTCTGAAAATTAGAGTTGAAATAAATTATTATTTGACTGTAGATTCTCCTCTTTGTTACCATATATTCATTTTAATATTTGAAGCAAGCTATATATACAGCACAATATAACTTGATTACTGTAGTAGTTTGTTTCTTTAGGATACTCCTTTCCCCACTCCTCACCCCAAAGGCTTTAATGATGGCTAGCAATGATGAAAAAAATAATCTCTGCCGAAATCTGTTTTCTAGTTTCCTAAAAGTAATTTTTCCTTAAGCAGTTAGCATTTCATCTCTATTCACCTTTTACACTTTACTCCTAAAAGATTTGTAATTATCTAACCAAAAGGACTTACCTTTTAAAATCAGGTTTATGCAAAGAATAAGGGTATTTATGAAAGTTGAGATTTAAAGACAAATGGGGATGTGGTTTACAGGAAACTGCTACATTCTAGCAGCTCATTGTTTTTACCGTTTAAGTTATAGTAAATAATGAAAATTAAATATTATACTTGACCAGATAAAATGAAAGCTAATGCAACTAACAATAATCATACCTTATGAGTCCAGGTGTAACTATTTTCTTATGGGAAAATTATTTAAAAAAAATAAAGCACTCCTTGTCATCCTCCAGATACATTGGACAAGCTCTAATCCTCAAATTCTGGCAGTGGGATTATAAATACTGAACACATCTGGAGGGCATCACTTTAGGAAAGGTTGGAATAAACTTTTAAGTTACCAAGACAAAATTAATGATACAAACAGAATTATATGATCAATTGTTATATTACAGCAAGGAAATGTTGAATTCTAAGTGCAAAACATGAAATGTTCCAGTATTTTCCACAATCCAGCCCTTCTGGAAGTAAATCTTTTGAAACAAGAAGTGGTTCATGGTCTTCCATTCAGAGCTAGACCATGTCTGAAACACTGAACCACTTCCAGGTCCAGAAGGTTTAAAGTCCGGCTTTCTGGAAACCCGAAATGGTAGTTGACACAGTAGGCCACAAAGCTTAGAGCCATGCAAAACATGACAAAATGGTGTGCAGTCAAATATGTTGGTTCATATTCCATCAAATTCTTATCTGTTTTGTAAAGTACAATTAAAATTCATGACATCTTCAGGCATGTGTATATATGTACGTTTGTATGTATGTGCATGTGTATGCATATATGTGTGTATATATCATGCTGAGTGATTAGAATAAAACTCTAACTCTGTTTAATTAATCTTCTTTAAATCCCCTTCTTTTTTTTTCTACACACAGAATAGGCAATATTTTCTCCTCTCAAATTACTGAGAACAAGCTTCCTATTCAATAACACAAGAAGATGCTCAACCCCTGTTTGACTTAAAGTATTTTTGAAAACCAAAAGCCATTTGCTTTTTAATATATTTTTAAATATTTTCTTTGGGGAAGGAAGATTAGAATATATTTGGGGACCCGCAGGGATAAAATGGTTAATTTCTAGATTTGTTAATCCCATAGAATTTAATAAGATGTACATTTAAAACATGATGAGGCTGGTACTCTTGCTTTCTTCCCTTTTATTGCCCCTTTGCCAAAATTTCAAGTTGTAAAGCATCCTAAAGAAGAGAATCCAAATAAAGTATTCAAATACAGAGCAACCTTGATTTTCTGGACCTCAGTTCAGTGGGTTTTAGATGCAACCAATAACATTTTACTTTGGATGTCACCTAGAATTTTCAAGATAGTCTAGACAATTGATTTAATTAATGTCATATATGTAATTATATAATTGATGTTTTATGTCATTTGCATTAATTATGCAAACAGTGTAAATTGATGCAAATAATATAAATGCATCAGTTACATAATTACACAAATGATATAAATTCAGATTGAACAGTCATTCAGATTTATTGGATACCTCTTCCTCACATGGTCAGTTAAACTGAGGCTTTAGTGTAAACATAACTCTATGCAATAATATGTACCATAGTTTATTTAGTTCAGATATGTATTTTTATACAATGCTTACATATTTTAAATGCAATAAGCAAATCAAACACTTTCAAATTAGCAGTACCGTAAACATGAAATATTTGCCACAATACATGTAAACAACCACATACCAATTATTGAATGTAAGAAATATTTAATATATTTGTTACATAAACTTTAGGAAGCTTAGACTGTTGTACACATTTTGTCTACATACCATTTTATCCTCATAATCCTGTGAGTGATGACAAGATTAAGCTGAGATGATTGGCCCAAAATCATGCAGTGAGAGTTGAGCAAGGATTTGAACTCTAATCTTAAGTCCAAAATTCTGAATATCAAACCTCAACATAATTACTTGTTTTAGTCAACAAAGCTAGTATCATGGGTTCTACATTAATTTATTGAACAGTATGCGTTATCATGACCTGGAGTTATGATTCTTCCTTTGTTGAGGAGGAGGAAGAAAAGGAATGGTTTCTAATGGAGTTTATTCCATAAAACCCAGTCCCATTAAAAAGTTATTCCAGATAGCACTGCAACCTCTCCTTCCACAGGCTCTGATTCTAAATTAGATACTGACCCACTAGTGGGTATGAGTGTCATTGGATGTGGAGAGGCAGCCAGAAGAAGGAGTGCCCATTTGCAGAGAAGCTCATAGCACAAGTGGAACTGGCATGTAGTTTTGCAGCACCAGGCTCTGTAAATAGGCGTGATAGGCACCAGCATGCCTGGACAAAGGCTGAGCACGTGTGAAATTAAGACTTTACCAAAGTACATTTAAGTATTGGCAATAACTGTTTTGGGCCTCCATTTATGTTGCACTTGACCGTCCGAACCCTTGGCCACATCTATCTCTTGACCATCTCTCTGCCTTGCCTGTTGGATCTTAGCTGCCATACTCTGTTGTCCCTAGAACCTTAACATCTGCTTCATTAGGACTATGTTTTTACGTTGCTCTTCAAATCCAGTCTGCCAGCTGGAGCCTTGAGTCAGACTGCATTAGTTTAAAAGCTTTGGCTTGGAAATTAACAGACAGTAGTTTTGTAATTTACAACTAGCTGTAAAAGTGGTGGGATAGAACAATATGGTACTATGGCTAGGGATATATGAAAAATTCATTTCATTTCAGTTGTTATATAAATTGGATCATGTGAACATGTGGCAAAACCAGAATGCACCATCATTCTGAAATCTGCACTTTTCAGAATTTTGCAAATGGAAAATATGTTGGGTATGAAAAGGAAATGTACACACAAAAATTCGTATCTTAGGTTAAAAAAATAACAAGCATGTTTTATATTAATCATGTGTGCACTAGGAAAAATGCAGACAAAAATTTGTACGTAAAGAGGAATGCATAAGAAAACATGTATGCACTATTGACTGAAGTAAAAATTTTGATCAGATTTATGTAGCAGGAGGGGCAAAAAAAATGATTTGTTTGGTAAAATTAAGAATTAAGGAGAATCAAAATGAACAGTTGGGGTGGGGAAGTTTCATTTCAAGAGGTTGAGATACTGAGGAATGTTAGTTGAACTTCATTCCACATAATGGGTAGAAAGAACCAAAGCCCAGGACTATCAAATGCTGAGGAGTCAGTCAGGAGGGTGAGCTTCCCCACTGAGGTAGGTTTTTTTTAAGAGGGGAGACTGGTCTCCATGGTCTCTCTGAAACCAAGGTAAGGGCAAAGCCCCTGGTCAGCAGCAACAGGATTCGATCTAGTGCAGTGTTTCTCAGCCTTGGCAACTCTAAGATGTGTGGATTTCAACTCCCAGAATTCATGCTGGCTAGGGAATTCTGGGAGTTGAAATCCACACATCTTAGAGTTGCCAAGGTTGAGAAACACTGATAGTGAATATGGACAACAAGCTAGGGCCAGTGAAACAGGCTGCAGTACACATTCTGTTTTATTTTGATGGTGTGAGATCCAGGGTCCAAGAACCTCATCTAGTATGGGTACATGTGAGAGAATGATCCTGACTGAGGGAACAGCTAGTTTCTGGGCTGACAGGGACTGAGATGAATCACTTCAGAAGGCAACTTTTCTCCTAGGTTTCCAATCTTGTCATAGACCATAAACATTGGAATTCTTAACGAAGCAATAGTGCTAATTCTGGGAAAGGAAGCTGTCCTTTAGTACATGCTTCCCTGCTAGGTCAGGCTACTGAATTAGCACTTAGACCTTCCCCAATATATTGGGGGGGGGGATTAAGCCACCACATTCCATATGTGAATGCTTGGCCCATTATACCTTTTTATACAGGGAGCTAAGTTGTAGGAGACACTTGTTCCTACCTGCTAGCCACATTGCCCTCACTGAATTGAGTGGTTGTTTGTCAGAAGGTTTTTCACAGTTTACAGCAGTGTTGTCCAAACTTGGCCACTTTAAGATGAGTGGACTTCAACTCCCAGAATTCTGGGAGTTGAAGTCCACTCATCTTAAAGTGGCCAAGTTTGGACAACACTGGTTTACAGTGATCCTTTGAAACAGGCAGGTTACTGCCTTTTTCTTGACTAAAAAGCATTGTTTTATTTATAGTAAGTACTTACAAAAACTGTAAATAGTTTTTGTTTTTACTTTCATGGAATACCTCCTGCACCACATCAATGGAAAATATGTGTTTGTTCTCAAAACAATTGATCATGAAAACCCAGGCAGCCATAAATAAAATGTTTTTATTTATATATTTGCCTAAAAACAAACTTCTTAAGTTAGAATATAGCCTTGGTTTAAAATGGTTATGTTAACTCCTAGTTTTTCTCGCAATAAAAATCGTACAAAGGTGGTCTTACATTTAAAATAGTACAGAGTATAGTGCCTTGTGTAAAAACACTTAGAATATGAAAAGACTTTATCCAAATAACTTTACATCTCATTCAGATCCAGTAATGCCATACAAAATCTTTATGTGATAGAAAATGTGATGAACTAGATTCAGGCAATTTAGTCAAGAACTTTAATTCTTTTTAAGTCATGTTTTATGTGACTTCCTAAAAAAGATGTTGGAGATTAAATCTAGATAATGTAATGTTAATGAAGTTATATACTATGCAAGCAAGTGTGATCATTAAAGCAATACTGCCCCATAAAAGGAGGTTGCTAAAAATATACCTTTGCTTTACCAAATACTTTCTTCAGCAGGAGCAGACTTTAATCTTTATAAGAAAACCTACATCTGAAAACTATTCTAATTCTAGTACAATTAAGATTTTTAGCTATTAGCCTTCTGACATATATACAGATCGGCATATGGCATGGAGGAAGAATGATGGTGAAAAAATGGAGTTTGGACAACTGCCCCTTAATCTAACAAAATCAAGGTGACCATATTGGCAGTGCATCTGCTTTCACATGAGTTGACAACCCCTACTGGATTTTTTTCTAGTCTTTGAATAAATTAAAGATTTTTTTCCGTAGGATTTTGTTATTAGTACAGGTAGTCCCCAGTTTAAGGACAAGTTCTGTTCCCAAGGTCTGTCCTTAAGTTGAATTTGTATGTAAGCTAAAACAGTATTATTGTATAATACTGTATAAGTAGTATTGTGTAATGAATTTGAACTATTGTGTATTTAACTTGAATTTTGCTACAATAGGCTCCATTCTTAACTATGGGTCATCTGTAACCAGGGCATTCTTAACCCAGAGACTGTTATCATACATTAGTTTTTATGGACAAAAGCCATTTTCTATGGAAGTATTGCAGCTAACCTCTTCACAGTGGCTTGAGTAAATCCCATTAATATTTAGAAATCAGGCTCATAAGCAATATACACAAACATCAGATGAACTGTCTCTTATAAACAGTGGTTTTGAAAGGATCACATGACAGAATTTCCTCCACTGGTATAAAAGCAGCCAGAAAACATATGCTGGAGTGTCTGCTAGGCTAAGTGTAAAAAAAAATCAGACTCGTTTACAATTCTTTATATACAAAAATATAGGGTTTAAAGAAACAAAAACGTGATCTCTCGTCCAACAGAAACCTTGCTAGATTAAATTTATTTCATTATAAACAATTCACTATAAAACATATAGCATAGCAAAAAAGAGATGATTGCAAGCAACACAAACAACCAGAGCTAATGAACAAATAGTGTTCAAACAAAAATAGGCTAAAGGCAGATCATATAATTTCACTCTTCTCCAAAACAAGGCAAGATAGACAAACAACAATAACTCCCAAAGCAATGCAAAATACAAACTATGAATATGCCACGATATTAATACTATACTTGAATTTGTAATCAAAATGTGCAGTAAAGGATGCTTAAGAAAATGTGTGGCAGCTCAGTGCATCTATAATGCAACAGTTACTCTAAAAGCTGAAACTGAAGCAGTGGGAATCAGCAGTGCTTAGGACAGAAACGTTTTGCAAACACTGAGCAAATATTTGACTCTTAAGGTGGCCAGGAATGGAATGGCCAAAAGTTAATTGACTCAAAAAGGCTTTTGTGTGAGTTGGGCAGCCACATAAATCACATATATAAAATAATACATGCTACTTGATTACTTTTGTTTGCTACCCTCTACCAGCAGTAGAGGTTAAACCAACTATAGTCCGTGATTTGTTTAAATTAGGATCTTTGTCTTGTTGCTCATTTACAAATTAGAAAGGTAAGCCAGGAAACAAATACGTATAATTTTATATATCTAGGCCAGCCTTCCCCAGCTTGGCTCCCTCCAGTTGGATTACAGTTCCCATAATTCCTAGTCACATCTGGAGGGTATTAAGTAACAGAAGTCTTGAACTGCACGAGGGGTTATGGATCTTTCCAACTGTTGAGTTAAGGTGCTATCTACCCATCTTTAAGACAGCATTCCTGCTGGTATGGTAATTTGCTGTCCCAACTGCTGATCTTTATCCTGCCTCTATTTCATTTTTTCTGAGCCTCTGTTGAATGCTGTCCTGATTATGTATGTGTAGCATGTGATAAGCAGATTGGTTGATTCTCCAGTTTTGATGCCTATACTAATCACAGAAGCAAGAATGGAACAATCAGACTGCAGGATTCTGTTATCTTTTAAGTTACCTGAGTTGAAAAAAGTTAAAAAAAAAAGATTTGAATCACAGAAGGAGCTGAATTCTAGAAGCAACAGGCTTATTTAGGATTTCTCCCCCCTTCCTTTCCTTTATGTCAAGCTCCTTCCTTTAGTTGGCTTCAATCTGGCAGAAGTAACATTCAGCATGATACAGCCAATTAAGAATCTTTACTGCAGACTAGATGAAGCCTCTTAAATCATTTGATTGCCTTTTGCCCAAAGTGAGAGAACAGTCCCTTTTACTTTCTTAAATTTAAACTTGGCCTGTTTTTCTTCTGTCTTTCCCATAGTTTAATGGACGCCTTCTTTTGTGTTTCTCAAGCTTAGTGTGAGGTTGCAAGTATTGATAATCAGCATTCCTGTCCTTGGAAACTCCCAGTCTCCCATACTTTATATAGGCAACAAGGGCTGACTTCCAGAGTCCTCCATGTTCTGTTTAGGAGGAGTAGGGTTTGCTCCTGTCATTCCCAGACTATGTTATTTTAGCCTTCTGCTAAGTCAGTAAGTGCCACAGAGTTAAAGCCCTTACAATACTGTCACTGAGCAGTCCAGTGCTGTTGCACAATTGTTACAGACCACCATTTAAATTTACCAGCCACCGATTACTTGAACTTTATAATAAAGGACATAAAAAGGCCAATAAACACATCTCTCTGATCCTACCCATTATTTCACCTCTGACATAATGTCTAGTGAAACATAGCAGATTTTACACATGGCTGTGGTTGGATACTCTCAGCTTAAGGGAGAAAATTCTGGTTTAATACTAGTACAGTTAAGGACAATTTAAGCTTATCTCACAAATCCTGGGGATTTAGCAGAAAAGAAAATGTTGATAGGATCCTCCCTCTTTCTGTTTGGTTAATCAACAAACTAGGCCTCTATAGTTCTAGTGGTGACCTTTTCAGGAGACAATTTTTAAGGCAAACATTGCCACCACAATTTTTTTCCAGGCATCTTTTTCTGACCTCTCTCTATAGTTGGCTGCTTCTTTCCCCAAGTCCTTAGTGGTTGCACTGTTCATTGCAGGGGCTTCATCTTCCCGTTTGTGAAAAAGCACTTAGTTCAGTGTGGTTGAACCCACAACCTAAATAATAAATGAGAATAAAGCAGATAGAAGGTGATGGACAAATATAAAACAAGTTTTGTTTTAAAATTTAACAGAAAATATAGAAGACTCAGAATAGAGCATGGTTCACAAAGCATTACAAAATACATTATTAAGACGGGGGGAAATTACTTTGAACAGCCTGGGAAAATAACTTATTAACCAAGAAAAATCATAACATTTTCTCTAGATCCAGATCTACAGCTCTTTTAGATCACCCTGAATTACTGTCCTGCCTCTGTATCTTCTCAAACATTGCACAGAACTGAATGCCGCATTCATTATTTGCAAAAGTATCCCAAAGGAAGATAATTTAAATTCAATTTTATCTGAACCATCCAACTTGTATTGAGTTTTGGATTGTCCACAAATAACCCCAATGAGTCACAAAGTGAAATAATTTTCCAGGCAGTAACATAATAGCATTTCCTCCACAGATAAACGGTGCTGGAAATATTTACAGTATTCATGGACTATTACCCCAGTTGGGTGAGGTATACATGAGAAATCTCATTCCTTTTATTCGGTGCTTTTTTCCACATTCATTCTTTCCATCGTGAGATGAAGAGAGTTCAAACCCTTTCAAAATACAATTGCTAACACCATTTAAAATATTACTTTCTCATTACCTTCCATCTAAACATTGTGTTTTGAAAGAGCCAGCACGATGTAGGATGTGCAAAGAGCTGGATATAAATGAAAAATGTCCAGATTCAAGCAGCTGCTCAACCAAAAAAACAATGGGAACATTCTCAGGCCAAGCATTCATCAAACTATGGTTATTGAATAAATCAAGGCTACCTGCTTTTCATAACATTAAAGCATAAACCATTACTTTGTACCATAGTAACTGGGTTCAACAACTTGCATTCATGCTTGGCTTGATATGTGAACCAAGCTATCTCGGTTGAATCTACATGTCATCTAACCCACCTTTCAGAGCTGTTTTATATATAAAAATGGGAAAATTCTCTTATAAAGTATTCTGCATTTCTTTGGAGATGAATAGTATACCACTGAAAAACATAAGCAAATAAATATTAACCAATTTAAAAATAATGTTTAAAAATAATTGAAGAAGCAAAGGAACAATACATTTTATAAAACATGGTAGGAACTGTTGACTCTCTTGACTTTGCTAAAATACAATTGCCAGCATTCCTCATTATTTGAAAGTGCTGACTGAGGCTCCTAACTCAGGAAATTTTCCTTATTTACTGTAAGTCCAAGAATCTAGATAGCTATTTCAATAACATACAAGTGGAAACATTGATTAGGCAAAAAAGGAACATTATTTAAAGGAAGCCCTAGCACACAAAACAAAAAATGGGAAATCAATATTCATATTGAATCATAAGACCCTAACAGAAATATGTGGCGAAAAAAAAAACAAATATTATTTCAAACTCTTCAGTGTCTGAAGTTCAGGTTTCCATGGGATGAATATATACACTTAGCTTAAGCACAATACCATAATGGGTTTATTTGATCTGGCTTTATGTGTTGTATGAATGCAACCAATAGTGATTTGTTCAATAAACCACATTTAAACAAACCATAACTTGTTCAATATGTAAGTCAATATATATCATAAAGGATTCAAATTATTTAAAGCACCTGTGTTTTATATTCCTACATGCTGCTACAGTTCATATGGGAGTTCCAGATTCAAGATTATCTTGTCAAAGCTGCAGATTTATCACAAACTGGTGCTAAGAATCCATGGACAAAATGGTTCATATATAATTAACAGAAAATTATCTGAGCATTTAAATTTAAATTTAAACGTCCATTTAAAATCAATCCCTCTCTTACCTTCCATTGTCTTTTCTGCTCTCAAAGATTATTCATAGAGGTGGTGGGGGAGCTTTTTGAGTAACACTCATTATTGCAGGCATCTACAAAGGATCGATGATTTGCCCTAAGTCAAGCAGAAATAAGATTCTTTTGACCAGTTTTTGA
The DNA here is from genome assembly GCF_059951505.1 of Python bivittatus. NCBI lineage: Eukaryota > Metazoa > Chordata > Lepidosauria > Squamata > Pythonidae > Python > Python bivittatus. Next base: position 24,330,640 of record NW_028277074.1, read on the forward strand.
AGAATTCCTTCAGGAACGGAAAGGGGGCGGGGAAACGGGGTTGAATTGTTGCTGCTGCACTGTCCCCCCACATAAGAACCAATGGATCTGCTGCCTCAATCAATGGCTCTTCCCAGCATTTCTCCTTCTTCCCCCTTCCCCTCTACCCCCCACCTCCATCTCAGGACTCCAAACATGAAGCGTGCCCTTATCTCACAAGCCCTCCTGATAATAATCTCTCTTCCATGCATAACTCACATATGTTTTGCAAGTATGGACTTTTTTTTCTTTTTTGGGACTTTCAGTCAGTTTTTGACTCCTGGCAACTGTCTGGACAAGTCCTTGCAGTTTTCTTGGCAAGGTTTTTCAGAAGTGTTTGCCCTTTGCCTCCTTCCTAGGGCTGAGAGAGAGGGACTGCCCAAGTGATCCAGCTGGCTTTGTGCCAAAGGCAGCACTCAAGCTCTCCTGGTTTTTAGCCTGATGCCTTAACCACTATACCAAACTAGTTCTGCCAAGTATGGATTGAATGAACTATTTTTGCAAAAAAAAAAGTCATTATTTTGGGGTGCTCCCTAACAAAAAATGTTATCAGTTCTACTGAAGGTTAACTAAACTCAGGATTTATTGTATTTTTCTCATACTTTGCAGGCGAGTACCTCCCAAGTAATCTCACTTCATTTAAAAGACAAAGGTAGGCCACACTGACAGACTCACCGTTTAAAAAAAAATAGAAAAGTAAGAGGGAGCAGAAGGAATGGAGGACAGAGATCTTTACAAGCTAAAACAGCAACCAAGAATAAACCAAGTTGTCACTGAAATAATTTATGATAAATTCTTAGACTGAGCAATTTTAAAAATTATTTTAATGCCCTGCTGTACTACTTTATTATTTTAGTGCTACTGTAATTTGCAATGTTTTGAAAGATGAAAAAGCTCCTTTAGTTTTGTTTGGTATATTTTTAAGAGAAAAGTCTTCCCCACTTTGAGTTTGACTGCTGGTGACTCTGAACATGTCCATATTGTTTTCCTGACAACAATACAGGTATGGAAGTTGTGTGCCATTGCCTTCCAGGAGATTTTTTGTTGCTTGTCTAAGAGTACAGTACCTTAATGCACAAGAAAGCAGGTTGTGCTATTCTCAAAGTACTATCAGTCCAATCAGCTATGATCTAAATGTTTAGCAGTCCATTAACTTCATTATTTTCCAGTAAGACTGATAAGCAAAACTGGAGGAAAATTATTTTTAAAATGTTAGATTTGTGAATTCCCTTTTTAGAAAATATTTGTAACTGTGATTTGAGGTTTAGGGAAGGGATTGTAAAGATTTGTTCATAGCTTCATGACTTAGCTGTCACAGCATTGTTTGATGGAGCCAATATACTTGTCATTTATTATACAATATTTTGCTTTTTTATAGATTATAGTGGCTGTCGTGATTTACTAATGCTTGCACTGGCACAAATAAGTTTTTGGGCTCATCTGTTTAGTCCAGGACATAGTTCCAAACAGACATCAGAACTTTACCAAGAGAATTGCAATCTACTCATATTACACTGAAGTTAAGAAGTTCAGTGAGGCTTACCCCTCACTTGGTGCATATAGCATTGCAGTCTTTGCCATTGCTAAGAACTCAGTCAGACATGCTACCCTCCAGTCTTTGAGTCAACAGAAAAATATACTAGCACAAATCACAGGGCCCAACTGCTGAGCCTTATTCCACCTCAGGAATGAGATCAGTGGTACTCTCCTTAGTTTTAATAGGGGATATACTGTATTAAGAAAAACAGCTGGGGAATTTCCCTGGCTTAATAGAACACCCACCATTCACTCACCTTAACTTGTGTTGGGGCAGAGTTAGGTGAGTGTAGTTGGCACCTGGGATGGAGGGGTTAGCCATCTTTCAGAGGTCCTTTATGCCTCTCTCCTGTTATTTGGGCTATGCTGGGTCACCAGTTTAGCACTACTCTTTGAAAAGAGTACTAGATCTCTGTTGAGAAATACCCTGACTGAAAGGTCATAGTTGTGGAGGAGAGGTTGTAAAGATTATTGGGGGTGTTCCCTTTTTGTTCACCCTATGCCTTTGTTTTGTCCCTGTGACCTGTTAGTCAGTTGAGGAGGTATGCAGGCAAAGTGAGAGGGAGCAAATGATAATAAGTAAGTTCCATGCTTGACTGCAGTTGCAAGGAAATAGCAGGGTGGGCAAAAAGTGGCTATGGCTGGCAACACCTAGAGGTAGCCCTGGAGGAGGCAAAATGGCACCTTCTTGCCACATACTAATAAAAAGGTACTGCCAGGCAAAACACTTTGTCAAGCAGAAACAGTGAAAACTTGCAATGTATCCATTGGTTGACAGAACCAGCAAAACACAGCTAGCAGAATCCAGCTTTCTTTCCCAGTTTAAATTGAGTTTCCATGCAGCAGAGGACTAGCTTCTCTCAAGAGAAGAAGACTCCTTTTAATTTTGAGTCTAGTGCAAGATGATTAAACCTGTTTTTTTTTTAAAAAAAACAGGTCCTAGTTTTTTTTCTAAATCTGTAGCTATAAGGACCATGTGTAAGAACTGAGAAGTGCTTTGGAAAGCACTGGTGGCTGCCTGTTTTCACAGAGGTCCAATGGCCATGGATGGAAGTGCCTAGTGACCTGAGAGAGGGGGGCATGTCCACAGAAGCCAAAGGTGATTCAAAAGAGCTGAGTAGATCCCAGCCTCAGACTGCATCATCACCCATTATTTTCAATGAAGCATACTAGATCATGTCCATGAGAAAAAGTGTGTTGGGAAAAGAAAAAGCATTCCTTTTATTCTGGAATAGCTGACAATGACTTTAAGTTGCCTCAGCTGTGGGCTAGAGATGATCTACAGGCTATATCATGAGGGAAGCTCATTTAAAAACAGTTTTGGAGGCACATTTGTGCCTCTGTTATGGAGACATAAGAATGAGCCCTCTATTTCTGTTATATGCTGTTAGAGATACATAATGTTTAAATAATTTATGAACATTATATTGAGAAAGTTTATCACCATTCCTGCTATTAATTTGGTGCTTTAAAAGGAATGTTGGTATTTTATTATTTCTACTAATCCTGCACACAAAATAGGAAAAACAAGGGTTAGGGTTTATTGCAATAAGAGAGCCTATGTCTACACTGCTATTAAAGAAGTCCACAGTACAGGTAATCTTTATGGACAATTGTTGAATCTAACTTATTTAAAGAAACAGACTTCAAAGTTTTGGGCTTTATGCAATTTACTTAGATATATCAGTCTTCAAATCCAATACAAATAAATTGATACAAATTCTAAAAATAGTGTCTTGTATGTATTAATTCATTTTTTTCTCCTAAATGTTGAAAGCTGCATATATGATATCTCACAACACTGTGAGGTAGATTGAGAGATAACTGGCTGTAGTTCACCTTATGGTTGTTAGTAAAACACCTGGCTAGAAAGTAGCCAACAACATTTTAAACTAGGATCTTGTGTGAACCAAAGCTGTGTGGTTATTTTTCCGTGTGTCATATGAATGCAGAAAATTGTGCCAAGTAATGACTTTCATGGCATAGTCAGTGAGAATCTGAATCTGGGTCTCCCACTTCTTATGAAACAGTTCACATGCACCATCAAAGCTCTCTATGTAGTACTGCCATAAAATAATACAGATTTTTGGAAGACTTTATTTCAACAAATATTTGTGGGCAGGGGGCTGCCTTCTCATTTTTTGCTATATTTTTGGGAGCCAGAGTCCCAGGAAGAGTTTGTTATAGGAAATAAGATATTGATCAGAGAACTACTTGCTAGACAGAATGGCAGAGAGCAATTTCATCAGATTATTTTCTGAAAGGTTGCTTTGTGGTGGGCCACACCCACCATGCCAACCATGTTTTAAACAGATAAGCTTTAGGCCCAAGTGATAAACTTTTTCTATAATGCCCACCAATCATAATCTGATGCAAAACAGTAGCTGGGAGGGGAAGAAAGGAGGAACTAGTTGCAAAATATTGATTAAGGATTTGGAAGTAACCCTGTGAAATTGCTCTTATCTCATCTACACTTCTTCATTGAAGTGTCTATGGGTTTTACATTAGTATTTAAGGCACTTTAAGACAGAGATTCTTAATATTTTTGTGCCATGGATCCAATTTTGTGCCAATGTATTTAAATGCATAAACACAGAGATGTAGATTGCATTACAAGGTCTCAACAAACACAATGGTTTTTTTAAACACTTTACCAGTACTTTATCAATTAACAATTGTAATCTATCTCGCATGTAAATCTGCAAAAGCAAAGAGCCTTCCTATCCCCTCCAATTTTAATCCTACATTAGTCTAGCCACTCAGATGTATAGATGAAGTGAGCTACAACTTACAAAAGTGTACACTTTCTAATAAAATTTGTTTCAGAACAGGTGCTACCAGACTCCTGATTTTTTGCTGCCACGTCACTCCTCTACAAGGGAAACCAATAATGCCCAAATATACTTATCAAAGTATTAAAAATTAACAAATATGTAATATATGTACTTCTTTATTCTATTAAACAATGCAAGCTAAGTATCAGAGATTAATGAAAATAAAGTTGTAATTATTTTCTCATCCAAGTTCCTGGACCCCAAGGGGTCGTGGATCCCAAGTTAAGAATCCCTATTTTAAGATGATTTTATCTCGCCACAACTTCAGGATGTATATAACTCTGTAATGCTTTCTCACTTATTATCTTGGAGATGGCGACTAGGTGATCTGCTATAGATGTGATCACCAGTGTGTTTGTTTGGGGTATATTGAAAGGCACAGATGGGTCTCCTCCTGTCTGACTGGTTCCTTGTCTGCCATTTCTCTCCCCGCGTTTGTCCTCTCCATTACTACTTTGTCTGCTGAATTCCTTTCATACACATCGCTCCCTGCTCCCTGTGTTTCACACCAACTTCCTAGAAAAATTTCTACTAGGTCTGCCAAGGAACAACATAAGCGCACAAGTAACGTAACACTGCTGTATATTGTTGTGTCAGAGAGAAACAGATTATACGGAATACCGCTGAGTGCTATGTAAAAATTAAATAGCACTACTATTTTCTACAGCCTTTTGTAGAGCCTTGAAACATGGGATTCCAGGGGAAAAAATTCAGTTTATATTTCTTTCCCTAACTGCGGGGAAGATTGAATCCATGACGTTTTAGTTTCAGCGCAGAGCAATAATTAAACTACAATTCCCACAGTCCCCCGGGAAGATTCTGTGATGATGTTACCCAGCGACAGTCCCTGCGAGCGTGCGAGCCTCCCTTCTTTGCAATGCGCATGCGTTCTTGCAAGAACCCTTCAGAGTTCAAAATGATGTGAGGGGAGTAGGTTGCGATTGGGCGGAACGCTGCGGCGTCGCCTTTCCTCCCGCTTTTCCCAGTTGCTACTAAACATGGCGTCTCGGAGAAATCGCCCCGCCTCAGGTCAGTGAGAGCCCTATTTCTTTCAGGGCTGTCATGGCGCTATTCCTGCCTTCCCGAATGGAGCTGACCAGCGTTTCGGGAAGAGATTACACCCGCTAGTCTAGGAAATGATTGGCCCGTTTGGCCAGAAGTCGCCCTCTTCTCCCAGGCCTCTTCTGACCCTTGTTCTGCGCAGGCAGAGGATCCCCTCCCTCCCTCCAGCCTCACTGTGGGTTGAGCGAGAGCGGAGTGGTTGCGCGCGGGAGGGCGGAGCTTGCTCCGACTTCTCTTCGGACGCCCGATGGGAGACGTGAAGGGCAGGCGGGGCGAAGCGGGGTCTCTCGCGGGGCGTCTGGCTGCTCGCGTTTAACCAGGCAGAAGTCTGAGTGGGACTCCTTCCTAGTAAAAGGGTGTAAGATGGTGCGTTGGAAGAGCCTCGCAAGAGCAGACCAAAAGTCAACTTAGGTCCCAAAATGGCCAACCGGAGGCCCCGCGGGGAGGCTCATAAGCAAGGCGATTCAGAGCTATGTTACCTTTGATCCTGGAGCATCGCGATTAGCAGCCATGTGGCTTTGCCATTTCCGCTCTGAGTTTGCCTCTTCATTTGCGATGATCCACTCTGTTCAGCGGAGGAATTAAGAGTTACTGTCTCCCTGCCGTCTCCCCATTTAATTAACACATAACTGATTCTGAGTGTAGTTTATGAGCCCATGTGTTAATGTAAACTTAAATTAGAAATGTGCACCACGTTGCTGTGTTCACCTGAGAGAAGGGATTGGCTGAGGTTCATTGTTCAGGCCATGCTTGGTAGCAGTTGTAGGCTCTTACCAACAAGAAGTATGTCATGGTCTTTTTGAACAAGATCATTGGATACATGCCAGCTGTTTTGTGTGTGTGTGACTATCCGCGTTCATGCCATGTATTGTTTGTTCCGTGCTTAGTCTAGGACACAGGCAATAAGTAGCCTTCCAGCCTTCCCTATACTCTTGGGATGACACTCTCTGTTTTATATTTTTGCTTCAGTAGTTTTATTTGAGTATGGGTGGGTGTGTTTTATTTATCATGGACTTTTTTTTCCTGTGAACTGTATTTATCTGAATGTGTTCTTTTCCTGGGGAATGTTCCCGTATTGATAGGAGGAAAGAAGATGCATGGTCCAGATTGGTCTTACTGTTGCTTCTAAGAGGCTTTGCTTAGGGGGAACCCACACTTGGAGTGACGTAACTAGCACCATTAGGCTCTAACTCAAAATAAGCTATGATTGTGTACACATGAGATGCTTATCAATGTTTAAATAAACAAAACTTAGCTAACCCACTTTTATGGATTAGTTGCAATATGTTCAATTACAAACTAGACAAACGTGTTTTGTGTGCTGACCAAGCCCAGCCATTGTATTCTTATATATCGGTTGCTTGAGATGCCATTTTACTCCGTTTTTTAAATAGTTCAGTGATACTCCATTTACTGCCTTGTGACTATTTCCCCCACCCACCCAACCTGGAGTTTTAAGTTTGCAAAATGTTGAACTTGAGGATAGTGCCACATACATTTAGAATTATTTAATGATGATTCTTGTATTTATAATTTTAAATATTTTAGAGAGATGTTGAGAAAATGTCAACTAAAAATAGAACTGGAAACTATAGATTATTCAGAATTCATGGTGCTATAATTCCTTTTAGCTGAAGTAGGTCCATGAGATTCATTTTAATTCTGTTTCTTTTTTCCCTAAACTGTATTTAACCTTTTAAAGTTAAAATTGAATGGGAAATGTAAAATATAAATTATTTTACAAATAGAGCATTCCAGACAGGATCATATAATTTCCTTGAAATTGTCAGAATTTCATTTTTCATTGTCCCTTTAAAGAATTAACATTAGCTACCACTGAGAATATAACATTTTGGGAATCTGATTGCAGTAGTTGCTATATATCTCTCTTGCAACAGATTCTAATATGTGCTGATCCATATTAATCTTCATGTCTATAATTTGAGTACTTTTTATTCTTCCATTTCTTCAGAATATATGCCTACTTGATAATAACTGTGTCAATATATTTAATTTTAAAGGAGCTCATGGATGTGAAGTTCCAGGTCATGGGCTTAAAATGGCTATATGCAGAGATGGGGAACTTTAGGACCCAGAGTCTATGTGGATTCAAATTGCGCTAGTCCCTGTTGCTGTAGTCTCTAGTCAAGAAGAAGGAATTGAAATCCAACTTCAGGAGAGTTATAAGTTCCCACACATAAAGCTTATCAGTGGAATGTATTAAGTGCATCTGTAGCATTGAAACTCAAAAAAATACAGAGTCAATGAAAGATTATTTTAGTTACATTAAATATAGTTTTCTGTTCTACTGATTCTTATGAAAACATCTCTAGTTTAGAATTACATAGGAATGTAATTTCAGATCAATTTATAGATACCGTATTTTTCCGACTATAAGACGATACTTTTTTCTAAAATCCTTACCCTAAAAACTGAAGGGCGTCTTATTCAAGGAAGTCAGCCGAGAATCGCGGTTGCAAAACTGCCAAACTTTGTTTCTGCAGAGAGGCTTCTTCCTATTGCTAGCCTCCAATCACGAGTGAAATAGCTTGTCTCCCAAACAGACTTCCTCCAATCAGGAGCCTGATGTAACTGACGTCAGCTGATGCTGAACAAACCAATTAGAGGAAGGCTGTTTGCAGAGACAAGCTATCGGCAGTTTCACTCGTGCTTGAATGTAATCAGTTATGCAAAAGAGCCTGGAAATAGAGCTGCAGAGAGACGGTTTGGACCTCCTCCCACCGAGTGTATCAGGTAAATGTTAACTAATTACTAAATAAAAATGTGTTCTGCACTATCTTTAAAATACTGATTTTTAAATTTTGGGCTAGAAAAGTGAGGGGCGTCTTGTACATGGGGGCGTCTTATTGTCGGAAAAATATGGTAAATCATGCTTTTTTAACAGCCAGTGAAAAGCCTTTTTTTTTTACTTAATTCTTTATTTTTAGAAGTTTACAAAATATAAACAGTACTAAAATACACAGCAATAAGAACATTTAATTCAAGAAATAAGAATTTTTAAAAATTAAACAATTAAAATTAGAAGTAAAAAAAGAAAAGAAAAAAAGAACACCCTCCCCCCCTAAAAACCTTAACAAAATTTAACCAATTACAATACTAAAGAGTTTGGTTGAAAATAAAAATCTAACATATATGTTAAACTTATAGTCACTAGTTTGCAAAAAAATACCATAAGATACTATATTATAATCATATAAGACAAAGAAGAAAAAAATTACCTAATGCCACTAAATTATTGTAAAATATCATAAAATCTATGCCAAATAAAAACATATTTCTTCATCCTTTGGTTAGTAGAAAATACAGCCTTTTCCAAAATGGATAAACAGCACATTTCTAAGAGCCAGTCCTTACTGTCTGGAATAATATCACTTTTCCAATTTCTCTATATAATTCCCCCCCAAATGCCCAGTACAACCATAATTCCTCATAGACCATCAAATTCCAGAGTTTTGGTATATAATTCAACACCACATATTTAATGTTGAGGTAGTTCTCCATAAATTTACTTATTTACAATACTATTCCAGAAATGTACCAAAATTCACATAAGTATTTCATATAGGTCAATTCCTCAAATTTTTATTATCTCCAACAGAGAAAAACTGATAACATCCTTTCTAGTACATTGTTTGGGGAGTCCAGTACACTTTAAATAGCATTTTTTGATGAATCAACTTTAACCTCAAGTCCGTAAATACTATTTTAACATTTTAAAGGATTTTATAATACAGTTGATCCTTGTTTAGCAACCACAATTGGGATCGGCAACTTGGTCATTAAGCGAAGCAGTCGCTAAGTGAAAAATCACTGAGACTGTGCTTACAATCTTCAGCTTTCCTTTGCTCTACAGACCTGCAAAGGTCATAAATGTGGACATTGGTTGCAAGGTTACTTCTTCATCACCATCATAACTGTGAACAATCGCTGTCTGAGGCATTCGCTATGCAAGGACTACCTGTATAGTGTTAGGGGCATTAACAGAGATTCCAAATCTAGGTTTGATTGCCATATTCAAAGATAATTAAAATATTTTCTCTTTATCATTGTTTTTATTGCTAAGAAAATACAGTAGTATTTTGGATAATTTGCTATTCAGTGAAAATGCACTTGTATTACCTCATTTCATAATGCATGTTTGCTAGTTAGCATTATTGGGAACCATGTTGAGTAATTTTGCATCTTTTTAAAATTTGGAAAGTGTCTGACTTTCAATTTCTTTTAAAGAACATGACAGTGATGATGATTCATATGAAGTACTGGATTTAACAGAATATGCAAGGCGTCATCATTGGTGGAACCGGGTATTTGGCAGAAATTCTGGACCTATTGTAGAAAAGTATTCTGTAGCTACTCAGATTGTAATGGGTGGTATAACAGGCTGGTGAGAACAAATTATTTTGACATTCTATTTTACACATCTATTTTACATATTTAATCTGTTTCCTTTTTAAAAATATCTAATTGAAAGCTAAATTTATTTATTTGCTGTATTTTTCTTTTAAGTAACTTACTGTCTGATGGAGTATAAAACTATTAAGCAAATCAATAGAATTTTTAAATAATTTGTGCAAGTAATTTGCTAAAATATCTTAAAAAGAAATGTTTTCTATTATGATTTTTGAAAAGAAAATGAATATTGTATAAAAATATTAGGGTAGATTAGATGGCTAGTTTTAGGTACCAAAAGCTATTTTTTTATGTGACTGAAAGCATGAAGCTGAAAAGTGATTAAGTGGTCTTCCCAGAAAGGAATACAAATGCTAGAGAAGAGTTTATTTCAAAAGTACCATGTAATTGGACTGAAAGAGACTGAACAGATATATTCAACACTGGGGTGTGTGATGCAGTGATGATATAGTTTGTATTTGACAGCATCATCATTGTATGTTGTTATGAGTAGCACATTCCCCTTAAAGACTGTGTTTATTTCAACATATGAAGTTACAAAAAGCTGCATGATCATATCTAAAGTAGATTCTGGCCTTACATTTTAAAATGACTAAATATCTTGTGTTACTCTGCCACTACTTCCTCTGCAATGCCAGCATTCTGGCATATTTCCTATACTTTTCATAATAGATATTTTTAGAATTTTAAAATTAACTCCAGTGATCTGATTATTTTTATTGCCCACTGTCTTACGAATGCTTATTTGAAAGTAGGTGTGCAGTAAGTGTACATAGAACCTACATTTTATTTCTCTTTTTCTTCTTTAAGGTGTGCAGGATTTTTGTTTCAGAAGGTCGGCAAACTTGCGGCAACTGCAGTAGGTGGTGGCTTTCTTTTGTTACAAGTAGGTAGAATTTGTTATTCTGAAAATACAAATTTAAATAGATGTCAGTTAAGTGTTTTGCAAATAGAAAAGCAGGTGGAACCTACAGAAATATTTAAGGGGATTGTGCAAACAGATTTTCAGAAGTGTTTAAAGCTAACTAAAACTTTTTTAAAGAATAAAAAATAAAAAGATAAGCATAAATTTAACAAGAAATCACATGAGCTGACTTATGGAAGCTTATCATTCTGCACACTCCCCTTGCCCCAATCTGTAATAGAGATCATCCAATTCCTTACAGCATATTTGGGAAAGAAGCTAATAACTGGAGAGAGAAAATCCATTCCACTAGCAAAAATGGACATAGTTAGGTACAGTCCTATAGATTTAATAAAAAATGTTGTGTTCATCTTTGTGCAGATTTCTGTTAATGAACTGTATGCTAATAATTATAGGGCTTTATGTAAAATCTAAGAATACATATTTTAAAACACACTGCAATTGAGTATCAATTGAATAAACCTGATTGGCATTGAGGTAAAAGTTAATATGTGTTCAGTCCATAAGGAGAACAAACCTATTTCAGTTAAACATTAAGGGTTTGATGTGTACTGTTATTTTGTCTAGGGAGTTATGTAATGTGAAATGGCAAAAGTAATACCTCGTACTGAATTATCTTCTGTCATAAATACATGGCTTAAATCTTTAAGAAGGATGTTTCTGCCTTATCCTGATGGCAGCACCAGGGGAGACATCCATGTGTAGAGAAATCATGGCATTTTGTGTCCTTTCGATTTGCTATTGGTAGGGCAGAATACGGCGGTGGAAAAGCTTTTTCAGCTAGTTGTCTGCATTATACGGAGCTGCCAGGCTGTTTGTTTGTTTATTTAGTAAATTTATAGGCCACCAATCTCATATACATAACTCTGGGTGGCTGGTACCTATTGGGGAATCAAACTGGGTTAGAAAGTGGTATCTCTGTACTCACCCCTACAAGCTCCATTTTCCCCTGCTACACTGGGGAAATAGAGACAGTAGAACATTATATGAGTAGAACTTTCTGCGGGTGGGCTGAGACATTTCTTGCAGATGTCGTTTTTTCTGGCCTACTTCTGTCTTGACTGGCACAGATATCACTTCCTGAGGCCCCTCAGCCAGCTCACAAGTGAGAATAGGTTGTTTCTTTAGTACAAAGTTCTTTACATCCTGATAGTCTTTTAAATTTATTTTGCTCAGTGCAGATATATTATTTCTTGAATTCTTAAAATGTATCTCTTTTATATTCCTAGATAGCTAGCCATAGTGGTTACATACAGATTGACTGGAAAAGAGTTGAAAAAGATGTAAATAAAGCAAAAAAGCAGCTCAAAAAACGTGCAAACAAAGCAGCACCAGAAATCAACACGTTAATTGAAGAGGTAATATATGTATTATTGGTTTTGAATATTGATTTTGTGTAATTTCTTGGTATAAGGATGGCCCATTCAGGAAAAAAAATGTATAATAGATCTTCAGCATGTCATGTCTCATGGCCTAGCTTTACTCTGAACTTGTCAGAAACAAGTGGATTAAGATCTCTTTTTGAGTCTGCTGCATGACTGGAATATTTGGCTGTTCAGTGATTAACAGCCTTAATTGTTTTTTTGATTGTAATATGGCTCAGCTGGTTGGGTGTTGTATATATCTTACGTATGTGTATTTATGTTGTGCTGTATTTTATTGTATTATTTTTGTCATCTAAGAGCCTACTTTCCTAGGTGAAGGACTGTATGGAATATTTTAAAACAAAATTTAAAAAATGCATAGGCTTTAGTCCACAAAATCTTACATTGCAATCAATTTGATAGTCTTTTAAATTGCTATAGAACTCTCTGTTTTTACTGTAACAGGTTAACAGAGTTATACTTACAGTTTTTATTTAAGAGTTCGTTATTGAATTATTTATAGTACTATTTTCTATAAAGCAGTATTACAGAATATAGTTTATAAGCATTAAGGTAAATTTTTCTTTTTAAATAGAACAAATCTTTCTAAAACTCAAATAAGAATTATATTACATAGTATGCTATAACTTTTATAATTGCTATTGAGCTTCAAAAATACTTGAGTCTGAATGAGGATTTAACATCTACATAGGAATAAAAAAGAAAAAAAGGTCATTACAAGAAGAAATATTAAACAGAAATAAAGAAAACAAAAATGGAGTTTTGTTCTAGTGATTTAGGATGATCATAATATAAATGCAAGGCTGTGGAGTCAGCACATAAAACCTTTGACTCTGACTCCTTTATTCATGGTATCTCCGACTCTGGCTCCTTTAATTATATATTGATATAGGAAATAAATTACAAATACAGTAGAGTCTCGTTTAACCGACCTTCGCTTATCCAACATTCCATCTTATCCGACGCCCCTAAAAAAAACACAACACGCATAAATCGGTGACGAGAAAAGTGTGCCGCTTGTTTGCGAGCGTGAGTGTACTCTTTCTTGTTGCTCCTGATGGTGCGGCGCTGCAACGCAAAAATTGATTGCAACAGGCGCAGCAGATCGGGGTTTTTTTTTTTTTTTTTTTCCGCACTCAATCGTTACTGTGTGTTATCCGACATTTTCACTTATCCGACGTTCTGCCGGCCCGTTTATGTCGGATAAGCGAGACTCTACTGTATACTAATTCTATATTTCCTATATCGACTTCAAGCATGCAACTTAAAAGGCATCACTGCCAACGTGAATCAGCAGGCAACCCTAATCTGTTAAAGCTTGGGTCTAAAGGCTATAGCTAAGACATTCTGGGTTTTTAAAAATTTTATTTATTAAAGAAATTACAAACATTCAGTAACCTTATAGTTTAAACAAAGGATAAAAGTTAAAAAAATTAAAACAGTGAGGTTATATTTTTATCAGAAAACTATAAAGTAATAGGATATAAAAGAAAGAAACTATAAAAGAAAATCAGGAACAACTTTCTCTTCTAGTTCAAAAATCAAAAGTATATCCTTTGATATTACTAAAAACAATTTAAAGTCAAAGCTAGAAAAAAGTAAAAAAAATTGAACACCTATAACAACTTAAATGACCATTTTAAAAGAATTGAACTCAATTAGGTACATAAGTAACATACACGTTCTTTTTTGAGATTAAAGTATTGTTTGAATATAAAATTTAAATGAATATAACATGAAACATTACATTCAATGAAATAAAAATTATATTGTAAAAGATTGTTGAAGTTGAAGACTAACATATTGTTCTTCAAAACAGAATTGCTTCTGCCAAATCCTCCCTCATAGAAGCCCTTAAATCTGATTTGACTATTTTCAGTGCCAAAAACAGTCTTTCAGTACTGACTTGGGTGGGTGACATTGCTGTTACAGTTCTAGCTACATCACTAATAACCTCTGGATAAACAAGGATGGCTTCTTTTATAGTCAGTTTCGATGAGCAGTCATACTTTTCTACTTCCTTTAATCCTTCAAAAAATTCTTGCTGAAATTTCTTTATTTGGATATTTACTGGTGGTTTTTCCATGCTTAAGTGGCGTCACTTTGAACATTCCATTCTGTCCAAGTAGGCTTCAAACTCTAATTCTTCATTTGAAGAGGATGATTCTGAGTTACCAATGCTTCTAGCATCATCCAGTGGTTCAGGTGTTCCGGGTAGTACTTGTAACCCTTTCATGCAAACTGCTACTTCATAGAGTGCCTGTTTTCCTGTAGCAACTTGGTAATTGCTCAACAAAAGTCGGTTCATTGGATCAATGTAAATAGCAGCTAACAGGATTTGATTATCCAGCAAGAAACCCTCCCTTTTCTTCACTGAACATACAATGCCATCAGCAGTTAATCCTCCTCTTTTGTTCAGGCGATACATCAAGCTTTTCCACTCCAACAAGAATTTACCAGGTGTTAAATCCTCAGATTGCAACTTCTTGGTGACAGTAAAAGGGTGAGAAAGTAGACTTTCTAATTCTGTCATTTGCGCCCACTGGCTTTCAGTTAGTGAAACATTTATGTTGTCCAGATCTTCAAGAAAGTCTTTTAGTTCAAGCAAAGGCTTTATCATCAAATAACTGCTTCCCCATTGTGTTGCTTGATCCAAAATGGCTCCTTTTCCAACACGTCTCTGCAGAATAGCATCTGTTTTAGGGGTCCTGGCTGTAATAGCTACTTGCATCAACTTGTCAATGAGAGTAGATGCATAACAATCTTTCAACCCATCTTTTATTGCTAGCTGTAGTGTATGTACAGCACAATGCATATGTTGAATTGTAATAAGCTTAGATGCTTCTTCAGCAATATCATCTAAAGTTTGAGTTTCACTGTCCTCTTCTATTTGCATTGTTTGTGGATTACTTGCAGGAATGGGATCTTCATCTTCTAATATTTGTGTGCTTTCTTCATCAACTTTATTCATTTTCTCAATTGTGCTTAACATATTTGAAGCATTATCTGTTACAATACATAGAACCTGTTCCTTTTTAATTTCAAAATCTTCCAAAACATCTTCCACTAACTTCTGAAGATATTCACTGGTGTGATGTGCCTGGGTGTCCTTTACTCCTAATGTCTGAGTTATCATTTTATTGCTTTCATCAACAAATCTAACATTAATAGCAAAATAATTGACTCTGTGACGTGTGAATGCATCCATTTTAATGAAGACAAAACCTCCCTTCAAACTTTTTCAAAGTTCTTCTTTCTTACATTTGGCCTCTTCAGTTATAAGTCTCCTTATGCTTTTGCTTTCTAGAGAAACTTCAAGTTTTCTAGACATTTCTCCATTTAAGCCTAAAAAGGATGGTTGTGAAAAAAAAGGATAAAGGTATATTATTCTTCACTGCCATTTCAGTTATGTGGTTTTTGAACTTTTCTGGCATCATTGTTATGGAAACTTTGTCAGATGTAAAGAATTTTGATAGTTGTATTTGGCCTCCAATAGATTTCTGATCTTTCTTTAGCCCTGAAGTAGATGGAATGTTGTTGTTATCTTTCTCATTCACAGCTTTTAACACTTTAGGATGCAAACTCTGTGAGTGTCTTTTCAAATTTGATGCTCTTGTAGGTGCATTTTTGTCAGAACCACTAAAGCTACTAATTTTTGCATTACATGTTTTTTCAGAATCATCATCTTCTATAATATGCTGACATATGTAGTGTTTCTCATCTGTTGTTACTTGTAAGATGTTCAAAAACAGCCGACCTTCTTGACACTCTTTTGCAATTGTGATTTTCTTCATAGGGTGCTGCTATCACAAAATAAAAATATCATAGAATATGTTATATTTTGAAATTTTCAGAGAACTTGAAATTAAAATATATCCTGAAAAAAATAGGTTAATCAAATTATTATCTGTGAAATAGGAAATTTTAACATATTATTTATAATATATACCATTTAAATTTATTAGGCGTCAGAGTCAGTACATTTTTATCGACTCCAACTCCAGTAACCCAATAATTGCTTCTGACTTCAACTCCATGACTCCAACTCCACAGCCCTGTATAAATGTAGTGCCTCAAGTGTATGTTCTTGGAATCATAACTTTTTCTGTAAGCTTTAAGAAAAAGATAAGTATAGGTGACTCTTGTTACCTATGATTCCATTACCCACAGTTTGGCACATGCTGGACCTTGCTATTCACAATAAATGTTTTTGCATGTCCATGGTTTAGAACTTGTTTTTTATTATTGTATGTATAAAATACTTTTTTTCAATTAGTAGTAGTACTTCTATTATTTATTATATGCTTATACCTGATCCAGATGACATAGATTGCCACTCAAGACCCCTGGGGACACACAAACCATTTGGATGGTCCATCCCAACATGCCTAACGGATCCAAATGGTTTCTAGAGGGTACTTGGGGGATTTCCCAACAACCCAGCAGGCAATTTTTCCATGTGCCTGGTAAATCACTGGCAATGGGAAGCAAGCCTAGCACTAGATGAAATTGCTTCTGAGTGGCTTCTTTCTCCTGGCAAATCCTGGTTGCCTCTTGGTTTTACTGAAGACTTCCAGAAATTGAAGCAACAGAAACAATGCCTAGAATGCTGGTCAAAGATGAAAAGCGATTCTCATCAAGCATGGGTATATACCCATGTTCAGGCCTACACTACAGTGATAAGGGATGCAAAACAGCTTCTCCATTATTGCATTGATGGACTGTCATCCAGTGTCCCTGTTTAGAGTAACTAATTCTCTGTTAGGAAAAAATCAATGCCAAGTTCTCCACCTGGCCACTGTGTCCAATTTGCACAGCATTTTGCCAATAAAATCATTTAGATTCATAAGGGAAGTGCACCTCTGCTGGTCCTCGGATCTCTCGGTGGTTTTCCATGACCATGGTATTGTACTGGATGGCCTTACGGGGTTGGGGATTGAAGGCATCCTTGCAGTGCCCCACTCCTTCCTCAGAAGGCAGGTTCAGTCAATGATAGTGGGGGAGGAGAAGTGAGTCAGTGGTCTCTGCTTTGCAGAGTTCTGCAGGGATCGTTCTTCTCTCCCCTGCTTTTTAACATCTATATGAAGTTGCTGGGTGAGGTCATCTGAAGAGTTCCGGGTGCAGTATCATCATATCCTGATGATACTCAACTTTACATCACTACCTCTGTAGGTAGGGGAAATGCCATTGATGTCCTTTCTGGATACTTGGAGACTATCAGGGATTGGATGGCACAGAACAGACTGTAGCCATGCCCAAAACAGAGGTACTGTTTGCCATTGAGATACTCCATTGACACCAGTGTTCTCTCTGGAAGACAGGCACTACCCTTGAAGGACTAGGTTCAGGATTTAGGGATTCTTCTAGTCTTACAGCTTTTGCTAGTACAGCAGGTGGAAGCTGTGACTTGAAGGGTCTTTCCCAACTTTGGCTAGTGCACCAGTTACGGCATTACCTGGCAGAAGAGGACCTTGCTACAGTAACTTGTGTCCTTATTACCACCACCTTAGACTACTGCAATGCACTTTGTAATAGTCTAACCTACCTTTAAAGATAATTCAGAAGCAGTAATTAGTACAAAATGCAGTGACCTATATGGCACTTGCTGCTGGAACATATTACACTTTTTGCTATGGGGCTCTGCACTAGCTACCAATTAGCTTCTGGGTGCAATTTAAAAAGCTGGTTTTGACCTACAAAACCCTTTATGTTATGGCACATCGGTAATTACAGGACTGCTTGCTCCAATCAGAGTCAGCCTAATCAATTAGGTCATCCATGGAGAAAGTGTTTCTAGTGTCCCACTTTTGGGGATAAAAGGAGCTACTTCTTGGTAGTAGGGCCAGTTCTGTGCAACAATCTTCCTGTGAAAATCAGGCTGGCCCCCTCACTGATTTTATTCAGAAAGATGCTGAAACAGAACTGTTCCAGAGGACATTCTAGTTAAATTGGGTCATCTCTCTTTTATTTGGGGGATTGTTTTATTCTTGATATTTTATTGTTACATTGTTTCGATTTTATGCTGATTTTATTCTTACTGTTTTTGTATATCATGATAACTTCCAAGAGTCATTTGATTATGGTAAGATATAAATGTAATAAATAAGCATGGTACTGACATAGAATAAATTAACAATTGATACAATAACATATTACAATAAATTATAGTATGAAGGCATTTCTAAACTGAAAGATCCATGATGTATAGTATTAACCTCTATGCATTTAAAGCAGCAAGTAAGGGTTTACTTATTTATTGTAAAGCAATTTCACAGGAGCAGATGATAAAGAAATGTTCTTAGTACTTTTTAAAAGTTAAGTGATTCAACTTCAAGTTTAATCCTAGTGAGAGTCTGTTTCAGAGAACCAGAGCCAGATGAGAAAAGGCTCTTAAGAGGGCCCTGGATATGCTAGTATGTAGTAGAATCAAATGATCCTGGCCCAATGTAACATTATTTAAAGAGACAGAAACAAAATAAGGAAGGTCCATAAAAGTATGAACAACAGCATACTGGTCATGAATCAAGTCTTGGATAACCTAGTCAACAGGTTGCTACAATAATCCAAGTGTGACACAATCAGGGCATTGTCCAAGAAGAGCTGACAGATTCCATGAGCATTCATTCAATGGAAATAGGTTTTAAGAGACTGGGTTTTTTGGAGGGGGGGAGTGTTATTTTTTGTTTTTAATAAAGGTTTTTAAGATGATATATCACTGGTTTGGACTTCAGGTAGCTCACAACTGACTTCCTTGGAACTAAAAGTGAGAAATAGAAAAGGGGGGATGAGATGATCATATTGGAACACAATCTCTATCATATCATGTTCAGTTTAAGACAGTGGGAGCACCTCCAATCTGAAACTATGCTACGGCAGTTATAAAAAAAAAAAATCTAACATTATTGTTATCCACAGAAGGGGCAAATAAATTTGAAAGTTGTCAGCATATATGTAGAAATGAATTTGGAATACAAAATCAGAGCACGTGCAGGAAGAATTTATCAAGTGAATAATAAGGGACCCAACACTGAGATGTGAAGAATTCCTATTGGCAGTGGGAAAGATTGAGAAGTGGAGTCATTCCATGAAACTGAGAACATCCTATGAGATTAAGATTGAAACCACAGAATCTGTAGTTTAGCTATCTGCAGTTTGTAAGTTGAAATGGAACCCCTGCAAATAACAAAGGGTATTTGAAAATAGACATTTTTTTAAAAAAAGTTTCTCTTCTGTATTTGGATAGTCAACAAAAAGAGTTTCTTATTCTTCAAAAATGCAAGTAAATACTAATGGGATGTTATCTAATCCTTTTTATTGAAGAGAGATGTATAGCAGGGTTATGTTCCCTGCTTTTATTGCTGTCTTTATAACTTTTAGCATGTGCAAATGGAGCAGAAAGATTCATAGTTTCATACACAGAAGTAAAGAATAGAAAGTAATCCTATTTGCAGATTATATGTGGTGTTTATTGATGAATCTAAATCTTTCATAGCAAAATTAGTAGCATTAATTGAGGGCTTCAGACCTTTCTCTGAGTTTAATACAAGTTGGTCTACATTTGAACCTAAGATTTGGTGGGGTAGTTCTAAATTGTCAGCTTTCTGTGGACGGTTTCAATATTCTGGAGGCATTAATTTATCTTGGATTAGATATAATAGCTGTATATATGTCTCAGAAGGCTGAACACTTGAAATACAGTATTATAAATAATATATTTATAAATAATAATAGATTTGTCTAGATGGGCCTCATTTAAATTGATTATTTGGGATAAAATACTTCAAAAATGCTTTTGATAATTTACTGTATAATTACTATAATTACTACTATCTGGATCCCTTCCAGTCAGGTTTCAGGCCCGGATATGGAACAGAAGCGGCATTGGTCGCACTTATGGATGACCTCTGGTGGGAGTGGGATGGTGGAAGTGTGACCATCCTTGCTCTCCTCGATCTCTCAGCGGCTTTCGATACTGTCAATCACGGTATCTTGTTGGGACGTCTCAGGGAATTGGGGGTGGGTGGCACGGTCTTGTGCTGGTTCACCTACTTTCTCCGGGGCTGATCCCAATCGGTGGTGATAGGGAGCGAGAGGTCCCATCCTTGGCCCCTCCTTTGTGGGGTACCACAGGGTTCGGTTCTCTCTCTGCTCCTTTTCAACATCTACATGAAACCACTGGGCGAGATTATCCGTCATCATGGGGTGAGGTATCATCAGTATGCTGATGATACGCAGCTATACATCTCCATCCCTGGTGAAGTAAGTGATGCTGTGGCCACCCTTTCGCGGTGTCTGGAGGCTGTAAGGGTCTGGATGGGGAGATACAGGCTTCGACTGAACCCTGGTAAGACAGAGTGGCTGTGGGTTAATGGCTCGTCTGTATCCGGGATTTTGTCATCTTTGGTGCTGGATGGGGTGGCACTGCCCCAGACAGACCCAGTGCATAATCTGGGGGTCCTCCTAGACTCATGGCTCCTGCTTGAAGAGCAAGTGTCAGCCATGGCAAGGAGGGCCTTTGCACAACTTCGGGTTGTGCATCACTTACGCCCTTTCCTGGATCGGGATGCCCTTCGAACAGTCACTCATGCCCTTGTTGTCTCCCAGATAGACTACTGCAATGCGCTCTACATGGGGCTACCCTTGAAGAGTATCTGGAAGCTACAGCTGGTCCAGAATGCAGCCACGCGGGCTATTGTTGGTGCCCCAAGGAGGGCCCATATAATGCCTCTGCTCCGTGAGCTGCATTGGGTGCTAGTTTGCATCCGGGTTCAATTCAAGGTGTTGGTTATCACCTTTAAAGCCCTATATGGGATGGGACCAGGTTATCTAAGGGACCGCCTCTCCCCTATGACTTCAACCTGTCCCACCCGATCACACAGAGAGGGCATGCTTCGGACCCCCTCAGTGAAAGAACTTTGACTGGCGGGGTCCAGAAGGCGGGCCTTCTCTGCGGTAGCCCCTGCTCTTTGGAACATCCTGCCCCTGGAGGTGCGTTTATCCCCCACACTCCTGGCCTTCCGTAAGGCTTTGAAGACCTGGTTCTGCCACCTGGCCTGGGGTGGGATGAGAATTCCTCAACCATGGAGATGGCTAGCCTCATAGAGGCCTCGTCCTTCAGCCTCAGGTTTTCATCCCCTTGGTCTCTCCTTCTTCTTTTTAGTTATGTTAATTTAATTTAAGGTTTTATGTGTTTATATATTTTATGTTCTAATGTTTATTGTGAATCGCCCAGAGTTCCCCCATTGGGGGGAGATGGGCAGTTGAAAAATTTAATAAATAAATAAAATAAAAATAAAATAATGCCTTGGTGATTTATAGCATAGATTGTGTCTCTTTTGTATCTTCCTATACTCCTAGAAAAGTATTTTCTGGAGAAAAAACATTCCGTTTTGAAGATTTATTAAGGAAAATTCACCCTCTTTGTTTTTTACTCAAAACCTTCAGTTATTAGAGAAGAAGGTATTAATTTACTGGATTTTGGTTTATATGATGAACTAAGCTTTCTAAAGTTGCCCATTAGAAACCTTCATGGACCATCTTCAGATTAGCATGCTTGACATGGTAGGAGTTTCTCATGGGAAGAAATGCATCTCGCTATCTTCAAAATATATTGTTATGGCTAACAAGTCAGGCCAGCTGCTGTTATTATTATTAGTTTGCACGTATACTGCTATTTACTGCCACCTATTGGCGTCTGTATGCTAGTTACTCAAGGGGTGGCAATAAAACGGGAGGATTACATGCTGAGCTGCTCAGTAGAATTTTAGCCATCATGTAATCAGTTTTATGGGTTATGTAGTAGTAACTAATAACTAAGTAGTGTACCTCTTCTCTGAGAGTTTTTGGCTAGAGACTTTGTTAAACTTGTAGTGGATAAGTCTTGGATGTCACATATGAGAAGAAGTGATTTTTTCTATGTTTTTGCATGAAACTTGTGTTTTATGTAGTTTTTACTTTTCTCAATAAACAAGAAGATATTTTATATTTTCTGGCCGGATTTCTTTGGAGAACAAGATAAGGACATTGCATTCTTTCAATCTCTCTAACGCTGGTGTGTATTTTTGGCATGAACTATGTTTATAGCTGCACTCTGCATAACATGACACTCCACCTCCCAGAAAGAAGTTAGAGGATATTGTGGTGTAACTATCTAAGCAGTGATGACATCACTTAAAAGGCTAAGGGCTGGAATTTTTATCACGTTTTTTTCAAATTTGGGGAATGGAGGAATTTAGTAAAAGAAGTCTATTAAGCCTATTGAAGGCTAGGTACACGTGGGGTTTTTTTAGTAATTTTGAACCACTTACCACAAATTCAGCAGCTCTGTTAGATGGAAGTTGTAAAAAAAGCATTAGGAGATTCTCTTGGACCAGTGGGTTGGCCATCTATGTATGAGAGGAATAGCCAAATAGCATAGCAAAACCTTTGTAGTATAACTGCTCATTGGTTAGCATCCAGTGCATCTATGCAATCTGACATAAACCTCTTTCATTTTCAGTCAACAGAATTTCTTAAACAGAACATTGTGGTGTCTGGTGGGTTTGTCGGAGGCTTCTTGTTGGGCCTTGCATCTTAAGGACATGATTTTCATCTTCCTGCTGACTTAACCACGGTAAAGATGAATGACAGTGATGCACAGACCTTTTCTGAGTCAGTCCCTAAATCTCCTGAGCAAGAAGGATGGAGTTACCAGATACACCAGAGCATTTTATGTCCTAGGCTTTACCTCCTTAAGCTTACCAAAGCAGGTTTGCTGAAAATTCTGCTGTGCGTTCAGTCTCATTCCTGAAGAAATAAAGGCTAATTCTCATAATGTTTTTATTTTCTTTTAGAGTTTATATTGAATATATTATTTTTGTTCTGCACTTCTCATTTTAGGGTTTATATTTGTTATGTAAAGTTATACTGTGGTTAATAATGTTATGCCAAACATGTAAGACATTATACTTCAAGTGCTGGGTTTGCCATCTTATTTATGAAATCACTGCATAATAATAATTTGTACATTGTATATCTTTTTTTTTTTGCAAAGATAAAATAATAAGCAACTATGAACTTATTAAAGAGTAAAAATATCATTAACAGAGCTTTGCTTTTTTATATTTTCATTCTTTTATCAACTTGGGATTGCATTATGAATCAGGCTTCAAGTGGCCTCTTTGAGATGTGAACTATATCTTCTTGGTTCTGGACGACAAGTACAACTCATTCTTTCAATGTTGCAGTATCATCATTGCATAATGGTACCTTTGGGAAATTGAGTTAGTAGATTACAAAATACATGCAGCTATATTGATGAGGAAAAGAAGTCCATGTAAGGCAACTGTTTTATTACCCAGTTAAGCAAATAGCATGCAAGCTTTTGAATTCCAAGTATCCTTTTTCCAGATACAATGGTTAAATATCCAGAAGAGAAAAGGAGGGGAGTTGGGAGACAAATCACTGCTGTTACAACTGTCTGCACCAGGTTACAGTGTGAGATAGCATGTTAGAGTACACTAGTGAACAGATAATGTAAATTGGTTCCTGTTAAGTACTTAACTGTGTTTAAGTTGCACTTAGGATGCCCCAAAGTTTGCTAGGAAGAAGAAGAATCCAACAAATAATTAACTGGAGATTGCTGTTTCTGGTAAGTATCAAATTGAACATTTAAAGTCAAAATTGTTTCCTTCCATATTAAGATACAGAATATTAGAAAGCAGGAAAAAAAAATAACCTAGGCTAGCCTTTCCAGTCTGGGCATCCTCCAGACGTATGACTTTAACTTGAAGAATTTCCCAACCAGCATAGCCATTGCTGAGAATTTTGGAAGTTGAAGACCAGGCATGTAGACATTACCCAGGTTATGGAAGGCTAGGCAATCTCTGTTAACAGTGCTAGAAATAATTTAAGATGTATTAGAGAAGAAAAGTAAAAAAAAAAAAAAAGATAAAGGTCATTTGGGAGAACTCTCCATTGATTCCAGCTGTTACTATTCTTTCATGTCTTTTGACTCAGGTTGTTTTTTTAATTGGTCCTCTCACACTGTTCATTCTTATACTCTTTAATATTTTGGTTCACCCTTCCATTGGGTTTCTTCAGGACTGAGATATTGGCCAACTTCTTGCTTTCCCTTGACAGCTGATTTATTTTGGGGTGCAGTATTGTTATTGGCGATGATATATTTTTCTGTTTCTTCCTTTCTATTCATCCTACTACTTGCAGCTGTTTCACAGCTACAGTGGGGCAAAAAAGTATTTAGTCAGCCGCCAATTGTGCAAGTTCTCCCACTTAAAAAGATGAGAGAGGCCTGTAATTTTCATCATAGGTATACCTCAACTATGAGAGACAAAATGGGGAAAAAAATCCAGAAAATCACATTGTCTGATTTTTAAAGAATTTATTTGCAAATCATGGTGGAAAATAAGTATTTGGTCAATATCAAAAGTTCATCTCAATACTTTGTTATATATCCTTTGTTGGCAATGACAGAGGTCAAACGTTTTCTGTAAGTCTTCACAAGGTTTTCACACACTGTTGCTGGTATTTTGGCCCATTCCTCCATGCAGATCTCCTCTAGAGCAGTGATGTTTTGGGGCTGTCGCTGGGCAACACGGACTTTCAACTCCCTCCAAAGGTTTTCCATGGGGTTGAGATCTGGAGACTGGCTAGGCCACTCCAGGACCTTGAAATGCTTCTTACGAAGCCACTCCTTCATTGCCCGGGCGGTGTGTTTGGGATCATTGTCATGCTGAAAGACCCAGCCACGTTTCATCTTCAATGCCCTTGCTGATGGAAGGAGGTGTTCACTCAAAATCTCACGATACATGGCCCCATTCATTCTTTCCTTTACATGGATCAGTCATCCTGGTCCCTTTGCAGAAAAACAGCCCCAAAGCATGATGTTTCCACCCCCATGCTTCACAGTAGGTATGGTGTTCTTTGGATGCAACTCAGCATTCTCTCTCCTCCAAACACAAGTTGAGTTTAGACCAAAACGTTCTACTTTGGTTTCATCTGACCATATGACATTCTCCCAATCCTCTTCTGGATCATCCAAATGCTCTCTAGCAAACTTCAGACGGGCCCGGACATGTACTGGCTTAAGCAGGGGGACACGTCTGGCACTGCAGGATTTGAGTCCCTGCGGCGTAGTGTGTTACTGATGGTAGCCTTTGTTACTTTGGTCCCAGCTCTCTGCAGGTCATTCACTAGGGCCCCCCGTGTGGTTCTGGGATTTTTGCTCACCGTTCTTGTGATCATTTTGACCCCACGGGGTGAGATCTTGCGTGGAGCCCCAGATCGAGGGAGATTATCAGTGGTCTTTATGTTTTCCATTTTCTAATTATTGCTCCCACAGTTGATTTCTTCACACCAAGCTACTTGCCTATTGCAGATTCAGTCTTCCCAGCCTGGTGCAGGTCTACAATTTTGTTTCTGGTGTCCTTCGACAGCTCTTTGGTCTTGGCCATAGTGGAGTTTGGAGTGTGACTGTTTGAGGTTGTGGACAGGTGTCTTTTATACTGATAACAAGGTCAAACAGGTGCCATTACTACAGGTAACGAGTGGAGGACAGAGAAGTAGTTACAGGTCAGTGAGAGCCAGACATCTTGCTTGTTTGTAGGTGACCAAATACTTATTTTCCACCATGATTTGCAAATAAATTCTTTAAAAATCAGACAATGTGATTTTCTGGATTTTCCCCCCCATTTTGTCTCTCATAGTTGAGGTATACCTATGATGAAAATTACAGGCCTCTCTCATCTTTTTAAGTGGGAGAACTTGCACAATTGGTGGCTGACTAAATACTTTTTTGCCCCACTGTATTCCTCTTTGGATGGAGGATTATCTCAAAAATATGAAAGACAGAGTGTATTGCCTTTTTCTAAATTTTCACTGTTACCTTCTCTCTCTCTCTCTCCCTCTCTCGTATAGCAATGTCACTCAGTGCTCAGCAAGTTAAAATGTGGAGCTTTTACCATTCTTACTACACATTTCTGCCAAAGATAAATTCTATCAACTGTTTTCTTCATTTTTTAAATTAATCTCGTCACCGATTAAAACAAATTCCATTCAGGGTTATTTAAGGCTGAGGAGGGTATCCTCACATAAGCAAGAGGGGTACCATGCATACCAGCCCTGCTTATCCTTTCTGGTTTGAGTGGGAAGGTCTGCAGATTACCAAATTATTAGTATACTTATTTTATCAGGATTCCTGACCTTGCAGACTTCTATTTGTATTCAAGTGAACAACAGCCCAACAGTAAGAGCACCCCCCTCCCCCCACTCCTCAGGGTGGACTAGAAGCACTGAGCAAGGGTGGATTTGGGAACACTGAGCAAGCCTAGAGCTCTCATATAAAAATTCAACATTCTAGTCTTCTACCATAGACACACAAGGAAAAAAGTAATTTACGACTTCTCTTTCCCCAATCTGTTTCATTAGCATGCACTATCCACTGCTAAGAATTAGAGTCTAGCCACTACACCATCTAGGATGCTTTTTGACAGATCATGATGATGGGCCACCCACATTGCTTTGGTTTTTTTCTCTAGACTAAAGCTTTGGCTTTTTTGCACTAGCCTTAAGGCAAAAAATGAGCTCTTGCTGGACCACTCAACCCTCACCTTTCCTACTCTTCCAGCTATGCAAGAAAGCTGTAGAAACTATTCATTGGAGAGCTGTTTCCATTTT
Organism: Python bivittatus; assembly: GCF_059951505.1. Lineage (NCBI taxonomy): Eukaryota > Metazoa > Chordata > Lepidosauria > Squamata > Pythonidae > Python > Python bivittatus. The sequence continues at coordinate 24,357,504 of NW_028277074.1, forward strand.
TAACTATTGTAACACAGTCACTATGTAAATGTTGGGGAATATTCCTATCTTGAAGCATTCTGCTGTTTTTAGAAATCCATCAACATTTCTCAGAAATGTTTATGTTCATTATACCTATATACATTATTTAGTTTTAGCAAGACTTTAGTTTTCTTGGCAATCCTGTTTTCTAGATTTTAGAATTGAGGAATAAAAACAGTAAGCAGTATCTTGGTTTTGGCAAGCAGCATAACACTTTAAGAAGAACTAAGACAAAATACTTATGTTTCTAAATAAACTCTAGTCATCAAATTGGCTTGATTACTTTCTTTCTTTGCTAATCTTGAGGTAATTCTTATTACTACATTTTCAGCCTAAGCCATAAGGGAAGTTCTAGGATTTGATTAAACTCAATTGAAGACAATGGGATTAGTTTGGCATAGGTCCAAGCTTTTTAGTTTAATTGGGTTGTGCATTGAGTAAAAATCACTCATTCTGACTACAGATAGGAAATCTATTGTATTAATGGCCATGATTTACTTTAAAAAAGAATATTTTATTCAGCAACAAGACAGATAAGCCATTGCAAGTTCAATCAAGAATTTTTATTACAGTGAACTGTGCAGACTTTTGGTTCATTGGATATGATTCATGCATTATAAATGACAGTGATAAATGAAATATAAATTAATGTCTGATATATTTTTCTTGGGGAACAAAATGTAGTAATGAGATAAATCTTACATGAACCCAGTCAGTTACATTTAGCTATTATGGAATTTCCATTCATTGTGTAAAATTTGTTCACAAATCCTATGGCAGCCTCACTGAAATGAATGGGCATTATAATGAGCAAGAACAATGTTTGATGGCTTGTGTTCCCTATTTACATCTGTTGCATTAAATAACCAAAACAAAGTCACCCAAAAAATGTCATGTATAACCATTTTGCTTTAATCACTTAAGACAAACTTCTATTTACTCAAAGATTGCCAACTCTTTCCTACAGAATGATTTCATTTAAATTCTTCATGGTTTGGATTTAGGAAAGGAATAATCCTAAGAACATAAGGCCATTGTTGAATCACCAATTAATTAAAATTAGCATCTTAATGGTCAATTTAATAATACCAGCCAAACCCACAAGACATATAGGAAGGCATAGTCTACCTCTAATTGTTGGTTTCCTGAAAACTAGAATTTTAGAAATAGGCTGGTTTTAAAGATGGAAGTCCTGTTCCACTATTAAGATCAATTTATATATACATATATATGGATTTCTCTAGGCTTTTTAACACTTTTAACTAGTGGTCATATAAGTCCTATACTGTAGCTGAGAATTCCTTGAGTTAATTTTATTCAGTTATACAATGTAACCGCACTACTAGCCAAACTTTACTGCAACATTAACCAACTGGATGATTTCTAGATATGCTGAAGAACAAATTATGTCTGGATAAGATTTGGAATGATGGAAGTTGTAGTCTACCACAATTGGATGGCACAAAATCATGAATCCTGCTTTATTGGCTAGCATCAAATGCAAATTCTCATCTTTCATATTTTCAATGTGCCTTGCCTCTAAGAAGAATATGTATTATTAACACCTGTTTTCTACTCATATTTAGGTTCTTAATAAATTAGGTTAAGCTTAGAGATAGTGATTGGTTCATCCATTGCTCTAACCCATAATCTGGTTTGTGGTTTTGTTCCAACCTGGCAGGTAGCTGTCTCCCAAAAACCACTGACATAATGGATAATGATCTGAGATAAGCAAATTTATGGGTTCATGTCAACATCTGGCTTTTATGCTTTTTTGATAAATGGTAAAAAGGAACCAGCGTTGAGTGCAATTACACGCTGGAACATGTGGGCTACATACTGGCCAACTCGCTTCTTTCTATTTTGCAGCCACAGAAAACTGATTAGCTACTGTGTTACTTAATGTTAGTCCCTATGTTGCTTTCAGGCATAACCTGACACTCTACTTGCAGTATTTCCCTTAACTCTTTTTACTAAAACAGCTGGAAAGAAAAAAAATGTTTAATTAAAAATGCAATTGAAAAGCTACCAAGCTTGGCAGAAGCAAAAGCTCTGAGATTTCGGATTGATGGTATTGTATTAAGAATGAAACTGAGCAGGTCATGCATGTCACAATTAAATTCCAGCCATAGTTAGTCTTCCACACAAACTGCTGTGAGTCATGTTTGCATTGACAGTGAACAGTGTTGCATGTTCATTGAATCATTTACTGATTTAATTTGAAATTGACAAGCAAAGAAGTTATTTTGAATAAAACTATGTAATGGGAAATATGTGGGTGGAATGGGCATTCTTGTCAGTAATACTTCAGTAATAATCTATTTAAAAAACCTTTTCAAACAAAATAAAAGAAACATGTTAAAGAAACTCCAGCATTCTTTCCTTGTGAATCTTTACTGGTTTCAGAAAATAAATAATAGGTTTTAGCTTTAAAATTTGTTATTCCCCTATAAACAATTTTTTTCCAGACCTGTAAATAATGCCTTCATTATTTTTAATGGTATTGTATTTACTGGAACTTTTATTAACTTGCTTGCTTTGTTTTATAAAACTATTGAAAGTCATGCTTAAAATGTATAGTAGGTGGAGAAGCAGCTTAGTCACAAAACAGACACATCAGTCAAATGGGTTTTCTTCACTTAGCTGAAACCCCCAACTCTGCTACACTCATCTTCTTACAGTCGTCTTCAACCTGAAGTTCTCCAGATGAAGTCTCCAGTCTATAAAGGGCAATTTTAGCCAAATTTCTTGACTGCCTACCTGCCACAAAGAAAGGTCAAGATAAGAGGGTTACATTTATGTAAAATGTATATAGACTGTGGAGCAAAAATGTGCATTACTAACACAGTAAAATACAAATAATAGTACACTTCAAATAATTTTACTTAAAATTCTGCCACCTACGTATATAGAAATCTATTAAACCTTTATAGCTGAATGTTATCAACATCTTGTTAAAATAAGAATGCCAGAAAAACAAATGGGTCTTAAGGGTTTTTTTTTTTAGTAATAATACTTGATGCACTGCAGCCTATGAGAAGGACTGTTGTTGCAGATCTTAAAGTTTATATAAGTCCTTTGAACAATTTAATCCCAAGTACTTTAAAGCTAAGGCTATCTGATATGGGTTGCAAAAATCCAGACAACAAAAAAATGAGTTTTCTGCATCTTTGGTTCCATCTAGAGGGGTGTCTGAATTTTGCAACCCAGATCTTGTACAACTTAATAAACTGGGCTTGGAAATATTGGCAACCAGCGTAACTGATCCAGGTTAAAAGTCATGGACAGATTCATTCTGCACCAACTAAAGTTTTTTTTTACTATCTTTAAAGGAAGTTCCATTGAGAATATACCTTAGTAGACCAGCCTTAATGTCAGAATGAACTCTCCTGAGAGGTTCATACACCAGCTGTGTCCTTAGCTGCTGAAAAGCATTCCTTGCCATAAGAAATATCTTAGCTTTTCCTATCAGTACAAAGTTTTAGGAGAATTTCCAGTTGTGCACTTGGTCTTTTAGGGGAATGCCATTTCCATCCAGACTAATTTAATTCCTTTCCCATCCTGCCTTGATTAACTGTTGGTTTGTATATCTTCATTGTCTCCAAACTGCATCCAGGCCTAGTTCTTAAGTTCTTGGAGGTAGATAACAATGTGAAATAGAGCTGAGTAACCAACATGTATGGTGAGGATACATCAATCCAATCATGTCTAGTAGGAGTTTCATGTAGATACTTAATCTTGTAAAGACAGAGGACAAAATAGAACTTTATGGCGCCCAGTGGGCAAACAGAAAACCTTTTCTCCAAGGAGGATCAGAATCATCATACTATTATGTCACCTAAACTCAATCCAGAAGGATCTATGGCTGGTAGTACTAAAAAATGCTAAGAGGTTCCAAAGCTTTATTAGATTGGATCCCATATCATAGTATTCCATGGTTTGTTTAACCAGAATTAACTAATTAAGTCTCAATTGATGGGGTTCAGAAAGCACAATAAACCATAAGCCATGCTTTACAAACCACAGTGATTAGATTCAAGGATCATTCAGTTCTAAAACCACACACACAGATTACAGCCTACCACAGTATATTAATCTTAGCACAGTATGTGAATCCAGTTATAAGTGTGCATTCTTCGAAGATGCAAGATTGTGCCTACCCAACTCCAAACGAGACCTAATGTTGGTTAAATACATTCCCATCTGGTCAAAGCTTGTGAAAAAAGAGTTCTGATGACCATTTCACCAGGATTTCTACCACTTTTCTTGAAGTGAATTTCTTTCCTAGGGAGACAAAGGGAGCAGATCTCTCATACTGTGACAGAACTCAATCTGATAGGCAGCAAGGTTACAGGCCAGAATACAGAGGGTATCAATAATATACAAGCATATCATTTAAATCAAAGTAGTTCAGGCACACTATATTTAGGCTGCAAAAACCTGGATGACCAATAAATGGCATTAAGAGACTTTCTGTCTCTCAACTGTCATCTAATAATCATCTAGTTTTTCAGTCCAGATTATATATTAATATAACATAATACATTACATTACATTACATTACATTACATTACATTACATTACATTACATATATAAACCTCAAATCCTGTGCTTCCTCATCATTGCAGGGGTGGGGTGGTTATTTTCCTGGGAGGGATAAGCAAAGAACATCAGAACTGTATGCCAAGAATATATACCCCCAGCGGGTCACCCAGCTACCCAGATAAAGCAAGCAGGCACCTATATCAGGTAGCAGCAATATAGGAAGATGCTGGAGACAGGTGGTCATTTTGTGACAATGGCAAAGCATCATTTCATACTGTATGGAAGAAGGCAATGGTAAACCACTCCTGTAGTTTACCAAGAAGGCCTCATGGATAGACAATACTAGACAGCCATTTTTGCCATTATTCACTATTTTGTATTTTAAAAAATGAATGGAATTTAGATAAAGTCTATAAAATGCTATCATCTCATAGGATGTTCTCCCTTCTTTGCCCTCATCAAATTTTAAAGCAGAAAAAATGATTTCACGTGGAATCTACTGCCCAAAAACAACCCTGGCAGAAACAAGCAAGAAAACAGATCCTTATTTTAAAGTTATATAGCAGAGGCGTGGTTACCATATCTGGGCTGCAAAATCCAGATGACCACTAGACGGCAGGAAAGAGATACAGGAAACTTTGTTTTGTCCAGGTTTTTACTGGCCAGATCTGGCGGCCCTTGAAGAGGATGACTGCAACTGGAAAAGCAGATACATAGAATGTACAGCAAGAAGAGGAGGAGTGGGACTTTCTTTATTGGTTTACTTTTTAAACATCTAAGGAGTAGATCTTCAGAATAGATTACAAAGATAATATATGACTAGTCAGCTAGCTATATAGAGAAATGGAAAAGAACATGTCAGCCATTTGAGGTAGACCTGGTCAAGAAACAGATACAACAGGGATCCTGGAAATGCTCTTTATTAATCAGGCAGAATAACAGAATCTTGAAAGCTGGCCAAAGTTTCTCTCTACTCTGTCTTATACCAAACAACATTGAGGTGGGGCTATTTTGAGTTTCTTTCTCACACTTTGCTCCTTCTCAGGACCAAGTAATTTTTTCTGAAACTTCCCCCTTAACAGTTCACTCATTCCTTCCCCATTCCCAAGGGCAGATCTACATTCTTGCACAGAGCATGTGCTTGCAACATGAAAGAGACATATGTGAAACCACACAAATGAATCTCCCCCTCTGCTTTGGAAATGTGCTTGTCTTGTGTTTCCTCACCTTCATGTTCTTCTTCCTCTTTTTAATGGTTTATCAATAGTTTTAATATTTTGTAAAGCTGCTAGGGCTGGATGAGGAATGTTTTGAGGATCTGTTTATTGAATGTAGGTGCTGATTTTTGTCCTTTGGAGAATGATGTCTAAATTGTTTTAAAAATACACAGAGTGTATTTTAATGTAAGGGCATTAAAATGACATATTGAGAAGATTTGAGACTGGACTGAATAAATCATAATGAGGAGAGCAAACTTATAGAAGTTGTAAAACAGGGTTCTTCAACCTTGCTGGCTGGGGAATTCTGGCAGTTGAAGTCCACCTGTCTTAAAGTTGCCAAGGTTGAGGAACCCTGTTGTAAAACATACCTTATAGTCCTTTATCACTGGCCATGCTGGCTGTAACTGATGGGCACTGTTGTCAAAAACCTCTCCCTATTCCAGTTCCAATGAATTCCTTTAAAATATTTCTTAGCTTTGAGGTTTCTTTTATCCTGGAGCTTCAACCTGAAATAAGAGTTTGTTTTTAAAGTAAAATTAGGCATTATATAACAACAAAATTTGTTTCAAGTTACTGCAAACTAGCTGAATTCTGAATTGGTTTAGCATTTAGACTCAAAGAGCTATGTGATCTTAGCCTTTTTAGCCGCATAAAAATTATTCAATTGTAAAAGGTCCTTGAGCATGTAACATTTACATCTATCTATAAGCCCTGCAGATTTCTCATAAAATTCCTCTGATCATAATGACTTGAAGCCCATTTTTATGCACATTTACTCCAATGAAAATTCTACAGTGTTCAATAGGATTAACTCATGTGTGTATAGAAGTGCAGTCATGAAAGCTGAAAACTATTTTATGGCAATGTAGCACAATAAACAATTACCCAATAATTTTATGTCACACGTTTTAACATTTCCTCATCTAAATGCCATGCCATTTTGTCCCCAGTTATGAGACAATTTTTTACAATAATTTGTTTGTAAGTCAGGCACCATGCTTAATACACTGATTCTGTTTTATTTAACAATTGAAGGGAACAAAGTCAAGTATGTTAAGGTTTTAGCATGCATTAACTTGTTTAACAGGAATAATTAGCCTGAAGGATCTTACACTGTTTAAATGTAGCATAGCTAGAGCGATTAGCATAGAATGTAAAGCTATGGGTTTTACAGAAAACAATCTGGTGATTTTGCACTAAGAAGATGTGTGAGGGTTTGCAATTGATATTAACTTGAACTGGGGGAAAGGAAAAGCCCTTGTTCCCAAAACTCTACCTTGATGACCTCTGGACAGAAATTCAAACGGAACCCTGACTAGTGAAACTTCATTAACATTCATAAAACGTCAGAGCAAACTGTCAAATCAAATCATACTCTAAAGCTGAAGACACACACACATTCTGGCTGTAGTTCTATTTTTGATCTATATTGTTGATTTTCTTAATTCTAGTGTACTCTAATGTACTGTTGGAGAACAGTGAATGCCCTTTCAGTGAGACAGAAGCGAAAGTATGTATGTATCTATGTATGTATGAGTATGTGTGTGTGTCTGTATACACACACACACTCTTCTCTAACTGTAATTAAGCAGGTCTGGAATGACATGGGGAATTCAGATTATATATTGATCTGAACTGGAAAAGGCAAGAGACATTTTCTCATTTGTTAAAAAAAATTAGTCCAACCATTGGAGATGGCTATGGTTCTTTTGAGCATGAAACTGAGCAAACTCAGGGAGGCAGTGAAGGACAGGAAGGCCTGGCGCAATATGGTTCATGGGGTCACGAAGAGTCGGACACGACTTAACGACTAAACAACAACAACAATGGTTCTTTAGAATGGCACACTATTATGCATTTGGGGAGCAAATGTCTGAGGCAACCTTCTTCAAACTGTTGCTTCTCCTGGGTGTTGGACTTTACTCCTGTAATTCCTAATCATTGATTGAAATTCAACATATTCAGTTGGGGGAGTCTGGTTTAATATATGCTAACAAAAGATCCTTCGTCTGAAAAAAGCATAAATTGTTCGTTGATGTTTACAGAGAAAAGGAATGTAGCATCCTGGCCACACAATGCATTCTAGGGTAATACGTAACTGCTAGTCTAGATTTAAAGGAAAAAAGGTCACTGGAAGCACGCATGGTGTCAGCAATTCCTTAAAGAAGCTGTATCTTTTCCATGTGTGACAATAGACAATACCAGGAAAAGACATGTTTGCCATAAGGACATGCTGACAGGTGTGATTCATACACCTACACATGCTCCAAAACACTTTTATACAAAAAGGTAGCAGAAATAATATTCTTCCAAAACTAATTGCAACCATTCATACTTCACCAATTCAAAAAGTAAACATTTTACATTATCTGTTCTGTGAGAGTTTGTGACTGGAGGGAGAGCAAGGTTCCAATTTTGAAGAATGACAGTAAATGCTTAACAAATAATTTTGCGGCACCTTGTTTTTCCTCCAAATAGCTATGATGATTATCCTTCTTGAAATAAAGAATTACTCTAGAAGATGCATAAAGAGCTGGATTGTATTGGCATTTTGGTGTTTTCATATTTTCTTTTTAGGTTACATTATGAACATTAGGACCATACCTAATTCAAGGGAAGGGAATATCAAGGAAGAGCTTAAAATACTATGATGTTCCATTGACCCTGTTGAATCGAATGGAATAATTTCTGAGCTGAAGAGGAGAAAAGGATGCAGCTGGAGGAGTGTGCAATCAATATTATAACATTGTTTTATTAAAAGCTCAATTTAAAAAGGCTCTTATTTGGTTCAAAAGAATCAGTTGTTACAACACAACATCACAAATGAATGTCACAAACATACATCTACCAACTATACACACACACACACACACACACATAGACATACAATGATTTGGCTTCTTTCATTGAGCAACTACAAACTGCTATCAAAGATTAACAAAAGCATGTTGAAAATTAGTCAAACTCTGTAGGGAGCCCCTGTGCTTACAATGTTCCAGCTGAAATATAGTAATAGTTTCTACAGCGCAGAGTCTTCCTACTACCCTATAAAGTGGACTTTAGAGATTGTGGTGAAATGACAGTTTACTTCCTAAGTATAATTAACTGAACATAGCAGAAAACTAAGAAACTAGGACAGGCACCTAAGAGTGGGAAGGGAAGGGAAGGGAAGGGAAGGGAAGGGAAGGGAAGGGAAGGGAAGGGAAGGGAAGGGAAGGGAAGGGAAGGGAAGGGAAGGGGAAGGGATGTAGATCTGGCCTTGGGAATGGGAAAGATGAGTGAACCATTAAGGGGAGAGTTTCAGAAAAGATTGTTTGGTCCCCAGAAAAAGGAAAGTATGAGAAAGAAACTCAAAATAAGCTTGCCTTGATTTTCTAAATAAATGAAAGACAGAATATAATGACTCCCCCCACATAAACCAAATACTACATTACAAGAAGAAGCAATAAGAGAGGAGATAGCCTCAGTATAGAGGCACTTTGGTGTAGTAGTTAAAGCCCCAGGCTAGAAACTAGGAGACCTTGAGTTCTAGTCTCACCTTAGGCACAAAGCCACCAGGTGATCTTAGGCCAGTCTCTCTCAGCCCTAGGAAACAGACAAATGGCAAAGCACTTCTGAAAAACCTTGCCAAGAAAACTGCAGGGACTAGTCTAGGCAGTCGCCAGGAGTCAAAAACTGACTCAAAGGTACACACACAAAAAGTCTCAGTATAACAATTTTATTATTTTTTTTGTAGTGGCAGTGAGACTTTAAACTATATTTATTTAACCCCAGAATAAACATAAACAAATTAAGCCATTTCTGACTAAATATACTTGTTTTCAGCACAATAATAGTATAATCTGAAACAAAGTCATGCCAAAAGATTATCAAAAAGCTGAATTAGAAACTTTAACCCTAATATTCATTTGGAATCTGCCTTTCTTGAGTTATTTCCATTATTATGTTTCCTGTACTCTGGGAAATAGGGAACAGAATTTGACCTTTTGTTTTAACACTCCTTCAGGTACTTAAGAAATGCTATATACTCTGTCTCAACTATCTTTTCTCAGGTCTAAAAATATCTCTAATAAAACTTTGTTTTCAGTCCCCTGATCATCCTTATTTCCTTTCTGTGAACCTATTCCAGATTTTTTGTTTCTTTCTTTGTGGTGTCCAGAAATGTGAAGGAGTTTCATCAATGCAGAATATAGTGGAATTATTATTTCCTATGAACTGGAAACTAAATTTCTATTGATGTAGCTGAAATTGCTTTTGCCTGTTAGCAGCAATATTTTTTTTCTGGCTTATATTCAGGTTGTGATCAACTACAATTCCAAGGTCCTTGTTCCATGTATAGTTATCAGGTATTCCCCATCCTGCATCTGTAAATCTGGTTTCTTTTACCTGTATGTAGGAATATGTGTTTGGTTCTATGAAATGTAATTTTCATCCCACTGCTCTAACTTCTCAAGATCATTTTGAATTTGTGTCCTGACCTTTTTAAAGAATGCAGGGATTGCATAATATTAAATACACATAAAGACATAAGTGAGTCAGATGCTAAAGCATGAGCAAAGTTTCCTATAAGCCTAAATAATGCTAATTTAGAATGTCTCTTTGCTTCTTCAACTATCTCTTTTGATACCTTACAATGTACCTGTATATACTGTGGGCCACAGGCTATCATGTTTTGGGTAGAATTTCATGAGAAACTGACACTCTGGAATAATCCTTATTTGAACATCAGTAGTAATTATACTTTTGAAACTCTACAAAAGGAATATAACTTATCTAGAGAGGCAGAAGGGCAATATATACAGTTAAAACATTTAACGTTTACATTGTTTGACCCTGATTCCCTTGTGGCCTCAGAAACACCCCCAGAGATTTTAAAGTTGTTGGAGACAATCTATGGAAACTATGCCAGCAGTTTTTTATTATCAAAATTTTTTAAAGATTTCAAAAATAAATTTGGGTAATATTCAAGCAATTTGGAGTAGTAAATTGGAGTATTCTATGCTACCCAAATAATGGCTCCAGATTTTTAAAAAATACATATGTTTCTCACCACGTAAAAAAATCAGCTAGTTCAGCAAAAAAATTCTCTTTTGGGTCTACTGAACCCTTCAGAGAATGTTTTTAAAAGGTTGCCCGTCATCGTTCTTATACTGAAGATATAATAAATGTGAAGAACTTTGGTACATACATTATGGGCTTCTCTACTTGTAATTCCATATTGGTTAGATATTATTATTATGGTGAACCAGGTTCTTCAAAGGTAGTTAACAGTCAATATTAATGCCAATATTTTGTTAAATTATATTTCCCAAGTCTGGAATATTTCAACCTATGAAGTATTTTCGATATATTGTCTTTCCACAGTGGCACAAAATTGTGTATGTACTTATGGAAGAATGTCTGTATCCCTGACTCTAAATTTTGGCTTAATGAAATTTATCAATTCTCAGTCTTTGAATTAGTTTTCTATCAACAGAGAGGCAAGATCAAATAATATGATTCTGTACAATCTAAGTTCAATTCATTGTTTAAAAATTAAAACACAGCTTGGAAAAAATTGAAGAAAGTCACATAATCTTAGTATAGTATTTATGTATCTTAGCATCTATCTAAATGTGTATATATATTTATTAAAAAGAGAAAAGTTAGATATTTCAGTGTTTTGCTGTGTTTTTAAAAAATTTTTAGTTTAGAGCATGATTTTTTTCTCACTTTGAGTTTTTTTGTTTGTTTAGGTAGTTTAATATACTGTAGCATTTTCTTTTTCTTTTTTTTTCTTCACTTTACTTTTATATATATAATAGGTTAGGTATCTATTCTAAACTATATAATTGTATTATAAAATAATAATATTGTTCTATTATATTTCCTACTTAGTTTTTGTATAATATCATAGTTTTAAAAATAAATGTTAATTGCATTTTTTAAACTTTATATTAAAATGTTCTGAGCAGGGGAAAAAGAGTTCAACTTTGATCAATAGCTCTTCAAACAGGCCTGAAAGAATAACTGGAAAGCTGTTTATGAAAGAATAAATATGTTTCTTTCCTATTTTAAAAACTGAAAAAGTATTAAATCTAGGACACAGCATACCAGTAGCACAGTCAGAAAATACCAGCATTTTTTAAAGAAGTCCGGATGTTAGATTTGAAAGCTGATTAGCAAAGTAAGTTTTAGCTGCATATTTGGGGATTTTAAGATTTTTACTATGCCTCTGCCCCCTTAATTTGAGAAAGAGTAAGTTTAAAAATTGCCGTGTAGGGAGAGAACTAAATCAGATAATTCTTTCATTCATCTTCAGGGGAAATTGGAATAAGGTCAGGGAAATTTTCAAAGACAGAAAGCAGCAGGTTAAGGACATCTTCTGGAAATCATGTCAGCATGTGGCCTTTCAGAAATTCATTCTTTCCACTCAGTACTTTCCAGGACATTTGGGAGTAGAGCTGTTACTATCTCCAGCTAGTTTGACCAGTGGAAAATGAGAGCTACAGTCGGTGAGGTTGGAGAAAGTGGCCCGCCTGTACTAACACTGAAGGTCTGATTGTAGGCGAGCTCAACTTGACATGAAACTGAAAACCAATGCTGCTGCTGAATGCTCTGCCTGGACATCATCTGTATTTAAGACAACTGTGGTAAGTAGGGTGGTTCAAGATATTATGCTGGCCTGAGCAAATGACATGATAATATTCTTGTCTACCCTTTTGACATACAGAAGCTGATTTCAAGGCTGATAACAGTTTCAATGGAGGCGAATATGTGTAGCTCAGGGTTGTACTGTGGAGTCCTTGGGGCTCTCTGAGCTTGGCTCTTTTCTTGCAAACGTTTCATTACCCAGCTAGGCAACATCTTCAGTGCTAAAATGGGATGAGGTTTGCTCTCTATTTATCTGCTGTGGCCTGCTTTGCCAGTGCTGGTGGGGGTGGGGTTTTTGTTTTGCTCTTCTGGTAGTTCATTGATTAGCGTATGTTGACTGCTTGATTGTGTGCCTGGTGGTGACTTTTACTTATCTGGGTGATGATTGCTGGAGATGATTGCTGGTGATTGAATGCTGGTGAGGCGATCTTCTGGTCTTTTGTCTCTTTTGAATAGTATGTAGATGCTGTTGATCTCTATGTGTCTGTTAATTGCTGCCTTGTCTGAATAACAGGCTTCCAAGAATTCTCTTGCATGTTTGGATTTGGGTTGGTCTAAAATGCTGACAGTTTCCCAGTTAAAACTGTGGTTGAGGCTGTCCACGTGTTGTGCTATTAAGGAATTTTCATCATGTCTTCTGACTGCTAGTTGGTGCTCATGGATGCATTCTGCTAGTCTTCTGCCTGTTTGTCCTATGTAGTGTTTGTTACAGTCCTTACACTGTATGTTGACTCCTGTTTTTTCTTCTTGGGCAACTTTTGGTTTACTTAGGATATTTTGGAGTGATTTTGTTGGTTAGTGTGCTACAGAGATGCCATATGGTTGTAATAATCTGTTGGTGGTTTCTGAGATGTTTCTGATGTATGGCAGTGTGATCCTTTTCATGGCTTGTGTGGGTTGTGTTGTAGTAGGTTGAGTGGTCAGGCACTTTTTGATAAAATTACATGGGTATCCATTTTGTTGGAAGATATTGTATAGGTGGTCTTTTTCCTTTTTCTGCTGTTCTGGGTTGCTGCAATGCGTTTGAGCTCGCTTGAATAATGTTCTTATACAGCTCCTCTTGTGGGAGGTCAGGTTGTTGCTTTGGTAGTGGAGTACTTGATTGGTGTGGGTTGTCTTCCGGTAAACTTGGGTTTCTAATTTCCTGTTGTTTCCTCCGCTGATGAGGATATCCAGGAAGGGTAGTGTGTTGTTTTCTTCTTCTCCGGTGAATTTTATTACAGCTGATGCCATCAAGTTAGATAGAGAGTATAGAACATCTTTGTGAGGTATGAAATTTGGTTACCCAAAAGGGGAAAATGCCTGTGAAGGACTTGCAGGGGAAAAGATGAGGAGCTGCTTCCACTATTCCCCCTACCCCAACATTGGTTGCCTTGAAGTGGCTACTTCTCCCTGTCAAATGGCTGGCCTTAGAAGTGAGGTCCACATTCTTTTGGGGCATTCTGGCAGAATCCTGATAAAGTATTAAGACACTGCAAAAAATATGAGAAAGATGCCCATACGACATTTCTTGGTCATTCTGTAGGAATAATGACAGATTGCTCTATTAGTCCAATAAAATTGTTGGTGAGAAATGAATATGTCCTGATGGGATGCTATTTTCACTCATTATTGCTTGAGTTATACATCAGGAATGATCAAGCAGAGCAATAGCTTATTGAGAAGAATGTTAATCCTATCCATTTTGGAACTGAACTCAACTGGGATGATTGGGAGAGCTACTCTCCATCTAACAACTGCTACTTGAAACAGCTACTTAGTTTAGTTTAATAGCAAAGCTACATTCAACTGCTCATATATGCCAAGAAAGAAATGTGAAGATATTATTGTTAAGTCAAGGCCTCTACCTAAATTATTTATATTACATTGAAGTAACATGATTTGCTATATTGCTCAGTATATCATACTAATAGAGCTTCCTAATACTAGAATTGCCAAGACATTAAATGGCATATCCACGTCAGTCCCAATTTCCACCCCTCCCAATCTTCAGATTCAAGATTATACATAGTCCCCTGTTTAAGAACAAGTTCCATTCCCAAGGTCTGTCCTTAAGTCGAATTTGTATGCAAGCTGGAACAGTATTATTGTATAATACTGTATTAGTAGTATTGTTTAATTAACTCAAACCATGCGTATTTAATTGGATTCATTGTGTATTTAACTCAAATTTTGCTACTATAGGCTCCGTTCTTAACTATGGGTCGTCCTTAAACTGGGCATTCTTAACTTGGGGACTCCCTGTACCTATCGGCTTCTTCACTTGTGCTGATCTTACGATGCTGAGAAAGCCATGAACCAGTCAATGTTCCCTTCGGCTGACCTATAGGAGAATGCAAAAAAACTCTGTGTCCTGTCCCCAAATACTGCCAAATCTGGAACAACAAAAATTCCATTCACCTCTGATTTGCACGAAAAGGAAAGAAAATGCATTGCTATCAACCTCCTTATTTATTTTCCTTTTGTTCATTTGATATACATCTCTCTGGCTGTAAGAGACATACAAATGTCTTGTAAATACAAAGAAAAAAAAACACTAAGTGGTTGCTATGAGGTAAAGCCATTAAACTGCCAAGTCACTATTCCTCTATTAAAAAAGACTCTGTGGAATAGGACTTGGGAGATGGAGACCAGAGTTCCTGCCAAGGGGAGGCAATTTGCCCACAAGTTCTGAGCTGCAGTAGTGCAAACAAAAATCCACTTCTTAGGCAACTTCAAAAAACTGCTGCTGGGCCTGAAATAAATTGGCTCAGCTACTGAACACAGCTGACACTGTGAGATCAGACATGTCTGGTAGAGATATTGAACTGGTGGAAAGTCCTTGTGTAGAAGTGCCCAAAGTTCTAGTTAAGCTTTATTTCTTGCCAATTTGGATGGCATTTTGCCAAACACATCTGGAACATAAATTCCAATCACAGGTGCAAACTGAATTCATCCCAAAATTGAGGTAATATGCAGAGGTGCAGCCATGTAATGTTCAGCTTTAATGTAGGTGCTCTCTTTGTATGGCTTTGACCTTTATTTAGGAGTAAGCACCATTCTGGGGTGCAGTAGAAATTGAGAAGGTAATAGTGAAGAGAAAGGGATACATGGTTCCCGAGAATTTGACCCTGAGGTCCATTCGTAACTTGCATCACTGGCAGTGTGTGTGAGGTGCTTGGCTATTCCAGGGCACATTTACTTGAGATTCTGAAAAGATTCTGCTAAAGTATATTTAATACAATTCAGTAGCACACAAGAGT
This sequence comes from Python bivittatus, assembly GCF_059951505.1. Lineage (NCBI taxonomy): Eukaryota > Metazoa > Chordata > Lepidosauria > Squamata > Pythonidae > Python > Python bivittatus. The sequence continues at coordinate 24,373,166 of NW_028277074.1, forward strand.
GATACATAACTGAACCACTTCCTCCTTGGTGGGTTTTCACAAGGCTGTAAAAACTTGACTATTTGATTAGGGCTTCAGGGGATGTTAGTTTGGTGGATGACACCTTTCTTGTAGTATTGTTTTTATTGCTGTCTTTTCTAGCATCCTTAATGAGTTGCTATAAGCTGTTCAGAGCCATTCTGCAATGTAATGGCACAGAAATCTTACTAATAGTTAACATACAAACAAACAGACAGACAAACCAACCAAGAAAATGCTGAAATTCTGCTGAGCTCTTACATGGTCTTGGCAGCCAATGCCAAGTAAGGTTGGATGTTATTTTTAGGTCCTGGAGAGTGAAAGGGACTACTTTTTAAAATCACTTTCTTCCTCTTTGCATTTTCCCTCTCTGTTTTATTTACAAAAAACATAGTCCCTTCCCTCCCCTTCCTTTCATACTGAAAAAAAAAAAAACTTGGAAGCATCTCCATATGTTCATAAAGCCTTTCATCCTCTTCCCAGAATATCTGTAAACCCATCTTCTTCTCCTTTTTCTTTCTGACACATCCTGCCTAGCTATAGATAAAAATGCCAGACTTCTGAGTGCTTTGGTTTTTTCCAGTATATGAATAACTACACATAAATTATGCCTTTCAGTTTAATCTTTAAAGCTTTTGATTTGTTTAGCATCCTGAGCTTTGTAATGTCATATTAAGTTGTTCCTTAAGTCATATTAAGTTATTCCTGCAACAGAGGAATAAGTTGCAGTAAAGTTGTTCTTAAACAACAGTTGAACAACTTTCATTTAACACAGAAAGTTGACTTGACTTTTTAGTCTCTGTGAGGTAAATTTGTTTGCCACGAATTGGTCTGATGTGTTACATATGTTGTGAGTGATTCAACGTATTTTTTATCATGATTCAGCCTTAATTAGGCAGAGTGGCTTTGAAGTTTGTTTATCTTTGGTAGTAGTTATAGGAATGAATATTGGCCGAATCACAATTCAGACTTCCATGACAGAAATTACCACAAAATATTTCTGTTGCAAAATAGTCCAGCAAATAAAGCCCACTAACCCTGTTCCTGCTTGTAAAGTAACTTGCAAAAGGGCATCCTGAATATATGTAGAATGCAGAGGATTAGTTTGTAGGAAAAAAACAAGGCATTTTGGTCTTGATAGGGAAAAGAAATAGGGTTTTGCAGTAAGTACAAATGATATGCGGATAGGATACCTGCATTAGTTTACTAAGCTCTACCAACGCAAAGTTAAATCACAACTGATGTGAAATGCATTTTTTAAATTAGTGTTTCCCAAGTCCGCATTGTTTATAAAACAGTTTGTTTCATCCAGTCACTTCTTTTTAACAAACAAGTTGTGAACTAGAATTGACTTCCATTCCACTATCAGTTGGCTACAAGAAATGATAATCGGATGGAAAAAAACAAAACTGCGATATGGAAAAGCAACTTATTTCACTTGGCTTCCTTTTGAAAGGACACAATGATTGGATTGTAGATGAACTGAAGGTTGTATTTTCACATGGAAATTGTATGAAGACCAAGATATAAAGCCTCACTCGCTGCAAAGTTTGTATAACAGACTCATGTGAAATAAGTCTGTCTGCTTAGAAAGTAATGGGTAAGAATGAAATGTGGGATATAGAGATCACTGCTTGATAGGGAAAGCAGCTGCTGCTAGCTTCATGTCACTCAGCAGGAATGATCTCTTGTAATACAGCCACAGAAGAGGGAAGAAAATGGTTTCCCAGGAAGTTCAGCTAGTTACACAATGACTTAATTTTAGGCTTTCATTCACAATTCATGTTGTTGGGAAAAGCACTAGTTATGATAAGTAACAAATAAATTTCATCATGTACAGCGCACAAATACATGTTTGTCATTGACTGTGGAATCAAGCAATGAGAAGCATGTTTCAAGCAGGGGTCTCACATCAGACTAGAAACGATGCTTTTATATTGTTAGATGATATTGAAAAAGGCCAAAAAAATGAGTCTAGATCAGTGTTCCTCAACCTCAGCAACTTTAAGATGGGTAGACTTCAACTCCCAGAATTCCCCAGCCACTTGCACTTGAATTAAATTATGGAGTATGTGGCTGCTGAATTCATCATGGCTGAATGGGTGTAAGATCATATGGACTTGCTCTTCAGTGTTCTTTGAATATATGATGTCACCTGACATCCCCTGCACACTAAATCGTGCATACACTGTTTATTACCTTGGCTGCTTTCATCAAACTCCTTAACTGCTGTATTGCTGTTGTCTTCACTGTAGAAGACTGGAGCCTATAATGTTTTCACTGGTCCGTCTTCATGAAGATCAGAAATGAAAGTATCTGTATATAAGAACATAACATATCTGATTCATTTATTCTAGAATTATGAACAGTAAGGGCATTTCCAAACCAGTATTTAGCATCACTCTGAGATCAAATCTCATCCCTTCATTTGGAAGTCAATTTATGTCAGATTCTGCTTTGGTTTATTTGAAACCTCTGCAAAGCTAGGTGTTTTGTTGTTGTTGTTTGGTAGTCTATTTTTCATTGGTCAAAAATCTGTCCTCACCTTCTTTCCCAGCTCCTGAGCACAAGCTAGCCATCAATCCTCTTTTTTCTCCAGCCTCTATAGAGGCTGTTGAACATCTCTCTTCTTGTAGGCACTGTCCAAAAGTTATCCCCCTACTCCATCCATGCACATATCATAATGCAACCATGGTCATGATCATTTGGAAAATACCTGGCTGCAAAATTACCTGCGTACAACTCATAGGGGCTTTTACATCCAACAGAAGTATGGCAACAAGATGGTTGGGAAGCCTTTGGAAGATTTTCGGTGTTTTTGCTTATTTTTTGAAAACATTTGATCTTCCTTCAAATAGCTTCTACCATAGCAACCTCTCAGACTTTTTGCAAACTACCACTGACTCACAAAACTTGCTTTTTTTGGTCAAAAGTGACAATTTATTCTAAGTATTTTGGGATAAATATAATTTGAAGTTTTGCTGCCATCACCACAAAATGATAAACTTAGAGTTCTTATACTAATGTTATCTTATTGTAAGAGGAGATAATATAAGATACAGGCTGTTTCTCTTTAGAAAAATGTACATCAACAAATCTCCTTCTGGGTGCTTCATCACAAAATGATTGTCACCAATATTGCTCATTCCTTTTGTTTTATATGTTTGTTTGTTATCTCCTTTTCCTCTTTTTTTTTTTCTGCCTACTGTCACCTGCCTTTCTCTTCTCTTAAACCCCCTTCCCCCAAGTTCTCTCTGTTTTTTGGTCACTTTTCTAATAAGAAGGAGCCTAGTTAGTCTTATATTTCCTTCTGACTACTGCAGCCATGTATTCTTTCATCGTAGGGATATGGTTTGGGTATTTGTTATGCCACAGTTGGTGATAACTCAGAGGATAGGAGATTCTTTGCATTCTCCAACTGGTCTGCTGGGGGGAAAAAAAGAGCAAATACTGAGAGTCCTGCATATTTTTTGTGTTTCAAAGTCAACAGAAGTGAAAATGATTGTGAGCTGGATAGTTTGTAAGGGATTTGGGGTGGAGATGGTGATGTGGAAGAGCCCTCATTGGCAATGGTTTTCTGGAGTTTTAAGCAAGAGATCTTCCAGCTCTGCTTGGAGGTGGAAACCGAGACCTGCAAGTAAAGCATGTGTTCTACCATTAAGGCCTTGTTATAGTATTGCCTGAAGAATTCATGTACAACAGCAATCTTCCTCCCAGCTTTTCTAGTTTAGTTCATAAATCATGCTGACTGGATATGGGAATATAAATAACTGTAGAAAACATGTCTCCAGTTCATTTGTAAAACTGACCATCCTATTGAACTCTGCTTGATAACAATTTTTGAGGAAGAAAATTGCAGCCATTATAGACATGTATAAAATTCAATGACATGAAAACAAAACATTCTGGAGAACACCCCAAAGAACAAATAAAGATGGACACACATGATTAGCAGCACTTTGTCAGCTGGTTTTAAGGTTACACGATAAGTGCCAAGTCATATTTCACATCATACTGTATTAATATTATTTGTTAGATTTATATCTTGCCTTTCTTCAGAGAGCTTCAGGTGGCTTATATGAGGGTCTTTATTTTGCCTCCAGAATAGCAACCCAGTGAAGGAGCTTGTGCTGAGACTCTGGGTCAAAGACACTCCAATGAATTTCCATGACTAAGGGAAGACTTGAACCTGGGTCTTGCTGATTGTAGTTCAACCCCTTAACCACAACACCACAGTGGCTTATGTGGAAAGTCAAAGGTCTGAGACATTGGGAGGGGAAGGAATGGGCAGAAAGAAGTCTTCTGCACAGCCTAAAATCCACTGAGGTTCTATGTTCCATTTCTGTACAGAGTATGAAAGAGAACAAGAGAAGGAGAGAAGCATATGAGCTTGAGCAAATAACATGTTTTGCAGATTGTTAATTGTTTCACTTATAGCTCATATATTCTCACTTGCAATTTACTTAATAAAATGTTGACAAAAGTATATTTATTCACTTGACAAATGATAGAACACATTTTTTAAATTGTTAGGAGGAAATTGATTTTTTATAGTCAAAAACATTGGTGGGGGGTAGCATGTCCATCCACAACTATCAGAGGATGAATGCCATAGAAGCCAATGTATATATAAACTTAATTTGTTCTCTAATTTTCTTTAGCAGTGAGAAAGACAAGAAATTAAAATGATGGTGCCAAGGAGGTTTTTGGTTTTTTTTAATGTTAACGGCTTGGCATAATGATCCAACATGAATTTGTTTTCAATATCATTTTTATGGCTCAGGTAAGGGAAAAAAAATGTAATGTTTTAAAGACCAGAGAGAGAGAGAGAGAGAGAGAGAGAGAGAGAGAGAGAGAGAGAGAGAGAGGGAAACAAAAGATAGGGAACAATTTAAGGATTAGTATTTACTTCATCAAATGTGAAAATAAAACTGATATCTTCACTTGGCAGGTTACAGGTGGGTATAGCAAATATATATAAGTGAATTCAGTGAATTGCACTATTTTATGGCTTAATAAACCATCCTAGAATGTCTAGTTGTCATCTTATTCATTTCAAAAAGAGTTCCTTTCCCAGGTTATATATTGGATTCCAGCCTAAATATATGCAAAAGAACAGTGACCATTCACAGCAGGGCTGATTGATATTATCTCATCACACATGGAGTGAACAGAAAACAAAAAAGCAAAATCAGTGCTGACAAAATTTTTGACTCAAGAGTTCCAAGTTAAAAAAAAAAGGAGGGGGGAGATAAGACTTTCCCAACAGGGAAGATGCCTCCTAAGTAAAAATAGGGAGGTTCAGAATTTCTGAAGTCAGCTGTATTACTTATACCTCATAATATAATGTAATAAGGATGAGACACAATATAAAGTAACTGTAACTGTAATGTAATAAAAGTGATATGTGTTGCTATGTCCATCCAGAACTGGCCTATTTCAATAAAAACGTCCATTTAACTAATTTGTGAGCTGAGGTGGCAATAATCCCTTCGGGTATGTACAAGGGAAAGGAGGAAAGATCATTCCAAGGCAGTAGATGGAACTTCGGGCACCGCAACTACAAAGCGCGATCCAGCAGCCCCCGTCCCCCTCCCCCGCAGGTTTTGCGGCAGAGAGTCTTGGGCCTGCAGGGGGCAACGTAGAGCTGGGGCGAAGCGAACGCACCATTCCCCGCCACCCTATGTGACGTCAAACGGGGGTCTCCAGGCAACTGGACTCCAAACAGCGCGGCTGCGCTTCCTTCGGCCTTGGTAGCGCGGAGGGCGACCGGCCGGGTTCGGGCAGCAACACCAGCCCTGAGGCGGCGGGGGGCGCGGCAAGCAGGACGGGCACAACTATGGCGCTACCGCTCCTGCCCGGGAACTCTTTTAACAGGAATGTAAGTAATGTTGATTGAGGTCCAACGGCAACCAGGGGCTCCCTAAGTTTAGGTTACAGAATGTTTTGTGGGGATGCCTGTCCACGTGTGTAAACTTCGTTCTGGAAACTGATTCTGAATGCCCCACAACTGCCGTCCACCAAAATAAAGAATCTCTTCCCTCCAGAAGCTAAACTCAGAGTCTCCCTTTGATCAGGTCTCAGACTATTTATAGGATTCTCCAACATGGTACAATCCCGTCTTGCTTCCTGGACCTGCGCCATCTGGGTAAAGAGGAGGCTAAACCTGATTTCTGGGAATCCTTTCTAGAAATGTGGTGAGATAACAGGAGCTGTGTGCACCTAGGGGAGGGAGAAAGTGGATGAATCAGTTTTTTTTAATTTCTACCCTTCTTTCACTGTTGAAATTGGCAGAATAATGTGTAGCCTGCCTTTCTTCAGTAACTTTCTGATACAAGGAGATGACCTATACTGATCTTACAGCTGACTGGCAGTAGATCTTCAGTAAATTTCATTCCTTGCCCTGCTACTCATCTACACATATGTAAACATATTTTATATTAAAAAACCCCACATACTTCAGTAATCTTACCCTTATTAATATTTGAATTTACCAAAAGTGTAGCTGTCCACTCTTTCAGTCTGTGTAAAACATTAAGGTGCATGGTACAATTAAACATAGTTTAATAGTTTCTTAAGTCATTATTGCGTATTTGTCTGTAATGTATGCCATCATTAAAATGCATGTGTATGTTTTCATGGAGCATGTCCAAATATATTTGCATTGTTATCAACAGAAGTACCACTTTACATCTGCAAAGTCAGGTGTGTGTTTTGTTACATGATAAATTTTGGCATTAGCTCTTGTGAAATGAAGGCACACTACTAAGATAATTATTTCTATTTCTATGACATTAATCCACTCAGTAAGTCTTATTCAATAAAGGATAGATTTATATCACCATTCTATTTTGTTCTTAGCTTTTAATTTAAGATTATGTCAATTTTGAGTATCTTTTGTTAGTTTTTTCTTTTTGTTGTGGCTCCAGATTTTAAAAGACAGTTTTCTTGGTTTTTATAAGACTTTGTTTATTTAGCATATACATTATAATGAACTAATAGATGTTTACATGTGTTTCTACCGGGACCTTGGTGATGAATTATTATCCAAGCAGATATTTACCTTCATTTTTTTCTTTGGACAAAAGGTGTTCATATGCTCTGTAACCATCCTTCAGGCATTTAGCCCCTTTGGTTGGACATGGCAGCAGCTGACTTGATCAGGCAGAGTAGGAAGGAAAAGCAGAGTACGCACCCCAGGCTTTTCTTTCCCCTTTGCCTGGTCAAGCCAGCCATCACCTTTCCATTGTTGTTTGGTGTGTAGATAGAATTTGAGGGAGGATGATGTAGTCCTAAGGGTAGTATATGTACTGTTGAAGTTCATTACTGCTATTGACTTTTGTGAAATATTTTCCAAGAGGCCATTTACACGTTGAAACAGCTACCACTTCCTTCTACCACCCAAAGGTTTAGAGCACTTTGATGGTGACCCAAACTCCATCATCTTTTCTTCTTCTGAACTTGAAATGCTGTGGACATGCAGTTTCACCTTGAGCCAATGAACACTTCTAGCTGACCAATGCAAGAGTGCAAGAAATTACAGATCACTACCCTCTGAGCTTCTGTGCTAAAAAAAGAAAAAGAAAAAAGTCCAGGTCCTTTCTCCATATTAAAAGAAAATAAAAGAAATGGTTACCCTAACTCCATCATTTTCAGTTTATGCTTAGTGCATTTATTTGTTTGTTTCTCCCCCACCCACCAAAAAAGGGAGAAAGCTGACTGCAACGTCATTGCTTCTCCTGGATTTAAAAATCTCTTCCAAGCTGTGATGGTGAAATGGCAGCATATCAGCATTTCGCAGTCAGGCTCTTTCTTCAGTAGCTTTAAGCCTGGTTGTATGCTATTGCAGTGGCTTGAATAAGGGAGACACATGCTAAGTGATACCTGTAGACATGCAGGCATCTGGAAAAGTTGTATTGAGGCCAGGAGCCAGGAGGCAGGATGAGGTGGGAGTTTCCAGCAGTGGGAGAACAAACTACCCCAGAGCTGCAGCTTTGGAAAGAAAAAAAACTAGCTTTATTTCAGTTTCAGATAAACTGTATTGGAGGCAGAAAATAAATGACTCTGTTCTTAAAGTCAGGAAACATTGTGCAGCTGCACAAGTGCAGAGCTGATTCTAAAGCACACAAAGCCCTTGTCTGAAAATGTCTTACAGACAGTATCCAGTGGATAGGAGGACATTTTTACAGTTACTGTTGTGGGTGAAGATAGCTGTACTATTTCTCCTTTTTGCAGTTTTGTAAAGACCTAATATATAAAATGCATTATAGGAGCACTTGACAAATAAGTTCTTTTAAGGAGTGAAAACTATGATCATACTGTACTACAATATATTAAATGCTGGTCTCAACAGTTTGTCTAGAAAAAGCAGCTATAGGAAGGCTTTGATCTAAATTGGAACCACAATGTTGATTTTCTTCTGAAAATCAATACATCCCCTCCCATCCATCTGCTATTACCAAAAATATTCTGGTGCTAATCTAAACCAGGATCTCATGTGAGCACTTTTCTGAAAAAAGGAAAGAGCATTCTTAACATGTAACATGACTTGTCATTGTCACTAGTTTAATCAGAGTCTGAGGACTCTTTGATAGAAGTCGTAGCTAGTAATCAGCTCTGCTACAAATCCCCTCTTTGCATTCATAATTCATACACCTCTGCTTTGCCAGTGGTGAATGGACTCTGCATCATGCAGTCTTGTCCCACCTTTAAATGTGGCTGAAAATATACAACACTTCAGCACTGATAATAGAACTGGTTACTATGCAGGTTCCTTCCGAGTCCTCGGTTCCAGGACCTTCTTGCTGCTTCAGTCCTACAGATGCATGGCCTTTCTGCTGGAGCATTGAGTGTGCTGTAAGATCTGGAACTCTGTTCTGAAAAGAAAAAAATCTAATTTCCTTACTAACTTTTCTGAAGTTGGTGAAGACCTTCCCGCTTAGGGTTTCATTTAAAATATTACTCCTGATTTTTATTTAAATGAAATTGCTTTTTAAATATTTTTATTGCTGTTGAGTTATTCTCCTGCTATTGTTGTTTTTCTCTTGTGAGCTTTCTAAAACTTTGTGGAGGAAAGGCAGGATAGATATGTTTTAAATAAATGAATAAATAAAGCAAGCATGCTTTCAGAACGGTTTAAATATCCAACACTTTTTACCTTTTATTTGTTAAAATTATGTTATTTAAAGTTTAACTGTTTTTAACTTCACTTTTTATACATTTTGAGATATCTTTCTTGAAATGAAAAGCAGTCTAAAAATAATTAAATACATGTTAGGTTAAAAATACTGTGTTCAATTCAGATGGTTTTGGGAAAAGACATATTATGCCATTTCATTGCCTCATCAAGAAATTAGTGGAATTATTTAGCAGATGAGATTAATGAAACTACAGTAAAGCTTTAGTTTAGTGAATCTTAATTCAGTGGACTTTAGAATCCACCAAACATATTTTTACTTTGATATTGCCCACATTTAACAGATTAACGGTTGTTAAAATGAAGGTTGTTCATTAAATTGAGGTTTTACTGCAAATGATGCCATATATATCAAATATGTAATTATGTAAATTGACATAAATGTTGTAATTCAACTTCAGATTTAATGGAATCCCCACTCCCCCGGTAATTTGAGGTGTTACTGTATTTCAGAGCAGATGTTATTCAGTGCAGGGCAGGTATTTAATAACCAGTGAGCTGTGTGCAACCCTTTCTTTCTGAGGCTTTGGGACAGCTTCTAGAACGACTTTAATTTGCTGGTGGAAATCATTAGCAATTTGATTTGACTCTAGCCTCATTTTGGTGTGGCCCTCAACTTACCAAAGACTGAGTGTAGCCCTTGGACCAAACCTTGTTGCTTACCTTACGTAGGGAAATATATCTAAATAACAACTTGACCAAATGTTTGGTATAAAAAGTTTAAATTAAAATTGATTTTATCATTATTTTGCCATTATTAATAATGTTTTATGGATTTGAACATGTCAGGTTTTTATTCTTAAAATTGTTTTGTATATTTTTAAAAAGTTGTCTTACTTTCTTTGTTTTCTAAATATATTTATTTCATTTTGACTGCAGCTAGGAAAAGAAAAGTTCCATAAGTCTCAACACTGGAGTTACTGCAATAAGGTTTCTATGTTGGTGGGAGAAAACAAACCTGGAATAGGAGGTGAACCTTTGCTTGGACAAAAACTAAAACCAAAGTATAGTGTATTTCCTAGAGGTATTGGAAGTGATGCACCTTCATGGGTAGCATTTGATAAACAGGTACATTGTAACTGATTTGTTTATTCACCTACTGATTTGCTGCTGTGTTTTTTGTTTGTTGTTTTCAGTAATGAATTGGATCCTAAAATAAGTCAACTCAAAACATTAAGGAGGAAAGTTTATTGCACTCCATAAAAAGTTTTTGGGAGAGCCAGAGATTGGCCATTGTGCATCAGATAGGATGAAGTAGAGGAGCTTCTAATGAGGAAGAGAATAATCCAAAATTGGTGGAAATCTTTGCTATTGTGTTATTGAAATCTGGCCAGGCTGCTAGACAAATTCTATGCCATTAGACTGTGCACACAAAAAACATTTTGGAAGTTGGGGGACATGCAGAGATGGACTGTGGGGACTGTTGTCTAAGATTTTCATAACAGAATTCACAAGCCAAATCTTCTAGAGCTTATAAGTATAATGTATAAGTAAATTCTAGTGTGTGTGGGTGGATGGGTGGGTGTTCACATGTTATTTGTATAATTAAAGGTTGCTGTACAATCCAGCATTGCAGTTTGTTACACAAATTTATTCAGATGAAAGAGGTGAATTAAGAAACCCAGCCCAATTGACCAGATATTCTTTCTTTTTACTCGCTTCATCTCTGCTACTGATTTATTCTCCTGAATTCATTAACAAATCTGTTATCCTAGATACACTGGTTGTGCAAATACGCTTGGCATACATTTGCTATTTCATAGATTTTATGAATTTTATAAATATTAGTTGTTTCTCCAGGGTCACCCCATCCTGTGCAATAAATATTAGCCTGGGGTTTTGACTATAAAGTTCTAACCTAAAATAATTTAAACTATGAATTTAGAAAATCCTAGTTCAACTCGCACAGTACCATGTATGAAATTAGTATCTTAGAAATCCACTGTCCCTCAACCTCTGGTTTGTCATCTATAAAATTAAGGTAATATTGATCTAACCTGCAAAATTATTGTGGGGTTACATAAATTATGGTTCTATCACAAATAATATTTCTGTACCTTCAAACCCTAGTTTGGATGGTTGGAAACAGACTGTTACGTTTCCTGTGATTAGCAAGCCCTCTAATCCAGGATTGCTAAACACAGCTTAATCTAGTTTACTGTCTTGCTTTTCAGATCTTGCTACAATCACACACTCTAATTACAAACTACTAGATAACAGTGGAAAAGGGCTATCACCCTCCTATCCGTGCTTGTTTCCAAAACGTGTTTGGTTGGCCATGTGTTACACAGAAT